>NC_089805.1:11574368-11881868 GCF_029633855.1 Hoplias malabaricus | reverse complement strand
TCATATCATATTCAATGTAAAATCACAAAATTTAACAAATTTCACTAGAAAAATGAACAAAGACAAAAAACGTGTTTTTGAAGAAAAACCCCTGAGTAGCGCCCCCCTGTGGAAAGAGAAAAATCCTGGTGTTTCCTTAAGACACTCTGTATAAACTATTTTGTTTGAGACTCTGGGTTTTTCCAGCACATTCCATATGTCCAGTTTCAACCTAATTAAAAAAAGCTGCCCGGGACTGGCCCGGATCCTGCGGCGCCTGGTGGTGGTGGGGGGGGTCACTGGGAGGTCATGGTGTTTGGCAGGTGACCCACATCTGGATTCAGATTCCCTCCAGGCAAAATAACCCCCCAGAAAGAGGAACGTTCCCAAACCACGTCTAAGATAAACGGAATTAAAGAGCGCAAACAAAGGAGACTCATGTTCTATGTCACCGAGACTCCAGAGGCTCCTGCAGAGGGCAGATGTGGAAGTGTTTACTCTCAGAAGATCGGCTGTCTCTGTTTTTAGTTAAAGATATAATCAAATAATGACAATCACTGGAGCATCAGCTGAGAATGAGTACCTTATGTTAATTAGTCTAGGTTTAATAGGCCATTCATTAAATTATATCTAGAACAACTAGGTCCATCTCTAATGATATGAATTAAGGGGCAGTTGCACATTCACAGTCACCACACTCTTCTCGCACTCACCACACAAGTCTCACACTCAAAGCACACTTCTCACAGTCACCACACTCTCCTCACACTCACTACACTCTCCTCACATTCACCACACAGTCACCACACTCTCCTCACACTCACCACACTCTCACCACACACTTCTTACACTCTGCTCTCACTCACCACACACTTCTAACACTCACAACACTCTTCTCACACTCACCACACTCTCATCGCACTCACCACACATTCCTCACACTCACCACACACTTCTCACACTCTCCTCGCACTCACCACACACTTTTCACACTCACTACACTCTCCTCACATTCACCACACACTCACCACACACTTCTTACACTCTCCTCACACTCACCACACAATCATCGCACTCACCACACACTTCTCACACTCAACACGCTCTCCTCACACTCACCACACACTTCTCACACTCACCACACTCTCCTCACATTCAACATACTCTCCTCACATTCACCACATACTCACCACACACATCACACTCTCCTCACACTCACCAAATACTTCTCACACTCACAACACTCTCATTGCATTCATCGCACTCACCACATTCTCCTCACACTCACCACACACTTCTTACACTCACTACACACTTCTCACACTCACCACACTCTCCTCACACTCACCACACACTTCTCACACTCACCACACACTTCGCACACTCACCACACTCTCACCACACACTTCTCACACTCACCACACACACTCACCACACTCTCACCACACACTTCTCACACTCAGCACACACTTCTTACACTCTGCTCCCACTCACCACACACTTCTAACACTCACAACACTCTTCTCGCACTCACCACACTCTCATCGCACTCACCACACATTCCTCACACTCACCGCACACTTCTCACACACTCCTCGCACCCACCACACACTTTTCACACTCACTACACTCTCCTCACATTCACCACACACTCACCACACACTTCTCACACTCACCACACACTTCTTACACTCTCCTCACACTCACCACACACTTCTCACACTCAACACGCTCTCCTCACACTCACCACACACTTCTCACACTCACCACACTCTCCTCACATTCAACATACTCTCCTCACATTCACCACATACGTCACACTCTCCTCACACTCTCCTCACACTCACCAAATACTTCTCACACTCACAACACTCTCATTGCATTCATCGCACTCACCACATTCTCCTCACACTCACCACACACTTCTTACACTCACTACACACTTCTCACACTCACCACACTCTCCTCACACTCACCACATTCTCCTCACACTCACCACACACTTCGCACACTCACTACACACTTCTCACACTCACCACACTCTCCTCACACTCACCACACACTTCTCACACTCACCACACACTTCGCACACTCATCACACTCTCCTCACACTCACCACACACTTCTCACACTCACCACACACACTCACCACACTCTCATCGCACTCACCACACACTTCTCACATACACCACACTATCCTCACACTCACCACACACCCACCACACTCTCCTCGCATTTACCACACACTTCCCACATTCACCACACTCTCCTCACTCTCACCACACTCCTCACACTTATTGAAGGAACCAGTAAAAAGCTGAAGCTGGCTCCTTATTCACCAGTTTTTTTCTGAAATGGTCATTACACCATAAATGCACCAGGATGTATCTGCTATTTAAGTTGGATTGGAAAGTTCCAGAAGCTGCAGATAAGGAACACATTTCAGACTCATTTTTAGCTGCCTCTGTGTCACAGCTCTGAGACAAAAGCACACAGTCTCTGTCCTGTGTCCACTTTGAGTTCCTTTGTGCACTAAACTGAGCTGTTTGAAGTTGTGCTTCCAATAGATCTGTCAAAGTCCCTGATCTATAACTACATCAGATCGCGACTCTTGTCATGAGAAACAATGTTCTGTTTTCTTTATCCGTCTCTTTAACAGCTGTAGAGAGTAAATCGTGTTAGAAACGCACACAAACACAATTCTCCAGTGATCAGTCACTCACCGGCAGTGAACAGAGCCTCCTTAAACAGTTAGTGTCTTTACAAGACAGACATTTGTCCTCAGTAATGTGGTTTATTGAACTAATGCAGGCCACTGTGTGGTCAATTTGCTTCTGTCTTGAGAGACATTCAGGAGCTGGACTCCTGGATTTCAGAGTTAGTCTTTAATATCATTCAGTGGAAAGAAACTAGAGCTGACCCGGATTATTTAATCTGGACACAGTTGTTTTCCATTGTTTGATTTCATCATTAAATATTTAAATTGACCTGGGGTCATTTCCATTCGTTGGGTCGAGGTAAATACATGTAAATAAAAGAAAACAGAAAAAGTGTTTGTTTGAACACGTACAAAAACAATAACGGCTCTGACTCAGGTTTTGTGCTGTGAGTGTTGTTTGTGTATTTTATTGTTTGTTTCATAATTACAACTTAAGAGGGCAGCAGTGAGCGTTGTTGTTTTATTTGATGTTTGTTTAGAAGGCTGTGCTGAGTGATGATGCTATTTTATGGGTTTAATGTTGTCTTTAGAGGGCAGCGGTGAGCAATATTTGTTTATTTGATGTGTTATGATGTCATCTTTAGAGCGAGGTGCTGATTGTGTTTGTGTATTTGTTGTTAATATCACCATTAGTGGGTTACAGCAAGTGACTCTTTGTTAATGCTAAAGGTTTCCATGGCGATTACCCTCCAGCCGGAGCATGTCCTGAGGCAGGGTGGTGTTACTGGTGCTGGGGGTCGGGAGCGTCTCTATTTGAGATGATGGAGGGATCTGTGGGTTTGTTTCTCTGGAGACAGGTGTGTGCTGCTGTAATCTGATCGTCTGATTGGCCAGAGTCTGGAGGCGCTCGTGTTGCTCCTCGTTTACTGATTCACTCTCTGCCATTTCATCTCTTCTCCAGCTTTTCTCCACCTCTCTCTCTCTCTCTCTCTCTCTCTCTCTCTCTCTCTCTCTCTCTCTCTCCTGAGGACGGAGAGGCTCAGTGTGTTTAGATCAATCTCCACTGTCCACATAGTTCTTCTAGACTGCAGTCTATCTGTTGCTTTGCATAATTTGTAGTCCCCGTTACCCTGTTCTTCAGTGGATCAGACACAGCAGTGCTGCTGGAGTTTTTAAACCCTGTGTCCACTCACTGTTCACTCTGTGGGACACTCCTCCCTCGTTGGTCCACCTTGTAGATGTAAAGTCAGAGACAGTAGCTCATCTGTCGTTGCACAGTGTGTGTCGGTCGTCCTCTAGTCCTTCATCAGTGACACAGGACGCTGTCGGCTGGATGTTTTTTGGTCAGTAGACTGTTCTCGGTCCAGACACTGAGGGGTTTAAAAACTCCAGCAGCACTGCTGTGTCTGACCCACTCGCACCAGCACAACACACACTAACACACCACCACCACGTCAGTGTCACTGCAGCGCTGTGAATGATCCACCACCACATCACACCTGCTCTGTGGGGGTCCTGAGTACTGAAGAACGTTGTGGGGGAAATAAAGTACACAGAGCAACTCCTGTGTGTATGTGTAGAACGTCTTTGGCTTCCTCTGTGTGTTTATACATATTTCAAACCTAAAATATGGCGATGGTGTGTGATACTGAATTTGTACCCTCTCTTCAGGATCAGTTTCTGCTTTTGGTGTCTTTCTCTGGTTTGTGACACTTTTCTTCTGTTCTCCTGTCTCCACAGCGATCGAGACTCAGAGCAGCAGTTCAGAGGAGTTGGTCCCCAGCCCCCCCTCGCCCCTGCCCCCTCCCCGGGTTTATAAACCCTGCTTCGTCTGCCAGGACAAGTCCTCGGGGTATCACTACGGCGTCAGCGCCTGTGAGGGCTGCAAGGTGAGGCCAGGACTGGGGGAGGTGGTGTTACCATGTTACGTCCTTGCTCTTTCAGGGGGATTTACATGTACACTTACATTTAAAGGTCATTCCTGCTCGATCTGCGGATACAGATGGAGCCTTCTGTCCATCCTCTGTGGTCATTTCCGCCGTTTTGGAGCTGATAGTTTAAGCCCCACTCACAGGTGAATGTGTGAGTTCCTGTGCTTGATGTGGAGGGGTGTTTGGCGGAAAGCACTGATTGACGTCTAAAAGCAAGGGGCATGACTATATTTAGTTTCTCTTCAGTGAAAGGGTTAGGGTTTGGTACTGTTTATATTTGAACAGATCCCGGTGCCCAGAATAAGGTACCAGTACACAACACTACATTTTTCTGTGCTTTACCTTCTGTAATAACAAAACAAAAATGTAATTCCTGCTGTAAACAGTGATGATATCATAAGATTTACTCAGAAACACAAAACAAAAATGAAAGCTCCAAATAAACACACGTTTTTGTGCTGAGTGAGAGAATGCGGTATAATAGCAGAATAAAACTCTTGCTTTGAATGAGTGCATATTTTTAGTTTCCACTGGTTTAAAAGGAACTTCTACAATTGCGGGGAAACGTATTTCTAAGCTCCGTGTCTTTTCAGGAGGAATGATGTGTTTGAGTAGAATAACGACTGTTGTTTGCTGTTTTCTGAAGTGTAACTGTAAGTGTTTACTCACTGTTCGAAGTCCCACAGAAACTCATGTGTAACTCGAGCTGTTTAGTTTTGTAGCATTGTTGCTAATGCAGTTAGCCGTGTCTCGAGTCTGGAGACAGTTACCCCCCTATGGAGCAGGAATAGAGCAACATCCTCATCTCAGTTGGTGCTTTTCAGTGTTTGGAGTCTCTCTGTTGTCTAAAAACCTCCAGATGGCGTTTCTCTGCCGTGAGCAGAGAGAGAGAAAGCCTAGCACCGGACCCAGACACTTTGTTTTTTCACCCATTTACAGACACTGGGGCTTCGTAAACACATTAAAGCGGTTTCCAGAGCAAACCGACTGCAGAGCAGCACATGGAGAGGAGACATCTTTGGAATAAAGAAAAGGGAGGGGTTGTGATACAGCGCTGCAGTAAAACACCAGCCCCGTCCCATACCTTCATTTAAAAAACGAAAGTGTGGATATATCCTTCTGCTCATCATCTTTTTGCGCATGTGGGTCCGTTTAGGAGTGTGATCTGGGGGTGTGTCTCTGTCAGGGTTTGAAACATGTAACCACATTTTTCAGGTTGTCATTGCCTTGAGTGTGTTATTCTAGAACTGAAGTTTGGCACCAATAAATAACACGGAAGAAACAGATGTATTCATTTCCATACGGAGGGAGCAGTAATAAGCTTTTATTAAAGATACAGATGTAGACTGATGTAGTGTTTGGAGTCTTGCCCAAGGACTCTTAGCCGTCAAGATGGTGCTCCAGTGTCCGGGATCCTGGGTCTGATCATCAGTTAAAGCCAGAGACACTGAACACATGAAATGTTGTGGTCAGGAGGCTAAGCTCGGGATACACTCTCCCTCCCCGCAACGTGTGTTTACTGTGGATGAGGAATGTGTGGAATGCAGTGGTTTATGAGCAGGAACACTCCCTCTCTTTCATTCTTTCTTTCTTTTTCTCTTACACACCCTCACTGATTCAGATGTGCTACTAGCTGCTCGGCAGATATTAACAGCACTTCCCAACTGCTACTCTACTCCACTTCTCCACCACGTGAATCAGGTCCTGGTTCTGGAAGCAGGTTCTTGTTTAGTGGCCGTTCTCTCGTGGTTCGAGTAGGGACTAAACCATGGTGTGTAAACCTTGCAGAGCGCTGATTGTCCAGAGAGAGTCGTCACGCAACGCAGACGTCCAGCACCAACTCTCCACCTGTAAACTCTCCAGCTGCAGCAGAGATCACGATTGTTTTTATCCGACTCACGACGGCAGCTCGTAAAATTACGCCGTGGTCTTTTGAAGAGGTTCAAACGCTCCTTGTTTCATTGGCAGAAAAAAAGAATCCAGCGAGAGCTGGACGCTGCAACAAGGAAGGAACCAACTCTACTGATCTGTCTGAACTGATGACGGAGCTGTGTTCAGTCCCAAACAACAACAACAACAACAATACGCCAATACATCATGAGTAAACACTGCTTAACGTTACCACTGCCGTTGTTGTGGTTTCCAAAGCCCACTGTTCCCCTTAGAGATGGGGTTAGAGACAACACAGATACATTTCAAGGGGGACCTGTGGGAGTGGGAAACCAACCAGGGACCAGTAAGAGAGTAGAGTCCAGTAGAATCCGGACCACACAGTGGAAAAGCACCATAAATACTGAATAAAGAAATGTAAGGTGTGCTGAACCTTGAGGCCTCGGTGTAATTTTCCGGTCTCCAGGTTTTTTACTGACACTAAAACAAAGCCTGTTTTTCCTGGTGACAGTAAATCTGTAAAAATAAAATTAAAAGAAAGGGTTTTTTTCTGACGCCTGCACGGCACTTTATTTAACACATGCTTTCACAGTTTTTAAACACGCCCTGCTTTGGTCCACAACACTTTAAACTTAATAAATTATGATGGGACACCACACTGAGGCTCTCCAGAGAGGGATTCAGCTTCAGAAGAATGAAATAACACATTAGCTTCTGTGGAAAGTGACTACTACAGTGGGAATTAGAGAGTGAGAACACAGAGGGGGTCGAAAACTGCAGAAATGAGGCTGGATTGGCTTTGATTTGAGCACAGCACAGACTTTAGGGAGTTAGCACAGGGATTAGTACGTCCTCTCTGTGTTTCTCTGTGGGTTCCACAGCTTTGTGAAAGAGTAGAGCTTGAGTCTGAAGCCTGACCTCGGGGTGATAAGGACTGATCTGTTACCTGCGACGTGCCATGATCCACAGCATCGTTTGTAAACACCTCGTCCAACAGAAAAGGGGAAGGAGGCTTTAGAGAAGGGGTTGTAACATTGCTGTGAGGATTTGATGGCCTGCAGCTACATGAACCTTAGTGAGATGAAATATTGATATCAGATGATTGATTAGTCCTGGATCATCTCTCCAACTCGTCCCAGTAGTGTTAGATGGAGCAAAAGGTTTTGTGAGTGGGAGATAAGAGTGAGATAAGGATAAGATAAGAATGAGATGAGGGTGAGAAAAGGGTGCCGTAAGACTAAGGTAACTGTGAGTGAGACGACTGAAAAATAAGATTGAGAAGAGAGTGAGCTAGGAGTGACAAGAAATAGATTAAATAAAGATCAGTGAGATTAAAATTAGGTGAGTGAGATAAGAGTGAGATGAGTGGTGAAGAGTGAGGTGAATGAGAGTAAGAAAATAATGAGATCAGCGTGAAATGAGATGAAGGTGGGAAATGATAGGGAGATAAGAGAAAGAAAATGTGAGATGATTGGGAGATGAGCAAGATAAATGGGAGATATGGGTGAGATAAGCAGGAGATGAGAAGCAGGTGAGATAAGAGATAAGAATGAGGTAAGCAGGAGATGAGAATGAGATGAGAATTAGATAGGAGTGATGAGGTGGAGATAAGTGGGAATTAAGAGTAAGATAAGCAGAAGATGAGAGGCAGATTAGAATTAGATCAGCATTAGATGAGATTGAGATAAGCAGGAGATGACAATGAGATAAGCAGGAGATGAGTAGGAGGTAAATGTGAGATAAGAGTGAGATAAGCAGCATATAGTAATGGGATAAGAATGAGATGAGAGTGAGATAAACAGGAGATAGGAATGAGATGAATGTGATAAGTGGGAGATGAAAGAGAGATGAGTGAGATAAACAGGAGATAGAAATGAGATGAGTGTGATCAGTGGGAGATGAAAGAGATGAGTGAGATAAACAGGAGATAGGAATTAGATGAATGTGATAAGTGGGAGATGAAAGAGAGATGAGTGAGATAAACAGGAGATAGGAATGAGGTGAGTGTGATAAGTGGGAGATGAAAGAGAGATGAGTGAGATAAACAGGAGATAGGAATGAGATTAATGTGATAAGTGGGAGATGAAAGAGAGATGAGTGAGATAAACAGGAAATAGGAATGAGATGAGTGTGATCAGTGGGAGATGAAAGAGATGAGTGAGATGAACAGGAGATAGGAATGAGATGAGTGTGATAAGTGGGAGATGAAAGGGAGATGAGTGAGATAACCAGGAGATAAGAGTGAGTTAAGTAGGAGATGAGCAGTTGATGAAAGAGAGTTGAGTGAGTTAAGTGGGAGATGAGAGGAGAAGTGTCTCTGACCTCTGTCCGAGGGGAGAGGAAACTTCTCTTCATTTGCATTGTTGGACGTGACGCTCTTTGTTTGACAGGAGCCTGATTTGAATTGGTAAAGTGCTGCAGAAACATACGGCGCAGCAGAAGCGCATGCATATGCATCCGAGAGAGTGCAGAGAGGACGCGGCTCAGCCCGAGTCGGGATTAAAACCAGCCGCTCTGCCAGCTCCTCGACTCTGAAATCCTTTCTGACATTGGAGCCTCTCCGGCACGCGTCCTCCGTCTCCATGCTGGGTTTAACGTGCTGTGAGTCGTCACCGGAGAGCGAGGGAAGAAAGCGTACAGCAGAGAAACGAGACGAACAAAGAGCAGCGCTTATCCTTGATGCATCAAGACAATATTTTCCCTTTCATTCCTCTATTCTGAAGGATTCACATACATCGCCCTGCCTCAAACTCCCCTCCTGCCTCACTGCAGCACAGAGCGTATTCAGAGATTCAGATTAATGCAGGGAAACAGCCGCATTTTGTAGATCTACAGTTACAGACAATCGGTTGCTCTGCATACTTTATTACCCCCCTCTCCCCCTGTTCCTCAGTGCTCAGGACCCCCACAGAGCAGGTGTGATGTGGTGGTGGATCATTCTCAGTGCTGCAGTGACACTGACGTGGTGGTGGTGTGTTAGTGTGTGTTGTGCTGGTGTAGAGTGGATCAGACACAGCAGTGCTGCTGGAGTTTTTAAACCCTGTGTCCACTCACTGTCCACTCTGTGAGACACTCCTCCCTCGTTGGTTCGCCTTGTAGATGTAAAGTCAGAGACAGTAGCTCATCTGTTGCTGCACAGTGTGTGTCGGTCTTCTTCTAGTCCTTCATCAGTGACACAGGACGCTGTCGGCTGGATGTTTTTGGTCGGTGGACTGTTCTCAGTCCAGCAGTGACACTGGGTTCTGTAGTATATAAAAGCAACACTAAAACACCACCTTCAAAATCATTGTGATGCTCCACTGAGCTGTAACAGGGAGAATAGAGCCTCTCATTTCTACTTTGTGCTCAGTACTGGAGAAACTGCACTATGTAACTTTTGGAAGAGCGTAAGAAATGCACCCCCAGTGATTTCAGGAATGTACCGTGGAAGTGAATTACACTCAGCAACTCTAGGGGGAGCCCAGGATCAAAAATAACCAGATCTTGCTTTAAATGCAGAAGCCAGATGAATGTAAGAGACGCTTTAAAACCTGGACATTTCTCTGCGTTTATTACACTCTCGGTCCTGAGTGTGTTGATAACGGTGGTGACCTCCAGCCTCCAGCTGACGGGTTTGTTTTTTCTCGGATCTATGAGCCTCCTGCATGAGCAGGACACAATCTCAGGCTCATAACTTTCTCCAAGGTGCTTTTTAATGCCTTTATTTACTCTGCGCTGTCGGCCAGGAGTGCTGCGAGGATGAGGAACGGCCTCCCTTGCTGAGAGAGAGAGAGAGAATGAAAGACCTTTAAGAGCAGCAATGACTGGTGTGTGTCATTTAAAAATACAGATGGAGAGTTGGTGCTGGACGTCTGCGTTGCGTGGCGTAGAGTGACGACTCTCTCTGGACAATCAGCGCTCTGCAAGGTTTACACGCCACAGTTTAGTCCCTACTCGGCTCGCTCTGAACCACGAGAGAACAGCCACTAAACAAGAACCTGCTTCCAGAACCAGGACCTGATTTACCTGGTGGAGGAGTGGATAAGCTGCTGCAGTAGAAAAGTGCCATAAGCAAGAGTGAGAGAAAGCGAGAGGTGGGATGCAGTGTAGCACTAGCCTCTCCTCCAGTGTTCTGCCTGTCATGATAATCTGCAGCTGCTGTGAGGCCCGCTAACGCACCGCACGCTAATGTGATTTGTCAACGCTCCGTAAACATGAAAGCAGCTCGGAGAAGCCAAACGAAGCAGGTCAGCTCATAAATGGAGCCCACGTTTGGGACGGGAAAGCGGATTTGATTGTATAAGCGCTGACTGTATTCTCCTCTCCTCGCCCTACCTTTCCTTTGAAAGCATCCTTCTCTTTAGAACGCGACTCCTGCCAGCCGCTATGTTCCCCATCGTGTGTCTTCATCTTTCCAGCGGCCCGTTGGCGAGGAGAGAGATGTTATCGGGGTTATGTAATTATTATTATACTGAGAGCCTGCTGCTGAAAGACGCCGGGGGCAAAGTGGAGCAGATGAATGGCGTCAGATCTGTGTCAAGGAGTGTCAAACCTGGACAGAAATGGAAGTTCAGACGCGTCTTCTCTCACTTTTCTATTGCTTAACTGTGTTTAATCCTTTGCTTTAAGTTAAAGGGAACATCTACGGTTGTGGGAAAATGCAGTTCTCTCTGGTTGTTTACATTCAGATGCTCCATGTCTTGTAAAGGGGAACGGTGTATTTGAGGGAAAATAACAACAATAAGTTTAATTCACTGTTTGAATTCCCACAGAAAGTCATGTGTAACTCGAGTTGTTTAGTTTTGTAGCACTGTCGCTAATGCAGTTAGTCTCTGAGTTTGGAGACCATTCCACCTTAAGTGATCTGAAACAGCAAAAATAAGTCAGTGTGACCCCCCTATGGAGCAGGAATAGAGCAACATCCTCATCTCAATTGGTGCTTTTCAGCGTTTGGAGCCTCTCCGTTGTCTAAAAACCTCCAGATGGCGTTTCTCTGCTGTGAGCAGAGAGAGAGAAAGCCTAGCACCGGACCCAGACACTTTGTTTTTTTACCCATTTACAGACACTGGGGCTTCGTAAACACATTACAGCGGTTTCCAGAGCAAACCGACTGTCTGTGAGGACTGTAGTGTGTTCTCCCTGTGTCTGCATGGGTTTCCTCCAGGTGACTGTCTGTGAGGAGTGTGGTGTGTTCTCCCTGTGTCTGCATGGGTTTCCTCCGGGTGCTGCGGTTTCCTCCCACGCTCCAAAAACAGACGTTGGTAGGTGGATTGGTGATCTGATCTTGTCTTATTAGGGGCAGTTTTAGCCACAGACACCGGGTCTTGCGCGGTTGTTACAAGTCCCACTTTCTCTGTAAATGTAAATGGAGCCAACGTCTTTGCAGATCACTGATGCTGCTCTGGTTATTATTACATAGACGTGATGAAGGTGAGGACATGCTCCACAGAACTTAGAGGATCGGTTACATCTTAGAGTCTCTCTCTCTCTCTCTCTCTGTGTGTGTGTGTGTGTGTGTGTGTGGGTGTGTTTTACATTATATATCACATTTTTGGGTCCAAAACCTTTGTTCCCACTCGCATTGTGTTCCTTGTGTTTAGCACCAGACAGTCCCCACAAAGTAATCATTACAATCTGAGGTGATTGCATGTTTTACATTTGAGTTAAGGTTAGGATTAGGATTGAGTTTAGGGTTAATGTTAATATTAAGCTAGTTTTACATACAGAAATATAAATGGTAATTCTCCACATAAAAAATGTATGTCTATGTAATGTCACGGATACAGAATTGTGTGTGTGTGTGTGTGTGTGTGTGTGTGTATTTGGTTCCAGCCCTCAGTCAAACGTCTGTATTAAACTCCCCCTCCTTAAGGGGTTTATTTTTATTGTGTCAAACTGTTAAAGCAGGTGTGGGACACAGGGGGCTGGGGGCCAGTGTGGAAGGCGGTGTTGGGTTTCGTTGTTGATTTCTGAGCAATAGAACCAGACGGTTCTCTTTGGAACAGAAAACGACTCATGGGTCTCGGCTGAAGATCTATGATGTGTTTCTGATTTTTGTTTCAGTGAGTGACAGTCGGAAGAGTCTAGGTCTGACACGGAGCTGCTGTCCTGGGTCAGAGGTGGGCTCTACGGCACCTTTTAGAGGAGGGTTCTGTACAGCACCAAAAAGAGTTTTTTAACTGTCATGATGTCGAGCTTGTTACAACAGAAGAACCGTTTTTGGTGCCGTGCAGAACCCTTTTCTAAAAGGTGCTTTATAGCACCATCTATAACACACTCTCCATCAATCTAAAGAACCCCTTTATGATCCAAACAACCTTTTAATCATGCATTCATCATAAGTTTGTGGCGTAATGTCTTCCCTCGAATACAAGGGTAAAACCAGGACGAGCAGGTGGTCCTCAGCAAAGCGTCTGGAGAGATGCGATGGGTTCAGAGGGCAGAGGAAGGGTGGGCTAAAGAGGAGGTGGTCAGATGGCTCTTGTCTGTCTTGTAGAGATTTGAAAGGGGGACTGTGCTCGTCCTGCTCCTTCTCCACCGACTCTCCCTTATCTTCTGGAGTTTCACGTTTGTGGAGATGGACAAAGCCCAGCTTTGTGAGTCCGGGACTCCCTCTCATCGAGGCCGTTATTTACCCCTCGGCACCCCTCACCTCCGCCGTGTTTTACAGAGAACAGCACAAAGGAGGACGGCAACATTTTCCCCTCTGTCCATTCTTCTCAGAGAGCTGTAACCTGATGCAGCCATCACTCTCCCCCCTCGTCATACCACTGTCTGTCTTTAAAAACAACACTGTACACTCACAGTCGGACCCTCAGTGGCATGGCAAGGATATTAAACTGCATTAATCAGGGGCTGGTGGCAGCAACGGACTGGGAGATTGCTGTGAGGATTTGATGGCCCGTCACAATAATTACATTACTGACTTATTGTACAGTATATGAACGTTTCCTCAGTGATTTTCACAGACCTCTGTGATGTCCACTGTGTTTACTGTGTGTTTGTTTACAGAAGAATAAAAGACTGTTAATAATATAGATAGAATAGGCTTAATGGTTTTTAATAACTAATTGAATTAACCTTTAAAGTAGTGCAATTGTGGGCGACACAGTGGCGCAGCAGGTAGTGTCTCTGTCACTGTCCCTGTGTCTGCGTGGGTTTCTTCTGGGTGACTGTCTGTGAGGAGTGTGGTGTGTTCTCCCTGTGTCTGCGTTGGTTTCTTCTGGGTGACTGTCTGTGAGGAGTGTGGTTTGTTCTCCCTGTGTCTGCGTGGGTTTCCTCCGGGTGACTGTCTGTGAGGAGTGTGGTGTGTTCTCCCTGTGTCTGCGTGGGTTTCCTCCCGGTGACTGTCTGTGAGGAGTGTGGTGTGTTCTCCCTGTGTCTGCGTGGGTTTCCTCCAGGTGACTGTCTGTGAGGAGTGTGGTGTGTTCTCCCTGTGTCTGCGTGGGTTTCCTCCGGGTGACTGTCTGTGAGGAGTGTGGTGTGTTCTCCCTGTGTCTGCTTGGGTTTCCTCCGGGTGACTGTATGTGAGGAGTGTGGTGTGTTCTCCCTGTGTCTGCGTGGGTTTCCTCCGGGTGACTGTCTGTGAGGAGTGTGGTGTGTTCTCCCTGTGTCTGCGTGGGTTTCCTCCGGGTGACTGTCTGTGAGGAGTGTGGTGTGTTCTCCCTCTGTCTGTGTGGGTTTCCTCACGGACACAGGGAGTATGTGGAATGGAGACTGAAAAGTATCCGTAGGTGTGAGTGAATGACGGGACTCCAACTCCTCTCAGAGAGTTGGGAGAGCTCTCCAGAGAACACACTCACACCCGGTGCGATTGTGCCATATGCTGTATCTCTCTTTCAGACGCTTGGCATTTAATCATCTCACCTCTTTTTTGTGAAAATGCATCATTGATAAATAAAAAAGATTAATGGTACAGCACTAGAATGTCCCCTCACCTCCCTCCAGAAGTACAGGTGTAAGTAATATCAGGCTTGTATCTCTCTCTCTCTCTCTCTCTCTCTCTCTCTCTCTCTCTGTCTGTCTCTCTCGTTCTCCTCGGTCTCCGGTGTCCTCTCCGCTTTCAGTGGCGGCGATAAGATGTCTGTGCGATTAAGAGCGAAAAGCAATCCGGCCCCTGGCCTCGTACTGAGAGCTCAGGCGACACAAAAGAGAAGTGGGGGAGGGCCTGTGTGTGTGTGTGTGTGTGTGTGTGAGAGAGAGAGAGAGAGAGAGGAACGAGAAGAGCGAGGGATGAGGGGAGGGAGGAGAGGGAGGGGTAAATAATTGATGGGCAGCACTTTCGTTTTTTAATCTGTAAATGAGAAGCCTGGTGATGCTTTGGCCTGCTGTGTCACACTATCCCAGCGCCATTAAGATAACAAGATGGAAGATAATGATCCTAGTTAAGACACAGTTTACATGGGAGCGGAGAGAGAGAGTGAGGGAGGGGGAGAGAGAGAGAGAGAGAGAGAGAGAGGAAGAGGTTGATGAGTCCTGGCTGGGGCTTTGGAAGAAGACCCTCTTGGAAGACGATCTGTGTTTATGTCCGTATAACTACAGCGAGCTGGACTCCCATCAAAGACGAGTCTTATCTCCTCCATCACTCTGCTCCGTTTACACGCCACCTGAAGGAAATCATGCACGGACGAGCGCTCAGAGAATTATCGAATCATCAGCGCCTCTGTGTCGCTTTAATCACAGGTAACCCCTTCAGATGGAGCGAGAGATGAGGGCGTAAACAAAGGGAGAAGGCCCTTCCAGGGAAAGAGAAGTGGCGCAGTGAAGACGAAGAGAAACAGTGAGTGCTGGACGCTCTCTAAAAGGCCAGAGATGTGTTGGAGACGTTCTAGACGTTCTCTGTGTCTGGAAAAAGGCCTGGGTTATGGTCAGGAACAGAGTTAAACAGTGACCATCCAGTTTTGCAGCAGCTCTGGTGCTGGAATTAAAAATCCCATTCGTATTCTCCATAGACATTTCACACAATACTTATATAAAGAGTTGTATTCAGTCAGCCGCACTGCATGAAAGTAAACACAGACTGGCCTCTCTGGATGGCCCTCTCTGTCCCCTGTCACTCAGCATGACGCCAGCCAATGCAGGCATGTATGAAATGATAAGAGGTTAGTGTTCTCCTCCAAGCATATGGAGTTAAAGTGATGCTGCACTGGGAGCAGTTTGAGGAAAATGTGGTGTGGAGTAAACAGTTACACATTAGCCTCAGATCACCAAGATCAGTGTCAAGTATCTGCAACAAGGGTGTAAAGCCCCCCCAGCAATAGGTGGCCCACTCTATGTAGTGATGAATATCCATTCAGTACCTTTGGGAGGAGCTGGAGTGGTGTTTGAGATTCGTATCAGTTAGTTGTCGCTTTTCAACTGTATAGTCCCTACACGACTTGTCTCTTTTCCTCCTCCACCAAGTAAATCTGGTCCTGGTCCTGGTTCTGGAACTAAATGTTCTTGTTTAGTGGCTGTTTTCACGTGGTTCAGAGCGAGCCGAGTAGGGACTAAACCGTGGCGTGTAAACCTTGCAGAGCGTTGATTGTCCAGAGAGAGTCGTCACTGTATGCCACGCAATGCAGACGTCCAGCACCAACTCTCCATCTGTAAACTCTCCAGCTGCAGCAGAGATCACGTTTGTTTTTATCCGACTCACGACGGCAGCTCGTAAAATTACGCTGTGGTCTTTTGAAGAGGTTCAAACGCTCCTTGGATCGGTGGCCGACGCTGCAACAAGGAAGGGACAAACTCTACTGATCTGTCTGAACTGATGACTGAGCTGTGTTCAGTCCCAAACAACAACAACAACAACACCCCAATACACCATGAGTAAACACTGCTTAATGTTACGGCCGCCGTTGTTCCAGTTAGAGATAGGTTTAAGAGATGGCACCGGATACAATTCTGGGATGGATGTATAGTGGAAAACGAACCAGTGCCATGTGAGCAGAGCAGAGTAGGTACCATACACCGGAAAAGGCTGCTGTTAAACCCTCACAGCACAAGCTGTTACTGCAGCAAAATCAGGGGTGAGTTCCCTATTAATGCCACTCGTTTCTGAACAAATGAAGTGGCCCACACACACACACACACACAAACGCACTTAAGCAACGATTCAAGGCCGATCCAACGACTCTCAGAGATGGCCCCTAACTGCTTGACCTCCGCGGTCACAGAGGGATGCTGATGCTTATGGCTGTTCCAGCCTTGGGTCCAGGAAACCAAGCTGAACACCATAAGCGGGAGCCTTCCCGACCCTCAGCCCATCTCCATCCATCAGAGCGAGGGAGTGACGCAGAGGAAACGGAGCTGAGATCACCGTGAATAAAGACGTCTATTAACAGGATGAAGGATCTCTCTCAGAGGGAGGTGACCTCAGCGCCATCACATGACCTCAGCTAAGGATGGCCATTGGCTGGCGGCGTGGAAATGAGTGATACGAAAGGCAGGAGATTGGGAGGGGTGGTTTCATAGGGGGGCCAGCCATTCTTGCCCTGCACTCTAATACGTTACCCATCATGCATTCCTCTCGGCCTCTAATGAAAGCGCAAGGTCCCATCCGTCACAGAGAGAGAGAGAGAGAGAGAGAGAGGCAAATGGAAATTCGTCCATCCTGTGAAGTGTGTGTTTGTGTGTGTGTGTGCACGCAACCGAACATGACTGATCATCATTGCAGAACAGTGCCCTGCAACAACATATTAATATTCACTAAAAAACCTTCAAGGATTTTTTTCAGTGCTTTGTTTTCTTTTTTCCAAGGAAACACATTTTTGCACGAAGAGAAAACACAGCGTTCCTCTCCAGAAATAACTGGGCCTTGTTTTTAGAGTCTCTTTGTCTCAATGAGAATGTGAAAACAACTCAAGAGCACTCTGCTTAGCGCTCCTGAATGGTGCGGTCGTCCTAGGCCCAATCTTATGTCTTATTTTTATCCCCACAGAGGAACATACTAATGCTCATAGGTTGCTCTGCAGTGACTCAGGAGACATAATGGCAGCTCTCCAAAAATTCCTCAGGAGAATCAGAATGAGGCAAAATGGAGATGTGAGACAGAGATAAAGGAGAGCAAGAGATGTATGCTAAAGTCTCCTTTGTCTCCAAATGATCTTGTTGATTCTTCCTGCCTCTGGGCCTACCCCTTGTTTCTGAGTGTCCTCTCGCCCCTTGGAGCTGAGTTACCGGGTGTAGAGTTTAAACCTTCCCCCTACGAAACAGGACGACCCTTCAAGACCCTGACACTTCATCAGAACACAAATAAAACAGAGCAGCGCTTCATTTACCAGGCAACTAGCGCCGCTCTGTAGCAGCTCTGCACCAGTCTGCAGTGATATCAGAGGAGCTTCTGGAAATTAGTTACATTTAGGGCCTCATTCTCCTTCAGAAGAGTTCCACAATCAGAGATTACCCCCCTCTCCTCACTCTTCTGTGATATGGAGCTCAGCTCAGATTCTCATTCTGCAGCCTTTCATTTGAAACTTTCATTTCCACCTTAAATGTTGCAGTAGCATCAGGTGCCAAACTAACATTTTCAGCATTTAAGGTGGAACTTGAAATTTACAGCTAACTACTGAGACATCAGCTACTGCTAGTGACGTTTTCTGCTTGTTCTGAAGTAGAGGGACATAATATTTTAAAACTACATTATACTAAGAAAGGAAGGTGCAAATTGTGGGGAGGGGGGAGTGCCCCACTACATCTGACTAGACCAGAGCACTAAATTCAAACATGTAATTATCTGCTGTTCTCTGTTCACATTTACAACAAGTCCTTCAGATAACACCTCATTTTTGAGGCCCCCATCCCCTCTACCACCCCCCCACCCACACACACACACAGATGGCCAAGGTAAATCTGGAGTCTTCCCCAGAGAACAGATCTCCATCAAGTCCATCAGCTCAAGGCCGTTTGTCGGCTGCTGGAGATCCCCATAAAAAGAGGAGGGGGTGGTTTCAGACGGTTGCCTAATTGCTCGGATATCCTTGACACATTTAGAAGACGAAACACTTCACCATCGCTGACTGGTCTCAGAGGAATTGTTTCTAGGTGATATTTGGATTTTAAAGCATGTTTTTCTGTGTTGTTTTTTATTTTTTTTTTTGGCTTTAAAGGGGGCAATTTATTAAAGAATCCCTTTGTTCGGTGCATGTTCACATTAATGTGTTTATCTGTAGCCCACCAACCCACACACTGTAAAACAAGGCCATCCAGTCAGTTTTCTATGTGCTGCTTAAGTCTTTACAATTGCCTCACCCCCTCGTCTGAGTCTGTCCAATCACATTCATAGACCCATGTTTATCTGAGAGCACAAAGACGAAACAAACAAAAGTGCGGAGATAAAAGGAGAAAATGAGAACGGAGGAGAAAGAGAGCCGAGAGAAAATGGCTAAAAAACAGAGCATCTGCTCCTCGCTCCTCACTGCCGTGCACTCGTGGTGGGGGCGAACAGCGAGCAGCTCATTATCATTTAAAGGAACAGGGCTGTTTAGACGGGGGGAGGACGCTGCTGTGGGGCTTGTGTGGGTTTGACCCAGAACTGGGTTCTCTCAGAAAATGTGGGAGAATATATCGGCTCAGCTTTAATGTAAATGATATTGTTTAATGAGTTGCTTTTGAAATGAATGAACTTTAATGGCGTATAGTTCTTCATTGAAAGTAATAGACAACAGGCCAATTATAACCATGCCTCATGCACAGCTGTGTTACAGCACATTGGTTCTGGTCCAGACCCGCTGTTCCCGTTAGAGATGGGGTTTTGAGACGACACCGGATACCATATGCGCACATCTGATAGCATCTTACACTCTCTCTCTCTCTGTTTGTTTCCCAGGGTTTCTTTCGTAGGAGCATCCAGAAGAACATGGTGTACACGTGTCACAGAGACAAGAACTGCATCATCAACAAAGTGACGAGGAACCGTTGTCAGTACTGTCGGCTACAGAAGTGCTTCACCGTCGGGATGTCCAAAGAGTGTGAGTGCTGGACACACACACACACACACACACACACCCTCCCCTGATGTGACAGATCAGTGTGTTCTCCTCTGGTCAGTGTCACTCTGTTAGGAGTAGTTTGAAAAGAAACTGTGGATCGGCCTCGTGTCTCTGACTCACTGCAGAGGCTCAGGGTCCTGGTTGGGATCCTCCCCTCAGGTCACTGTCTGTGAGGAGTGTGGTGTGTTCTCCTTGTGTCAGTGCGGGTTTTCTCCCACAGTCTAAACACAAACTAAAACAGGTAGACTCTCTTTTCCTGGGTGTGTTCCTGCCTGGGGCTCCGGACCTAACGTGACCCTAACCATTGCACGTAAACTCTGGAGCTGCGGTCTGATTTTATAAAGCCTTCTCCAACACTAGAATTTTTTGAGGTTAACGTTATTCCCCTGGGTGTTTAATTAATCCTCTCTCAGAGAGCATGCGTTTATTGCTTTTTTTTGTTCGTGTATCTGATGCTTTTCACTTTCCCAACTATTTTTTACTGCTCAAAATAACTGGAAATGTGTTTGCTGTGATCACATTTACTTTATTCTTCTTAATTGTGGTCTTTCTTATTGCTTTCGCTTGTTTAAATTTATCAAAAATTGTATTAACTAGATGCTTGTTGGTTTAAACATTCCTGTGATCTTTCTTATTTATTATTATTACTCCTTTTCTCTTAATTTTAGGTATTTTAGCCAACACTCGCTGCCTTTTCAGTGCTCTCCATTAATGAAGTTGTCTTACAGAAGAAGAAAGAATGAATGAATGTGAAATTCTTTTTTCCCTTTTTATTAAACCCTTCTCCTTTTCCCTCTGGTGAGGTGTGAGGTTTTAAACCAGGGGCTCTGATATTTCCTCTCATGATGCCGCTCTCATATACACAAAAACTCTGAGCTCTGAGAGTCCAAGAGTCAGCGAACGTCTGAATAAACTGGAAATGCCTCTCTGTCAAATCATCAGGTTTATTATCCCTTCAGTCCGTGGAGTGGTGCTGAGCCTCATATCCACCGCAGCAGAAGGTCAGGGGTTCAGATCCCGTCACGGCCGGCTGTAGAGACACGATTAAAGGTCAGCTGTGAGTGCTGTGTTAGCCTCTATCCTCTCCCTAGTCATAGCCTTGAATAAGCAGGTAATAACACAGAGGTGCCTCCACATAAACGCTCTCAGCTCAGGGTTCAGAGCGTCTACTCTTGGGGAAATGTTGGGGGAAACGACGGACGACTCGGTGGCCTTTTTCTTTAAAGTGCTGCCAGAGCTCCGTCCCCTGTCCTACAGGTAAAGAGAAATGGTAAAGCCATTCCTGTCAGTGAAGAGGGTTCAGGAGGCGTTGACTCGGAGTAGAGAACCTGATATCAACCGTTTGCACCACAGACCAGACGCTGACGGAGCACTGTGTTGTGATTTTCGCCTGAAATCACTGCGAGGGACAGGTCAGTAGTCGCTGGATTGGTGTAGAGATGGAGCAGCCTAACCCTTGCATTGAGCACATGTTGCTTCTCTGGAGTGATGCTGCATTATCTTTGGGATCCAGGTGCCATCCACTCTAATAGCAATGTTCTGACACTTGGTGTAAAGCTTTTCTAGTAAAAAGAGGCTGTACCTGCAGCACAGAGGGAACAACCTGGGAATGTTGGATGATCAGGCGTCTGTAAACATTACCGTGAGTGTGGACACATTTCGGGACCCCAGGAACATTCTGAGTGTTTTCATATAATATTTTACACATTCATGGCTTCTCCATGATTCTGCCCCACTACCCTCTCCCCCTTTAATGTAATGTAGTGTTTTCCAAGTTAAACGAAATTGGAAAAACATGGCCGACGCCGTCGTGGCACATCAGGACGCTGGTGATTCGCGTCTGGTTCCCGTCGTAGCTGCTGCTGGAGCCAGAGGACGCGTCATTGCCCCGAGTGTGTCCTGCCGCTTTTGGGGTTCTTTTCTCCTGCGGATCCGAGCGGGTCGCATTTCACACGTTATTGGAGCTCTTCGATTGCATCAGCGGTTATCACCACAGCCCACTTCACGCTCCATTTATCCCGGTAGAACGGGCCATGCCTTCCTTTCGGGACGAGAGAGCGATCCTTAATGTTCATCCCTCTCTCTCCTCTCCTCCGCCCGTAGATGGGCCGCTGGCTTATCGCTAAGGTTTTACAGGACGTGCCGCACCTGCTCCTGTGATGTATATCAGAGTGAAGCTCTGCTGGAGACAGGACGCTGGGTCTTTTGGAGAAAAGCAAGCCACTGGAATGGAAAAGTGGTAATGGGGCTCATCAGGGCTGAGTGTGATGGTAATGTCAGGCATTCTGGCTAAAGGAAGGCAATTCCCGCCAAAGCAGGACAGTTCCAGGGGACAGTTTTTGGTTGTTGTGGCCAAATATCGTGTCACTGTTGAGTTTAAACAGTTTTGAAGCATGAAATGGCAGCGCATTCCTGTATTACGCATGATGTTTGGGGCTTTTTTGGCCACGGTTTTCTCGATTCCTAGACCTTTATGTCCTTCAAAGCCTCCTCAAAGCACCATGAAACTGCTTTCTTTATAACTCCCCAATACATAATGTTAGAGCTTGTGAGCTTGAAGGAAAGAAAAAGGTACTTGATTTAATCATTCATCCATTCATTCATTCATTTTCTGTAACTGCTTCGTCTTGTCCCGGGTCATGATGTCTCCAGAGCCCACATAAGTCACTGGGCACAAGGCAAGAGCACACACTGGAAAGAGCATCACACACTCACACTAACATTCTGGAGGTGGTGTGGGTGGGTCCTGTAGGGGGCGTCCCTGTGCTCTGTGAGAATCCTGTGCCTGAGTTCAGTGACAGACATTAACAGACTGTACGCAGTAGTGTGGGAGGGGCTTCAATGAGGTAGGGCTTTGCTGATTGGCTCTTTTAGCCTTTTACACTCTTAAAAATAAAAGGTATTGTGCCGATACATTACTGGTACTGAAGGTAGAAACAGTGCAGTGTGTCTTTAAAGGTACAGCAGTGGTGCTCGAGTCCAGTTGTGTTCCCTAAAGGTTCATTACATTCTCTTCTCCAGAAGGAGAGGGGATCTCTGTAATCTTTCATTATACAACTGTGGGGAATAAAAGAACACAATAAAAGTCCTGGAGAAGAAATGGGGCGAATGAAACCAACATTTTTGAAATGTATAATTACAAAAGGATATGGTACAATAATGTTCCCTTCAGGGGACAACCACAGTTTTTTTTGACAGTGTACTCAATAATCAAGTTATTCTGCAACACAGTTTACAGGTTTACAGTTTAAACTCCCTTCCTATAATTTTAATTGGTTCTGGTTCTGAGCTCAGTTCTTGTTCTGAGCCTGGTTCTGGTTCTGAGCTCAGTTCTGGTTCTGAACTCGGTTCTTATTCTGAGCTCGGTTCTTATTTTGAGCCTGGTTCTTGTTCTGAGATCGGTTCTGGTTCTGAGCCTGTTTCTGGTTCTGAGCTCAGTTCTTGTTCTGAGCTCGGTTCTTGTTCTGAGCCTGGTTCTGGTTCTGAGCCTGGTTCTTGTTCTGAGCTCGGTTCTTGTTCTGAGCCTGTTTCTGGTTCTGAACTTGGTTCTGGTTCTGAGTCTGGTTCTGGTTCTGGTTCTGAGCCTGGTTCTTGTTCTGAGTCTGGTTCTGTTTCTGAGCCTGGTGTTGTTCTGAGTCTGGTTCTGTTTCTGAGCCTGGTTCTGGTTCTGAGCTTGGTTCTGGTTCTGAGCCTGATTGTGAGGCGGTGGAGGAGGAGGCAGTGAAGTCAGAGATGATATTAAACTAAACAGCCCTGAGGAAGATGTCACTCGCTCTGTCTCCCCTCCCTCAGGCTCCACTGCAGAGCATCATTAGCAAATAAAGACATCTGCAGATTCCCCATCTCTCTCTCTCTGTCTGTCTGTCTCTCTCTCTCTCTCTCTCTTCTCTCTCTCTCTCGCTGAGTTCACCTCACCTCTGATCGTATTACAGCATACAAGTACTATGGCAAAAAAAATGGGATGATGAAGACAGAGAGAGAGCAGGAAGAATGGGGAAGAGAAAAGAGAGAAAGACAAACAGAAACTAGGGAGAGAGGGAGAGAGGGAGCAGGTTTGTTTCCTGTGGTTCTTTCAGTGGTGTGTTGTACATGTGAGACTGATGTACATCTCTTCACACACTCTGCTGCCTGTGTGTGTGTGTGTGTGTGTGTGTGTGTGTGTGTGTGAGTGAAATATGGTGTTTATTTATCGAGGCATCTGTCGTGTTGGTGAGATGCCGAGGTTTAACACAGATGGCAGAGTGACAGGAACATGATCGACACCAATAAAACACACACACACACACACACACACACACACACACACACACACACACACAGACATATATACCCCCACACACACCCTGTGCCCACATTAGGATGACAGCAGCTGTACTTCAACAATTAATGCAGATTATAAAACATTTAAAAAGCAGTGAGAGCCGTGTTGGTCCTGGGTGGGGTCCTCTCCCTGGTCACTGTCTGTGAGGAGTTTGTTCCTCTTTCTTCTGCAATCTCTCTCTCTCTCTCTCTGCCTTCCCCCTCTCTCTCTCTCTCTCTCTGCCTTCCCCCTCTCTCTCTCTCTCTCTCTGCCTTCCCCCTCTCTCTCTCTTTGCCTTCTCTCTCTCTCTGCCTCCTCTCTCTCTTTGTCTCTCTCTCTCTCTCTGCCTCCTTTCTCTCTCACTCACTCTGCCTCCTCTCTCTCTCTCGCTCTGCCTCCTTTCTCTCTCTCACTCTGCCTCCTCTCTCTCTCTCTCGCTCTGCCTCCTCTCTCCCTCTCTCTCTCTCTCTCTCTCTCTCGCTCTGCCTCCTCTCTCTCTCTCTCTCTCTCTTTCTCTCTCTCTCCTCTCTCTCTCTCTCTCTCTCTCTCTCTCTCTCTCTCAATATTTGGAGATGGAGATGAGAGCCTCCTGAGACCACTCTCTTGTCCACTCATCATGCCCTTTATTTTTGTGTGTTAAGTAATGCTCAATAAAGAGCCGATTAGGCCACGAGAGAGAGAGAGAGAGAGAGAGAGAGAGAGAGAGAGAGAGAGAGAGAGGGAAGGCAGAGAGAGAGAGACATCACGTTTAATCCGAGAGGAAGATCAGGCTTCCAGCAGGTACAGAGCACTGGATTGATTCCATGAGGGGGTATTAAATAGACATTAAAATTAATTTATTGTCCACTCTCTCAGCTCCACTGACCACACAGGAGCACTTTGTAATTCTACTACTACAGACTGTAGTCCATCTGTTGCTCTGCATACTTTGTTACCCCTCCTTCCCCCTATTCTTCAGGACTCAGGACCCCCAGGTTTGGTGGTGGATCATTCTCAGCGCTGCAGTGACACTGACGTGGTGGTGGTGTGTTAGTGTGTGTTGTGCTGGTGTAGAGTGGATCAGACACAGCAGTGCTGCTGGAGTTTTTAAATCCTGTGTCCACTCACTGTCCACTCTGTGAGACACTCCTCCCTCGTTGGTCCACCTTGTAGATGTAAGGAGTATTATAAACATCCAAAAAAGGTAGTGTGTGATGATGAAATGTCCACATACTTTTGGCCGTGTAGTCTGGTGAGGGCGGGGTGTCTCAGGGTCCACTGCTCGCTGTGCAGTGGATTTAGAGCCTCCTCCTGTGTCTGAGCCAGAGATTACGACCTGATAGAGATCTAACACACTCAACAGCCACTTGAAATTGACACTTTTACAGCGGGGCGTATGTCTGTGTGTGTGTGTGTGTCTGTGTCTGTGTGTGTGTATGTACCAGGAATAGATTACATTGTAGGCACCAAAACCTGTTTACACACTTACATTGTGAGGATTTATCTTCCTTAATGGGACCTCCAGCTGGTCCCCACAATGTATGAGGACTACAAATAAGTTCTAAAGCGTTTTAGTGTAAAGTTTAATTTGAATTCACAACCCAAACATTCTCCTGCTCTCTTGTGATTTTCGGTGATGGTGTGTCATATTAAAAATGACAATCGTCACTTTATTCAGGAACAAATAACTTTACAAAAAACCAAGTGTTAATGCACTGCGTTCTCACACTGACTGGACACAGTATTATCCCCAAGAACCGAACAAATCCATCAGTCTTCTCCAGCATGAGAGTGTGTGAGTGAATGAGTGAAAGAATGAGAGTGAGTGAGTGAATGCGTGAGTGAGTGAATGGGAGAGAGTTGGTGAGAGAATGAGTGAATGAGTGAGTGAGAGTATGAATGAGTGAGAGTGTGAGGGAGTGAATGGGAGAGAGAGTGTGAGTGAATGAGTGAGTGAGAGTATGAATGAGTGAGAGTGTGAGTGAGTGAATGGGAAAGTAAGAGAGTGGGAAGGGTGAGTGAATGAGTGAGAAAGTGAAAGTTCACGAGCTCAGGACCAGAACACACCAGATCCGTCCTAATCAGAATAAACCAGATCAGTCCTAATCAAAATAAACCAGATCAGTCCTAATCAGAATAAACCTGAGAAGTGCTAATCAGAATAAACCAGATCAGTCCTAATCAGAATAAACTGGATCAGTGCTAATCGGAATAAACCAGATCAGTCCTAATCAGAATAAACTGAATCAGTGCTAATCAGAATAAACTGGATCAGTGCTAATCAGAATAAACCAGATCAGTCCTAATCAGAATAAACTGGATCAGTCCTAATCAGAATAAACCAGATAAGTCCTAATCAGAATAAACTGGATCAGTGCTAATCAGAATAAACTAGATCAGTCCTAATCAGAGTAAACCAGATCAGTCCTAATCAGAATAAACCAGAGCAGTCCTAATCAGAAAAAAACTGTATCAGTCCTAATCAGAATAAACCAGAGCAGTCCTAATCGGAATAAACCAGATCAGTCCTAATCGGAATAAACCAGATCAGTCCTAATCAGAATAAACCAGAGTAGTCCTAATCGGAATAAACCAGATCAGTCCTAATCGGAAATAAACCAGATCAGTCCTAATCAGAATAAACCGGATCAGTGCTAATCAGAATAAACTAGATCAGTCCTAATCAGAGTAAACCAGATCAGTCCTAATCAGAATAAACCAGATCAGTCCTACTCAGAGTAAACCAGAGCAGTCCTAATCAGAAAAAAACTGGATCAGTCCTAATCAGAATAAACCAGAGCAGTCCTAATCAGAATAAACCAGAGCAGTCCTAATCAGAAAAAAACTGGACCAGTCCTAATCAGAAAAAAACTGGACCAGTCCTAATCAGAAAAAAACTGGACCAGTCCTAATCAGAATAAACCAGAGCAGTCCTAATCGGAATAAACCAGATCAGTCCTAATCAGAATAAACCGGATCAGTTCACAGCTCAGACATTATCTGAATCATTGGAAAACCCAGAGTCAGAGCAGTGTTATAGTGGACCTCACTACACTGACCGACTCCAAACTGAGGTCCACCTCTCTCTCTCTCTCTCTCTCTCTCTCTCTCTCTCTCTCTCTCTCTCTCTCTCTCTCTCTCTCTCTCTCTTTCTCTGTTTCTCTTCTAATCTTCTCTGATTCCTTTTCTTCTTTATAATCTTTCTGTCTCTTTCCCTTTTGCATGTCTCTCATTCCTACCATCTGTTCATTCTCTCATTCCCTGTCTTAGAGTTTACTGTCACCGTTCTTGATCATTAGAGGACCTATGTGTGTGTGTATGTGTGAGAGAGAGAGAAGCGGCGTAAATAGAGCGAAGCTGCCACTGATCTGTGACTCATATGGAGCTGACCTTGATCTAACCACCCGCTACACACACGCACACACACACACACACACACACACACACACACACACACACACACACACACACACACAAACAAAGCCTCCTTTATGAAAGAGGCGCACTCTTTTCTCAGTGTGTTTACTTGTTTGTGTGTTTATTACATGCCGCAGTGTTTAAACTCCGTTCTCTCGGATCACAAATGTTATGAGTTCATTACGTCGGCTTCTTTTTAAAGTCTGTTCTAATAGAAGTGTTTTCTCTTTATGTGGAGTTCACCTTTGTTTCTCCTCCTTTGTGTTTTGTTTAGACATTGAACTACTTCCTTCGTTCCTACAACTTTGTCCCTGTGCGTTTCACAGCAGACGTTAAAGAACCCGACCCCTGGTTTTCTTTAACTCTGCCCACAGCATTCACCGGGTTTGGTGGACAGAGTAGTGGCCAGTGCAGATTTTCATATCTACATCCCCCTGATGATAATGCACGATAATTAAACAGAAAAATAATAATAATACAACACAAGCAAGCAAGGAAATGTCTCAGCCTTGGGGTCAGGAGGGTCAGAGCAGGCCAGGAGCTGCTTCTTTCTGCAGGAAACACATGTGATTTAGGAGTTTAATACTGTAATTCACCTCTCCCAAAACTAGCAGGCTTTACTGATTACAGAAATGAGTAAAAAACAATCATTCGGGTTTAATAATCATAGTAAATTTAATTTAAAATGTGATATCGTGTTTGGAAATTAGAGATTTGAATAAACAGAGCGGGTGCAATTAAATAACAACATATTAATGGGGAAAGATTCAAATTAAAACAATTTTTAACATAAAATTAGCATCAAATAAATCACAGAGCATCCAATTGGAAACAGAACTAAGATTTATTGTTGTTGGAACAAAACCTTAAAAATAACTTTGAGATGTTAAAAACATTCCTAATTATAATGAAAGTTAATGCAACAAGATGCTATTCTGAGTCTCTGTCAAGGGGACAACCACTGGTCTATTAGTGGCACCTCATCCAGCCCCCTGTGCCCTGAGTAAGTCACAAACTCAGAAAGGCACTCCTCTGACAAGGAGAGACTACAACTTGGAGGGAGTGGGAGGCCTTGCCCTTAAGCGAGGGAATAACTTGAACGCACAATCGCGATAGACCGATATGGACTCGCAGGTGGGATGTGATTAATAGACATCGGTCACTGGTTCACATTTTGACTGCCATTTTTTAGCAGTTTTCACAACGTTTTTTTTACACGAGTAAAATGTGGGTGTTAATCTCTGTCTGTTCACAGCGATTAATATCAGAATGACCAGTGAAAAGCTGAAAAATCACACCGTTTCTTTAACTCGTATCTCATTGGCTACTAGACCTGTCAATCAAAGCCATATATCTCCCCCCTCCCCCGTTCTCCCGGCACTGTTTGAGTGTCCACACTAAAGTTAACGACTAATCTCAAGTTTGCTCACGTGAAATATTAGAACAGCGGCTATAATTAATCACAATGAGGATTAAATACACTGATGTGGATCTAGTTTAGTGATTATACACTCTGCTGAAACACTGATTCACTGCGGGGGCCGGTGTTGGAGGAGAATATGCTGCCGGGCTGTGGTCACATGGAGGTGGATGTGGCTCCTTGGAATCCACTAAAACAAATCCACATTTATCAGTGTTTACTGTCTACAACACACAAGTTCATTTTACATATGAAACTTTTGGACATGGTCCCAACAAAGATATTTATACATTTCTGAGCTGTACTGGGTATAAATGGTGTTATCTGTGGTTTATTTTTACTGTGACCCTCAAAGAAATACAGCTTTTACCTGCTCCTGGAAAGTTAGCTATATATTAATGGTGTCTTTGACACCGAGTCTGAAACTGACAAACTGCGACGCTCCTTCAGCTTTTCAGTTTGAACTTGTACTCTTTTTTTGTGTTTGTATGAATGCATTAACATCAGGCGACCAATCAGACCTTCGTTGTCATGGTTACAGACCAAACAAATGATCACCAAGACAGTGACAGAACAGCTCGTCTTGTTCTTGGAGGTCACTAAAGCTTAAAGAACGAGCAACACGCCGACTATAAAAATGCGGATGTTAAAGAAAATGAAACCTTTTTAATGAGAGGAGCAACACGCTGAAGCAGAGCCTCAAACCGCAGCACTGACATAGATCCTGAAACACCTTCAGATCCTGAAAAGGTGCTGAGCTCCCCGTGTTGTTGTCTTTTCTGTAGAACGGTGTGAACCCACTGTGTGCTTTGCTTAGTTTTTAAAACTAAAAGGATGAATTCATCATCACTGCTGCAGCTACTCAAGGAACTCATTTCTTCTTGGGATTTCAGGAACATTTTGGCGCAGTGTAAAAAGCATCTGCTAATTTCAGATGAGGAAAAATGGAGAGAGTTTGTTCGGGTCGTGTCGTCAGGCCGTTTTCACGTCCAGATCGCGAATACATTCAGCCTCTTTCACTGCCAGCTTTTGTTTACTGTCTTATGACCCCAGAGCCAATCAAATACGTGGAGCAAATGTGGCCCAAATACGGTGCAATCAACTTAACGATCCCACATTTGATTAATGAATTAACGCCGGGTGATTGTTCTGCGCTGTGACAGGAGCCGGTGACGGTGCTACATAGACGTAGAGTGCTTTTATCTCGGTGGAGGTTATTCACACACTCTGCGCATATAGGTCAAAGGAGCATGTTTGTGTCTCTGAGTCCAAATCCACCCCAGCCCTGAAGCGCATAACAATGACACAGAGGATAATGGAAACCCCCTCAGGACTCAGGAATACGTATTAATTCTATAGGAAGACCACCAACCCCCTCTGTTATCTCCCACTAGGACGTGGGGCTTGATTAATCTGGACTGATCAGTCGTGTGTGTCCAGTTTGGTAGAGGCCTGAGGTTCATGGATGTGCTATGACTAGGACGATGAAGAAATCTCTTGTTCGTGCATTTTGCCATTAATGTAACCTAGAGCCCACCAACACACACACTGTGAAACAAGACCCCCCAGTCAGTTTTCTGTGTGCTGCCTCTGAGTCTGTCCAATCACAGCGCTGGACCCCTGTTTATGTGAGAAAGCAAAGACGAGGTTAAACACAGCAAAACAGACACAACGAGCACGGAGAAATAAGAGCACTGAGTAAAAACGGAGAGGAAAGAGAACTGAGCGAAAACAGCTAAAAACCAGAGGTTCTGCTCCTCGCTCCTCACTGCTGTGCGCTCGAGGTTAGGCTCATTTCGAGGCTCATTATTATTTAAAGGAACAGGTGCTGAAAGCGGGTGTTCTGAACAGGGGTGTTTACACAGGCGGAGAACACTGCTGTGGGGCTTTGACTCAGACCTGTGTTCCATTGTGGAAAAGAAGAGGGAGAATGTCCTTTTTTAAAAGGTAAAAGTGGAAAATGTTAAGGTTATTGGAACTGTTGGAAGTGACTCCGTCAGTCAGTGACTCAGTAAGAGACATTGTATAAAGGAAAAGGTACAAAATAGAAACAGGTTCAGTATCAAAGCGGTGAATCTTTATGTGCTCAGAACTGACTAATACTATCTTCCACAGAGGCCTGGCAGGTTTTGCCTCTCGCTGATAGCTGTGTCCTCAGAGTCCACATCAGGGTCAACGGAGCAAGAAAGTGTAGCTCCTCCTCCTCCGGCCCATTATTCCACCCCAGCCGTAGGCGGCTGTGATTAATAGAGACGAGGCTGATGGAGTTGGCCGAGCTTTACGGGATCATTAAGAGGAGAACACCTGGTGCTGCGGAGGGCCGTCTGGGGACCATCCAGTTTCATTACGCCTCCGAGGGGCTTGTGTTTGAAGGCGCTCTCTGTGGGAGGGAACCTGGGACAGCAGTCTGTGCCAAGTCCAAACAAATCCCGCTTTATTACTCAACGGCGTGCATCCCGGAGTCACCAGACGGAGCTTCACTCATCGACTACGACTCTCCGAAAGCAACCGTGATGAAATTCAAAGCAATTCCCAAATCCCCAGCAAGTTTACAGAGCCAATGACTGAAGTCCCTTCTCACATGAACCTGCCGTCATTTATAATTCATACCTTCTCCTTCACAAACCCGGATTTATTTACATTTGCATTAAAGGTGACCCATTCCCCCTCCTGGGTTCTTAATAAAACATCTGAATGAGCCGCTCACTGTTCACCCCGACCCCGAACGCACAGCAGTGAGGAGCGAGGAGCGGAACTCTGTTTTTTAGTTGTTTTCGCTCCGTTCTCTTTCTTTTCCGTTCTCATTTTCTCAGTTTTTACTCAGTGCTCTTATTTCTCCGCGCTGTCTGTTTTGTTGCGTTTAACCTCGTCTTTGCACTCTCATATAAACGCAGGTCCAGCACTGTGATTGGACTGACTCAGATGAGGGGGCGGGGCCAATCTAAAGTCTCTGCCCTTGACGTCAGAATGGAGCAGAATCAGAATCTACATAATATCTCTCCTATAATTTACTGTTCCACTTTAAATGACAATTACTTGGCAGTCTCAGAATGTAAGGTTGGTACCATTTAAGGTGGACTGGTGAGTTTTCAGTTTCAGTTTTTTGGTGAACGTGTCCTGAACCTCAGCTTCAGTTTCAGCTGAACCCTCTCATTACCGTGCGTTGTTATTAACCAGTGCAGCTTTTTTCCTGCTTCATAAAAATACACGAAGAGTTTCTGATGATTTCCCTCATTTCCCGTTCCCCCTGCAGCCGTGAGGAACGACAGGAACAAGAAGAAGAAGGAGAGCCCCAAGCCTGAGCTCCAGGAGAGCTATGAGCTTTCGGCCGAGCTGGAGGCCATCATCGAAAAGATCCGGAAAGCACACCAGGAGACGTTCCCCTCGCTGTGCCAGCTGGGCAAGTACACCACGGTGAGTCCCCTGCTGAAACATAACCCAGATACTCTCTTACACTTATATATGATAATGTATGGAATATCATTCCAATCTGAGCCAGGACAAGGCAGAGTGAGTTAGGCGGTGAGTTAATGTAGGCCGGAGCCAACAGAGGGTGCTAGGGTGCTGCCTTCCTTGTTTTAAAAAATAAATATTTAGATATAGTCAATAACTATGGATCTGGGGTATGAGTCTGTTACAGATGTAAATTAATGTGTAATATATAAAATACACTGAGAAACGAAGCTTCCATTTCATTTCTGTTTCTGCAGGGCGTGTTTCCATTGGCTGCGCTGCTGCACTGGGCAACATTTGTAGCGGCCCGTGATGGTAGAGGCACAGCCAATCAGAAACCATTGCTGTTAGTAAATACAAACTTTACATCTAGTAGGTGGACCAATGAGGCAGGAGTGTGAGACAATAAGTGGACACAGGGTTTACTCAGACATCACTGCTGTGTTCTAAAAAACTTTTCTGACCTGGAAGTGGTTTAAAGGTGGGATTACAGCCTTCCTTACTCCCTTCCTCTCTCTCTCCCTCTCTCTCTATATCACTCTCCCTCTCTCTCTCTCTCATTCAATCTTTCACTCTCTTCCTCTCTTTTCTCTCTCTCTCTCTCTCTCTCTCCCTATCTCTCTCTCTTTCTCGCTCTCTCGCTCTGTCTTTCACTCTTCCTCTCTTTTACCTCTCTCTCTCTCTCTCTCTCTCTCTCTCTCTTTCTCGCTCTCTCGCTCTTTCTCTCTTGCTCTGTCTTTCACTCTCTTCCTCTCTCTTTTCTCTCTGTCTTTCTCTCTCTGTCTTTCTCTCTCTCTGTCGCTCTCTCTCTTTCACACTCTCGCTCTCTCACTCTCTCTCTCTCATTTTTTCTCTCTCTCACACTCTCGCTCTCTCACCCTCTCTCTCTTTCTCTCTCTCTCTCACTCTCACTCTCTCTCTCTCTCTCTCTCTCCCTCTCACTCGCTCACAAATGCAAAAACAGCTGCTGTGAGACACATTCTTTCTTTCGTGTCTTGCTTAAGCAGCATATTTATTGAAGCTGAATATGGAGGTGTCTTGGTGTCTGAGCTGATTTTTTTTTTAATTAAAGCTTGTGCCCGAGCTTTGTCGTATTTGAGGTTAACTCTTTAGCATTTTAACTTGTGATTAATCACAGAATGCCCTAGTGATTAACTCAATTGTTTTAATTGAATGTCATCACTAATTCTAAGCAATCCCCAAAATGAATAGCACAAGCCGCATGGATGAGACTGGAGATGATTGGACCGGCTGAGAGAGGACTGCAGTGTTCTTCTGTGTCCATGCTGCAGCTGCTCTGATCCTGTTCTATAGATTACAGGCTAAAAGAGCAATAGACTTGCACCGGTGGAGTGTGCGCTGAGCTAATCAAATCCATGAGGGTTCTGAGTGATGATATCGAGTCATGTGTTCTTCCTGAGCGGAGTCAAACCTTGGGGTCCAGCCCCGGAGTTATCTGCGAAGGGTGTGTTTGATTTGGGCCTCGTGCTGTAATTCTTACTGGACGGAGCTCAGAGCTAATCGATGGTGTGTACGCAACTGTAAATCCTTCTTTAATTCGGCCCGAGTGCTCAATTATTACGGCAAATCCCCGAGAACTATTCAATAACTTCCATTCTTCTCTCCCACTCTCTCTCTCCCCGGCTCCTCTGGCCTTCAATGGGCTTTTTTCCGCCCCAGAATCCAGAGTTAAAGTAGCAGTGGAAATCAATGGCGGTGAAACGAGATTAGACAGTTCCTCACAAAGGCTGCGTGAGTGTTGGCTGAACAATGAAGCCGAGGTTTTCATTATTAATATAAAGCAAACAAAAGGAGGCTGATCTAAATGAAGCCGTGCTGTATGGCGCGGACGTGACGAGGTTGCCAGATCCTCTGCTTGTCGATGCCGGAGAATAAAGACGATTGTTTTAGATGCGCAGCTCACCTCTGAGCTCGGGGGGGTGGGGGGGAATAACGTCTGATGAATGATGGGCTTATTCCCCACGCTGTGTGTAGGAGCAGCGCTAATGACAGGCTTCAGAGCCGCGCTAGGAACGTTAGCAGTGGGTTTGGGTCGAGTGGGAGCTTGTTCTTTGTGACGTGTTCTTCAGGGGGGCGTGAGCACCCGTCCCACCGAACAATAAAGGTGTCACTTGAATGCCTCTTTGAATCGTGGAGTAAATGTGGCTGATCTCTTTGAGTCGTTATCAGCCTTTGTGGCATGTAGCTAGCATTAAAGCGGGGAGGCTGCGGGATTAGCTTAGCATTGTAAACAGGTGTCAAGTTGATTTACACTCCTGTTTCTTCAGGTGACGTGAAATTCAGCGGTATATACTCATAGAAAAGCATTGAGTTCTCAGCACAAGGTTTTCCCAGCTTCTCTTCCTTGCTCTTCATACATCGGGAGTGGGTCATCACTCAGGTTACTGTCACACGTGCCTTGTTTAGTCCAGACTCTTCAGTTTGGTCTGAACCAAAGGTGCCTGAGATGAACCAAGGTCTGGTTTGTGCGCAGTGTGAAAAAACATTTTTGGAATGGTTCCGATTTTGGAGCCAATTACAGGACGTTGAGGCAGAAGAAATGACAGAGACAGATGTGACCAGGTGTTTCACTCTCTGCCTTCACTCCAAAAAGAGCAGATGAATGTAAAAACCTTTTCAATTCATTGCTATTACCCCACTATGCTCCTTCAGTGAAAACTGTGTCCTCAGTGACACCACAGATCAGATTAGATTAGATTCATTGTGCAGCATCTCACAGATCTAACAGAGATACAGGTATGAGATGTAAGACGGAGTGTGTAAGATGAATAGTGCAGTAATCTAACTGTACAGTACAGTGCTGTGCGTGCCGTTAAAGTGATGGTGTGGAGCTCAGCAGGGTCACGGTCTCAGGGAAGAAGCTCTACCTGAGTCTGTCAGAGCCTGCAGAGGCTCCTGTAATGCCTCCCAAATGGAAGAAGGGTAAAAAGCCTGTGGTTAGGGTGAGAAGGGTCCTGGTTTTCTGTAATAAACTGAAACAAAATGTAAACAGCTGTGATTCCTACTGCGTAACATCTGCTTTATTCCCCAACTACATAGAGTGTAAAAGACACTGCATTCTCGGAACGGTACTCAGTAGTGTTGGAGGTGGGACACAGCATTAGTCCCCATTAAGGTGGAACTGAAAATGTGAATAGAATGAAAGATGGCAGGACGTAGGAATATCATGGAAATTGCTAAATTGCAGAACAGAAACCTTCGTTCAGACCTTGGTCCAGACTTTCATCTGAGAAACACGTCCTTAGTGTCCGGTGTCTTAACAGTAAAAGGGAATAAGACATTAGACACCACTCAAATTCTCTTCCAGTTCTCCTTCCCAAGCCTGCATTTTTCACCTCTGAAGCAAGGCCAGTTTTACTCCTCAGTCTGCAGCTGAACGTATTGCTGTTTCAGGGTTTACACTTCATCTGTACGTTTCTGTACATTCAATGTGGAAGAAGCAACACTGCCCCCTAATGGCCAAGTCTGTGCAGGAATGTTGGCAGCTGCAGAAGCGTACCTTGGCTCTATCTGCAGGATCTGCTCCAGACATCAGTATCTGCAGCCAGGCAGGTCAACTCTGGGCTCAAATCCCCCTCCTCGGTCCACATCATGTTGTTCTGCGAGTCTAACCCTGCTGCAGCTGCGTGCTTCAACCTGGGGCTGAGTCTAGAGCTCCTTCCATCCCCCAGCTCCTGGGAGAGAGAGCCGTGGCCAGTGGAGCTTCACTAGAACACACACCCTCGCATCACACGCAGGAGCGACACACACCCTCGCATCACACGCAGGAGCAACACACACCCTTACATAACACTTGGAGCAGCACACACCCTCACATCACATGTAAGAGCAGCACACACCCTCACATCACACACAGGAGCAACACACACCCTCGCATTACACACCCTCGCATCACACTCAGGAGCAACACACACCCTCACATCACACGTAGGAGCAGCACACACCCTCGCATCACACGTAGGAGCAGCACACACCCTCGCATCACACACAGGAGCGACACACACCCTCACATCACACATAGTAGAAGCACACACCCTCGCATCACACGTAGGAGTGGCACACACCTTCACATCACACGCAGGAGTGACACACACCCTCACATCACACATAAGAGCAGCACACACCCTCGCATCACACGCAGGAGCGACACACACCCTCACATCACACGTAGGAGCAGCTCACACCCTCGCATCGCACACAGGAGCGACACACACCCTCACATCACATGTAGGAGCAGCACACACCCTCACATCACACGCAGGAGCAACACACACCCTTGCATCACACGCAGGAGCAACACACACCCTTGCATCACACGCAGGAGCAACACAGACCCTCGCATCACATGCAGGAGAGACACACACCCTCACATCACACACACAGGAGCGACACAAACCAAAGGTCTGGTCAGAACAAGGCGTGTGTGAAAGCCCCTAAAACACCTGAGCTGGAGTAAAGCACAGAGTAGTAAATCAACTCAGAGTAGTCAGGCTCCACCGACACGACCTGTGAAACACATCATGGATTTGATCTCAGCGAGGATGACCCCGGCTTGACCGGCCGACGTTTGCCTTTGGGGACGATCCACAAATGTTTACCTGTCGGAGAGAGAGGTCGCAGTTCAGGGGAGCTGTCTTAAACCTGGCAGTACTTTCCGGAGTGTGGTGCTACACCGTGACAAGCGAAGCTGACATAGATCTGTTTCTCCGACACCCCGGACTCTGGAGAAGCAGCGCTCCTCAGCCTGTGATTGAGGGCCTGATAGCAGCAGGAGATTAGGGCTTTATTTTTATTTTTCAGCGAGTGAGGAGAGCAGCGGTGTTGCAGAGATGATTGACAGTGAGCTGGTGTTTGTTTCGACTGGTGTAAATATAGCTGGAGCTCAGCGTGAGGTTTCTGAGATTGACGTTCATGCTCCATTAACACATCTCTGATCGGCAGCTTCCACAGTCCAACTCAGGGTTTGTGTGTAAATGTGTAACACACACACACATAAACACACACATCTGTCACAGCTGCTCCGTTCTGGCAGGATGAGGCGGTCTCGTGATGCCAGACGATTGGCGCCTCTGAAAAACCAACCTTTACAGCTTAAAGCAAGCAAAAACATTCCAGTCATATCTCAGTCCCGCTGTCATTTTACTCAGGAGTTGATAACGGGGGGCTTTTGTGAGTGTGTGTGTGTGTGTGTGTGTGTGAGTGTGTGTAAGTGAGTGTGTGTGTGAGTGTGAGTGACTGTGTGTTTGTGTGTGAGTGTGTATGTGTGTGTGTGTGTGTGTGTGTGTAAGTGAGTGTGTGTGTGTGTAAGTGAGTGTGTGTGTGTGTGTGTGTGTGTGTGTGTGTGTGTGAGTGTGTGTGTGGTGTGTGTGTGTGTGTGTTTGTGTGTGTAAGTGTGTGTTTGTGTGTGGGTGTGTGTGTGTGTAAGTGTGTGTGAGTGTGTGTGTGAGTTTGTTTGTGTGTGTGTGTGAGTGTGTGTGTGAGTGTGTTTGTGTGTGTGTGGTGTGTGTGTGTGTGTGTGTGTGTGTGTGTGTGAGTGTGCTGAGGGAGTGGTGGGAGGTGTTAGTCAGAAAGAGGAATCAGCAGATTTTGTGTCACTATATTTTTAGGAGTCTACAACTCTCACAAATCATCATCGGCTGCTGATCCACAGCGAGTGGTGAAAACAGAGAGGAAGGAGATCAGAGGGAAGATCCACAACTGTCTGTGTCCATCTTCTTTCCACTGTGAGAAGGACATGGGTCTGAAAGGATGTGGTGTGGAGAAGAAGCATTGGTTTGCCTGTTTGAGGCTTGGACCTGCTCTGAGAGAGTGGCCTTTGTAAACTGTGCTGCACAAACGAACAGAGAATTAGTGCTAACAGTTTCATAAACAGGGACATCCTGTGAGTGACTGGTGAGTGTGTGAGTGATTTTGTGAGTGTGTGAATGACTGGGTGACTGTGTGAGTGACTGGGTGAGTGTGTGAGTGACTGGATGAGTGTGTGAGTGGGCTGGGTGAGTGTGTGAGTGACTGGGTGAGTGTGTGAAACTGTCCACAGATGTGTGTGTGAGACATTCTGAGTGTGTGAATGACTGGGTGAATGTGTGAGTGACTGGGTGAGTGTGTGAGTGACGTTGTGAGTGATTGGGTGAGTGTGTGAGTAACTGGGTGAGTGTGTGAGTGACTGGGTGAGTGTGTGAGTGAGGGGTGAGTGTGTGAGTGACTGTGTGAGTGACTGGGTGAGTGTGTGAGTGACTGGGTGAGTGTGTGAGTGGGCTGGGTGAGTGTATGAGTGAGTGTGTGAGTGGGCTGGGTGAGTGTGTGAGTGACTGGGTGAGTGTGTGAAACTGTCCACAGATGTGTGTGTGAGACTTTGTGAGTGTGTGAATGACTGGGTGAATGTGTGAGTGACTGGGTGAGTGTGTGAGTTACTGGGTGAGTGTGTGAGTGACGTTGTGAGTGATTGGGTGAGTGTGTGAGTGAATTTGTGAGTGTGTGAGTGACTGGGTGAGTGTGTGAGTGAGGGGTGAGTGTTTGAGTGACTGGGTGAGTGTGCGAGTGGGCTGGGTGAGTGTATGAGTGATTGGGTGAGTGGGCTGGGTGAGTGTGTGAGTGACTGGGTGAGTGTGTGAGTGACTGGGTGAGTGTGTGAGTGGGCTGGGTGAGTGTGTGAGTGGGCTGGGTGAGTGTATGAGTGATTGGGTGAGTGTGTAAAACTGTCCACAGATGTGTGTGTGAGACATTGTGAGTGTATGAATGACTGGGTGAATGTGTGAGTGTGTGAGTGACTTTGTGAGTGTGTGAGTGATTGGGTGAGAGTGTGAGTGACTGGGTGAGTGTGTGAGTGAGGGGGGAGTGTGTGAGTGACTAGGTGAGTGTGTGAGTGGGCTGGGTGAATGTGTGAGTGACTGGGTGAGTGTGTGCGTGATTTGATGTGTGTGTGGGTGATTGGGTGAGTGTATGAGTCACAGTGTGAGTGTGTGAGTGACTGGGTGAGTGTGTGAGTGACTGGGTGAGTGTGTGAAACTGTTCACATATGTGTGTGTGAGACATTGTGAGTGTGTGAATGACTGGGTGAATGTGTGAGTGACTGGGTGAGTGTGTGAAACTGTCCACAGATGTGTGTGTGAGACATTGTGAGTGTGTGAATGACTGGGTGAATGTGTGAGTGACTTTGTGAGATTGTGAGTGACTGGGTGAGTATGTGAGTGACTGGTTTAGTGTGTGAGTGAATTTGTGAGTGTGTGAGTGACTGGGTGAGTGTGTGAGTGATTGGGTGACTGTGCGTGATTGGATGTTTGTATGAGTCACAGTGTGAGTGTGAGTGACTGGGTGAGTGTGTGAGTGATTGGGTGACTGTGTGCGTGATTGGATGTGTGTATGAGTCACAGTGTGAGTGTGTGAGTGACTGGGTGAGTGTGTGAGTGACTAGGTGAGTGTGTGAGTGACTGGGTGAGTGTGTGAGTGACTGGGTGAGACTGTGAAACTGTCCACAGATGTGTGTGTGAGTGACTGGGTAAGTGTGTGAGTACCTGGGTGAGACTGTGAAACTGTCCACAGATGTGTGTGTGAGTGACTGGGTAAGTGTGTGAGTACCTGGGTGAGTGTGTGAAACTGTCCACAGATGTGTGTGTGAATGACTGGGTGAGTGTGTGAAACTGTCCACAGATGTGTGTGTGAGTGACTTTGTGAGTGGGTGAGTGTGTGAGTGACTGGGTGAATGTGTGAGTGATTGGGTGACTGTGTGAGTGACTGGGTGAGTGTGTGAGTGACTGGGTGAGTGTGTGAATGACTGGGTGAGTGTGTGATGCTGAGATGGCTCTTGACCCACCATGACCCTGGTGAGGATGAAGCTGTTAATGAATGAATGGAAGGTGTTTTCCAGAACTCGTGTTTTTATTGACACTAAAATGCCTTTGGAAATGTGGAGATTAAAGGTACGCTATATAAATTCCTGCGTGCACATAAACAAAGCGTGGATCCCGATAGTGAACCCAATCTGAAACAGCAACAAGTCGACTCCAGTCTGTTTCTCGTGGAGCGAGGGCAGGGTGAAGAGCCTTTATCTGGATCCGAGCTAATTATCCTCCTCTAGCCCTGGGAGGACGTCTTTATTATCGCCGCCGCTTGGTTGGCGTGCCTTTGGAAGCTTTTTATTGGCAACAGAAGAGGAGCCCCCTCCCCTCCATCCTCCACCTCCTCCTTCTCCAAGGATTAGGTTAAAGCTCCAATTATGCCGCGAAATATTCAGATCCCGCTCCTCTGTGAGTTTGGGGAGTTCACGTGCGGGTGAGGGGGGGGGGAGGAGGCGCTTAAACCCCAACGATGAATAACGCTTCATTGACAGCGACGGTGACGAGAAATGAGCCTGGCAGCTTTTTAGAGGAAGAATAAAAGCCCTGAGGAGGAGGCAGAGGAGGAGGAGGAGGTGGATTTTGGATGCTGAATATCGGCCACATAACCCACTATTGGGTTTTATTTCAGGCCTCGATCGCCCCGTCCTGAAATTCCTGTCCCGTCGTGGCCCATAAAAATAAAATAAAAAAGGCAGTGCTCCTTCCAGCGCGGAGCAGCTCCTTTTCTAACGTCGCGAGTTTGTCTAATTTGTTTGGATAAATGCCTCTAAATGAAATTAGAATTCCCCGGCCACTTCCTTCTTCCCTTCTATTGAATTATGGCAGAGCGGTAATTGACTGAGATTGCAGAAGAAATCAAACGACACTCTCTCTCTCTCTTTCTCTCTCTCTCCCTCTCTCTCCTCCCTCCGTTCCTCCCGGCCCCTCGGGGAGAAAGAAGACGAGTGGTTTTAATATCGCAGGCCCGAGAGCCGGCCATTTCCTGGCGGGAAAAGTGTTGCGGCTCGTTGAGGATGATTTAAACACAGCCGAACCGCGGCTCGCACTTAACCCGGGATCATATTTACTGAGCTCCCGCTTCAGCTCCAGACAATAGAGCCTGGTCTCCAGTGTCCACTGAGGAATTCACCCAGCGTCCAAGACAGGCGAGAGGGAGAGGAGTTAAAGCCCTGATAGACCTCCCCCTCAGCATCAGGAATGGTCCTGATGAAGCTGGTCGACGTGAAGCTGGAACGAACCCGAGCGCCGTTTCCAGGAGAGTGAGGATGTTTCCAACTCGATCAAGTAACAAATCTCAAATCCTCAATGCTGCATTTTTCAAAAAAGCATGTCCAAACACATTCACGCAGCAGACGCCGCTCGTCACGTCCTGCTAAATAAGTCACGCACGTCTGAAAAATAAAGCAGTGTGACGTAGTGATGAACACTGTCCCAGCTGTGCTGACTGCACACGAGTGTTAAAGGAACAATACGTAACATTTTTAACCTTAAAATCACAGCTTCAAAATCATTGTGAGGATTCACTGAGCCCTAAATGGGAGAATAGATCCACTGTCATTGCTACTCTGGGCTCAGCACTGCAGAAACTGCACTGTGTAACTTGTGGCGGAGGGTAGGAAAGCTGCTGTTTATGTTCCTGTGCTTGCTCTGTTCAGATGCCTCGGGTTCGTATTGTGCTCAGACTTGGAACAAATTGCACCAGAGTATGCTTTTAGGAACTGATTTAGACCCACGTCCTCAGGTGGTCTTAGTCTGCCTTTTTGGTGCCCACCAGAGTTCTAAATGAAGCAGTAACAAACCACACTAACAGAACAATCACACCAGGGGTCGCTTTAATCAAAGCCAAAGTGGACATGTATAAACACACCCTGAAATGTCAGAAAGCAGCTTGAGACTTCACCAAAAACAGTGAGTATCCTGTAAGAGCAGAACAGCGTAACGCAGCAGATATACAAAGAGCGTCCCTCATGGCTGCTGTAGACAGCTGTGTTGATTATAACGGCAGCACCAGTGTCCTGCACAACGACTCAGACTGTGTCCTCTTCTGAGATCTCCCAGTTCTCCTTTTTTCTCATCTTTTTTTTATCTGCTGCTATCACAATGTTCTGGGAGCTCAACACAAAGCTAGCATTAGTTTAGTACCGCTTTCCTAAAGGGCAGCAATCATTTCAGGTTTGTGAGGCCATAAAGAGAAATATTTCTCTCTCTCTCTTTCTCTCTCTCTCACTCACTCACTCTCTCTCTCTCTCTCACTCACTCTCTCTCTCTCTCTCTCTCTCTCTCTTTCTCACTCACTCACTCACTCTCTCTCTCCCTCTCTCTCTCTCTCTATCTCTCTCTCTCTGTCTCTCTCTCTCTCTGTCTCTCTCTCTGTGTGTGTGTGTGTGTGTGTAATTCAGGTGTAATTAAAAGATTAATAATAACGTAGGGAAATAAGAGAACAACTCGGCCACAAATAAAAACTGAGAACTGCTTCCTCAAAATAGAGATTATTTTCTTTCAAGAAATCTCTATAGAACGAAACTGAGTAAACCAGTCTCTCCCACACAGTACACCTCCCTCTCTCTCTCTCTCTCTCTCTCTCCCTCCCTCCCTCTCTCCCTCTCGCCCTCTCCCTGTAGGTTCAGTGTGTTCTAATAGGCTTGTGTCTCTCTCGAGCTGTCACAGCTCTATCAGCAGAGAGAGAGAGAGAGGGAGAGAGAGAGAGACAGAGAGAGAGGGAGAGGTAGCACAGGCTTCAATCACAGTGCAGCACACACACACACACACACACACACACGGAAGCTACCTGCTTCATTAGAGCCACTCCGTTCTCCCCTGACGTTTCAGTCAAAACATCCCCATCCCACAACAGTTTTGTGGAGTTCTTATTTATAAATGTGTGTGTACAGTTGTTATGAGTATATTCTGAGCTTGTGTGTGTGTGTGTGTGTGTTAGTTATTCTGGTGTGCAGGCTGATGTGTAGGCGTTGCAGATCATTATCTGAGTCTAATGAAAACACTGAGACTGGGCCTTACATTCTCCACTCTCTAGATTCACTTATAGCTGTCCCTACTGGACTCGGCTTGTCTGTTCCCCTCCTCCACCAGGTAAATCAGATCCTGGTTCTGGAAGCGGGTTCTTGTTTAGTGGCTGTTCTCTCCTGGTTCAGGGCGAGCCGAGTAGGGACTAAACCGTGGCGTGTAAACCTTGCAGAGCGCTGATTGTCCAGGGAGAGTCGTCACTCTATGCCACGCAACGCAGACGTCCAGCACCAACTCTCCATCTGTAAAATCTCCAGCTGCAGCAGAGATCACGTTTGTTTTTATCCGACTCAAGACGATCAGCTCTACTGATCTGTGTTCAGTCCCAAACAACAACAACAACAACACGCCAATACACAATGAGTAAACACCGCTTAACGTTACCGCCGTTGTTGTGGTTTCCAAAGCCCACTGTTGCCCTTGGAGATGGGGTTAGAGACGACACCAGATACATTTCAGGGGGGAGCTGTGGGAGTCCAGTAGAGACCTGTAGAGTCCTGCACCATGCAGTTGGAAAGGTGGTTGAGAAACGGTGTCGCTCTGTCTTTAGTTCAGCTGCAGAATTAAACAGAAGTGTAATTATCTCAGCATTGAGCCCAGCATGAGACACCACTGCGATCTTTCTCTCAGGAGAAGCATTTCAGCAGCAAGAGATGCTCCAGAGGAAAGAAAAATCATATCTCCGTAGTTTCTCCTGCAACTACAAAGGAGACTTCATTGTAAGTCTCCTGTTGCTCAAATGTGTTTCCTGAGATAAAGACCTCAGTGATCTCACTTGTTTCATCTTGAGTTTTAGTGGAGATCTGAGTAAAGTCACAAACTGTATTGATATATGCCGGATAAACCTAAGCCTATTCTCTCCTGTATTTCTCTCATGTCTCGTTTTTGACTCATTTTGTTTGTCCTTTTTAAGGAATTTTAAGGAACCTCCTCTCAGACAGTGACACGAGAATCAAATCCAGGACCTCGAGACCCCAGAGCTGTTTGTCAGCAGCATGCGACTTGTTCAGTTTATCGTCTGCATGAGTCTAACTTTGTATTCGTGTGTGTGTGTGTGTGTGTGTGTGTGTTTCCTGCTCCAGAACTCGAGTGCTGACCACCGCGTCCGTCTGGACCTGGGGCTGTGGGATAAGTTCAGTGAGCTGGCCACAAAGTGCATTATCAAAATCGTGGAGTTTGCCAAACGAGTGCCTGGCTTCACTGGACTGACCATCGCTGACCAGATCACTCTGCTGAAAGCAGCCTGTCTGGACATTCTGGTGAGTGGGTGTCTTCCTCCCTGCAGCACTCAACACACTCGTCTCTTCATGGAACACTTTACACTAGACGTTAACACATTGCTGTGAGGATTTGATGGCAGTGTTAAATTTGCTAAAAAACAAACTGGAAGGGAACTAAATAATCTGTGTGTTTCAGAGAATTCTCATTTACAATGTTTTGCACTTGTCAATTAATAAAAAGTAAACAAAAACAAGAACAATTGATAAACAACCCGTTTATTTCTGACACAGAATTAGAACTCTCTCTGTGTCTCTCTCTCTCTGTCTCTCTCTCTCTCTCTGTCTGTCTCCCTCTCTCTCTCCCTCTGTCTGTCTCTCTCTCTCTCTCTCTCTCTCTCTCTCTCTCTCTCTCTCTCTCTCTCTCTTTCTCTCTCGAATGCATTCATTTATTCTGCTGTTTGTTTTCTGGCTTCGATGTAAATGTGGGCCATGAGACTCTCAGGCTGTGTGTCCGTGTGTGTGAGAATTTGATGACATTCAGCCACATCAGTGAGGTTCAGGGACTGGTGTGTGTGTGTGTGTGTGTGTGTGTTTGTGTGTGTCAGAGAGAGAGAGAGAGAGAGAGAGAGAGAGAGAGCTCTGTGTAGAAATACTGCAGTGAGTATTTACCATTCAACTCAGAGAGAGAGAGGGAGGGAAATGGGAGAGAGAATGACAGAGTGTGTGTGTGTGTGTGTGTGTGCATGTGTGTGTCCGTGTTTGTGTGTGTGTGTTCGTGTTTGTGTGTGTGTGTCCGTGTGTATGTGTATGTGTCTGTGTGTGTGTGTGTGCATGTGTGTGTGCATGTGTGTGTCCGTGTGTGTGTGTTTGAATGTGTATGTGTGCATGTGTGTGTGTGTGTGTGTGTGTGAGGGGGGATGAGAGAGGGAGAGAGATGCTGCAAGAGTTTTATTAAGAGAGAAACTGACAGAGTGATTTCTTTAGGTAAACAGGATGCTCTCTATCAGGAGGTGTGTGTGTGTGTGTGTGTGTGTGTGTGTGTGTGTGTGTGTGTGTGTGTGTGTTTGTGTGTGTGTGTGTGTGTGTGTGTGTGTACACTGGAATATCACACACAGTAAGTTAGAGAGTGGGACACTGAGACTGAGCGTTCTGGGGCTGTTTGTGTTCTCTGTTTAATCATAAATTAATTCACAAGGCCACGGTGTGATTTTATGTAAATTCAGATTCCAGAAGCAGCTGTGATTTTCCTCAGGAATTAAAACTTGTTGTACACTCTCTCATCATTAATTTGGAAATTCAGAAATACTCGACTGAAGCTGAAAACAAGGGGCTGTTAATAGTCTTCAAAAAGTCTGATTATCTGATCAAGTGTCAAAGTAAACGTTAGATCACTGGTGAATAAAAATGTTTAGGGCATTCAGTACACACACACACACACACTCATATCTTGTATCTGTGAATCGTGGGGACATAACATAGATTTCCATTCAATTTGTGGAGACGTACCATTCATTTTTCTAGAAATTACCACTATCTTAACCCTAACCTTAAACTTGTCTACAATTTAAAAAGGTAATTATGACATTGTGGGGACCTGTGCCCCCAATATTATATATACCTGGTACACACACACACACACACACACACAGTCTCGTCGCCATGGTTTCAGACTTACATACACTTTGTGGAGACTTGCCCTGAACACTGAGATGCTCCACTGAGCTACAGCCGGAAGATTTGAGCCTCTGTCATTGCTATCAGCCATCAGCACTGCAGAAACAGCACTATGTAACACCCCCCCCGGCTTCATTTCAGGACAGTGCTATAAATGTAAACTGCAGCCTGCAACTGTAGGGGGAGCCCAGGAGCAAAAAATATTAAAACTTACCTAGTGTTGCGTAAAAGAATAACCCTAAGTCCCCACACTGTCAGTGTGTAAATAGAAAAGGTCCCCACACTATGATATATATCTCAACCAAACACAACACACACACAAAAAACACCCCAAACACACACAAAAACACCCCCCCCACACACACACACACACACAAAAAACACACCCAATGCCAGTTTCACCTTGTCCTCTGTGATGACTGTTCACTGTGGCATTGTGTGGAGTTTGGCTTTAGAGGAGGATCAAACAATGTGTGTGTGTGTGTGTGTGTGTGTGTGTGCGTGCCCAGCCAGCAGCCATGTTTTATTCTGTTTCATCTCCCTGACGCTGCTGCCAATCACTGTCAGCACAAACCCACTGCATCTGCTTCAAAGGGTTCATATAGCAGCCATACACACCGCCTCCCATATCTTACACACACACACACACAGCGCATACCTCTTGCTGTTTAACATGCACAGATACACTACTCTTACAGATGTATTGTGTAAGTTAACAGGTTAATAACACAATAACATATTAAATATTAACGTCTCTCATTTTAAAATCCTTTAATGAAGTCTCCTATTTAAACCTTTAAATCTTCCACAGTCGCAGCCTGAAACTCACAGTAGAGCCGCAGATTCAGTGACTGAAGTTTCCCTTCAGTATTTTCCCTGTTAAAGTATAAAAGTTGATTCCAAGTTACTCCCAAGAATTTGTCATTTACAGTGAAGGGGGTTTAGAGGCGGATGTTTGGTTCCATTCACCACCACTGTCCACAGTTCTGATCCTGTGTGTTTCTCTAGGAAAGCACCACACACACTATCCATCACACTGTGTTACATCTTACATTGTGTTACATGAAGGTCATCACGCTCAATGCCAAGCCTGGACTAGAGCTGTGGAGTGTGACCGAGCTCCGTGCAGTAACTTTGGGATGAGTTGGAGTGGTGTTTGTGACCCAGGAATAAGCATCCGACACTCAGCATGACCTCACTAATGCCATCAAATTTTTACAGCAATGTTCCACTACATTTTAACTGTAGGAGTTGGGGGAATGCTGGATGAGCTTGTGACCTCTATATATTGCCCCAGTAATCACGGTGTTTACTTTGTGTGTGTGTGTGTGTGTGTAGATCCTACGCATCTGTACTCGATACACTCCAGATCAGGACACCATGACCTTCTCAGATGGACTGACTCTGAACCGGACGCAGATGCACAACGCTGGGTTCGGACCCCTCACTGACCTCGTCTTCACTTTTGCCAACCAGCTCCTGCCCATCGAGATGGACGACACGGAGACGGGTCTACTGTCCGCCATCTGCCTCATCTCTGGAGGTCACACACACACACACACACACACGCACACACAGGGTCTGTCCCAAAACCTAGTGAGCTGTTGATATAGAGAGCATTTTACGTCATAGTGTGTGTGCTCCCGACATGTGGGCTGTCCCGATTCTAAGACACCTTAAATACACTTCCTACAGAGACACCTTAATCTGGCTGAATTTTAAGGCAGCATCAAACTATACTTCAGCTGTAAAGGCAATCCCATGATGCAATGCAGGCAAGACTCCTGTCCATTTCACTCCTCTCCCAGAGCGAAGATAATTAAAATCGTGATTAAAAACAGGAAGAGCAGGTAATGCTAGACGCTGATTGAAGTAAACACCAGTCTCGTGCAGTGGGCGGGAACAAGCAGTGATGCAATCGCTCACTTGAACAGCTGTCTACGGAGTCAGTGCCTACGTATGGAGCTCACTAGGTTTTGGGAAAGACCTACAGACTTGTCTCCATGGTTTAAGGTTACATTACCTAAGCTTCCGTTAATTTCGTGGAGACTTATCCTGACCCTAACCTAAGCCCTAGACCAAACCCAAATTTAACACATTAATTTAATTTTATTTTATTTAGAAATGTAATGATTTATATCATGGGAACATGATTTTTCTTACACCCATATGGAAGGGGGTAAGCTGATTTTGGTCCCCACAATGTGGTGAATACCTAGATCTAATACAAATAAGAGATTGTGTGTGTGATTTGTGGGGACATTACATAGACTTCCATTCATTTTGTGGATATTTAAAATGAATATTTTCTTAAGTAATATAAGTTTAAGCGTAAATGTTCCCCACAGGGAAGACAAGTCTCCACAATGTGAGGTATCCCTGGTACACACACACACACACACACACACACCTGGCTGCATGTGAGACAAGGCGTGTGTGTGCGAGACTGTTATATATTTGACTCAGGTGTGTGTTACACACTCTTGCGTAATTCAGAGTGAATCTAAGTAAAGCTGCGCTGACACCCCTGCCCTCAGAGAATGGGGGATTGACTAGGGCCACATTCCCATAGCAACACTGCCACCTCGTGGCCACAGGCCTAAGAGGAATAAAAAGGGTCAAATCACTGAAATTTACACTTTGTAAAAAGGGTCAAAAAGTAGTACACAGGGATCAGTGTGTACAGTCCATCTACGTGTTTAAGCTGCAATAACAGCCTGTTTAAATCGTTTTGTGATGTCACAAAATCTGCACAGTATCTTGTACTGTTTGTATATTCTCCAATGCTCCAATGTAGTGGGAGCTCTGGAGCAGCTGCACATGAGTCTGAGATAACCTTGCTGTCAAGACGTATGATTTAGAAACGTGTAAGGACACAAGTGATGGGCTGTGGAATAGTGGAACTGTGTTATTTGGAGTAATATAGCTCCATCCAATGTGTGTGTGTGTGTGTGTGTGTGTGTGTGTGTGTGTGTGTGTGTGTGTGTGTGTGAACAGACCGCCAGGACCTGGAGGAGCCCTCGAAGGTGGATGAGTTGCAGGAGCCTTTGCTGGAGGCTCTGAAAATCTACGTCCGGAAGCGCAGACCCAGCAAACCGCACATGTTTCCCAAAACGCTGATGAAGATCACTGACCTGCGCAGCATCAGCGCCAAAGGTAAACACACCTCGATAAACACCACACAAACTCAAGACAAACACAACCATGACAAACTCAACACAAACACAAGCACAAACATGACACAAACACAAACTCAACACAAACACAACCACGACACAAACACTATCACGACACAAACACAAACTCAACACAAACACAACCACCACACAAACGCAACACAAACACAACCACCACACAAACACAACCACAACACAAACTCAACACAAACACAACACAAACACAACCATGACACAAACTCAACACAAACACAACCACAACACAAACTCAACACAAACACAACCACGACACAAACTCAACACAAACATAACCACGACACAAACTCAATACAAACACGACCACGACACAAACACAACCACAACACAAACTTAACACAAACACAACCCTGACACAAACTCAACACAAACACAATACAAACACAAACACAACACAAACACAACCATGACACAAACTCAACACAAACACAACCACGACACAAACTCAATACAAACACAACCATGACACAAACTCAACACAAACACAACCACGACACAAACTCAACACAAACACAACCACCACACAACCTCAACACAAACACAACCACCACACAAACACAATCACAACACAAACACAACCACAACACAAACACAACCACGACACAAACACAAACTCAACACAAACACAACCACGACATAAACATAAACTCAACACAAACTCAACACAAACACAACCATGATACAAACACAAACTCAACACAAACACAACCACGACACAAACTCAACACAAACACAACCACGACACAAACTCAACACAACCACGACACAGACACAAATTCAACACAAACTCGACACAAACACAACCACAACACAAACTTAACACAAACACAACCACGACACAAACTCAACACAAACACCAACTCAACACAAACACAACCACGACACACGCAAACACAAACTCAGCACAAACACAACCACGACACAAACACAACCACGACACAAACACAACCACGACACAAACACAAACTCAACACAAACACAACCACGACACAAACTCAACACAAACACAACACAAACACAACCACAATACAAACTTAACACAAACACATCCCTGACACAAACTCAACACAAACACAAACTCAACACAAACACAACCATGACACAAACTCAACACAAACACAAACTCAGCACAAACACAACCATGACACAAACACACCCTGACACAAACTCAACACAAACACAACACAAACACAACCATGACACAAACTCAACACAAACTCAACACAAACACAACACAAACACAACACAAACACAACCACGACACAAACTCAACACAAACCCAACCACAAACTCAACACAAACACAACCACAACACAAACTCAACACAAACTTAACACAAACACCAACTCAACACAAACACAACCACGACACAAACACAACCACAACACAAACTTAACACAAACACCAACTCAACACAAACACAACCATGACACAAACTCAACACGAACTTAACACAAACACCAACTCAACACAAACACAACACAAACACAACCACAGCACAAACTTAACACAAACACCAACTCAACACAAACTCAACACAAACACAACCACGACACAAACTCAACACAAACACAACCACGACACAAACACAACCACAACACAATCTTAACACAAACACCAACTCAACACAAACACAACACAAACTTAACACAAACACCAACTCAACACAAACAAAACACAAACACAACCACGACACAATCTCAACACAAACACAAACTCAACACAAACACAACCACGACACAAACTCAACATAAACACAACCACGACACAAACACAACCACAACACAAACTTAACACAAACACAACCACGACACAAACACAACCACAACACAAACTTAACACAAACACAACCCTGACACAAACTCAACACAAACACAACCTCGAGATCCATTACTGTACAGTCATTCTGAACCACACCTGAAGGTCTCTCTCTCTCTCTCTCTCTCTCTCTCTCTCTCTCTCTGTCTTTCTCTCTAACTCTCTTCCCCTCACTCTCTCTCTCTCTCTCTCTCTCTCTCTCCAGGTGCCGAGAGAGTGATTTCTCTGAAGATGGAGATTCCCGGCTCTATGCCTCCTCTCATCCAGGAGATGTTGGAGAACTCTGAAGGTCAGGATGGTCAGAGCTCCACAGAGGGAAACAGTGCGGACAAAAGCCCGTCCAAACAGAAACGTTCCTCCGGCACCACCTCGCCAGAACCAGAACAGGAACCAGAACCAGAACCTGAGCCGGAACCGGAACCAGAACCAGAAACATCATCCAGCGAGGAGCCGTGAGGAACAAACACACAGCACCTAAAAACCTCAATCAGAACCAAGGTCTCAGACTCTCCTTTGCACAGAAGCAGGTGGACCTCCCGCGCGTCCCCCTCCGGTCTTCTCCTCTCATTTCATTCCTTTTTTTCTCCTTCACATATAATAGGAAGCACTTTATCTGAAGGTCTGCCTCTTAACGGTCACTTAATTATTAGCAGATTTTTAATAATGCCCTATCAGAGCCCCATAAATGTGTTTCTGATGTTTATCTGATGTGTGTTAAAGTGGCAGTCAGCCATTTTCTCCTCTGATCGTGTTAGAGATTCTGCACTAAACATTTTTCAACCTTAAACATGACCGCCCCGTGTAGGGGACCCGCTCTGTGGAGCATAAACAGGTTCATTCAGGGACTAGACAGGCTGCTAGGGCAGTATTAATCGTCTGTGAATCAATGTCTAAGAAGCAGACGTTAAAATAAAGTGTTCGCCACAAAAACAAATAGGCCGAAAAGGACCAGCGCTTCGTGTGCAAAAACAAAGGCAAAAATAACAACGAAGAGAATGGTGAGCTCTTACGGGACTGGATCATCAGCGCCAGAGCATCTGCTCGCTCGCCCCGGACGCCCACCTGTAACACAGAGGTGAAACCCCTCAGGTGTCTGTACATGAATTAATTATTAATTACTTAACCTGCATGACGGGCTCTGAGTTACATACGTGACTTTTGCGCTCCCTCTCTCTCTCTCTCTCTCTCTCTCTCTCTCTCTCTCTCTCTCTCTCTCTCTCTCTCTCACACACACATGCTGGTGTACATTGTACATACCATCTCTGTGGGTAAATCTCTGTACGATAAATTTTGTGGTGCTTTTTTCATTGTCTTAATCTTTAAACTTTATCGTTTGAGGCGATACAAACATGTCTTAAAGATGCACAGGAGACAGATGACCACTAGGGGGAGAAGTGGCGCTAAAGAGAGTGAGAGAGGTGTTGTCACTAAAACCACACTCTCTCCAAATCTTTATAAAACTTTATAAAAGCTCTAAGTACATTATTCTTTAGAAATGGCCCCAAAATAAATTAATAATATCTATTTACAATAACAAACATTAAAAATTAAGAACGTATTTATCAAGTCAGTAACCACACTTTCTTTCTTCTTCTGTTAGTGAGTGAGTGAGTGAGTGAGTGAGAGAGAGTGAGCGAGTGAGTGAGTGAGTGACTGAGTGAGTGAGAGAGAGAGTGAGTGAGTGAGTGAGAGAGTGAGTGAGTGAGTGAGAGAGTGACTGGGTGAGTGAGTGAGTGAGAGAGAGAGAGGATGAGTGAGTGAGTGAGAGAGAGTGACTGGGTGAGTGAGTGAGTGAGTGAGAGAGAGTGACTGGGTGAGTGAGTGAGTGAGTGAGTGAGAGAGAGAGTGAGTGATTGAGAGAGAGTGACTGGGTGAGTGAGTGAGTGAGTGACGGAATGACTTCATTTTTAACACGTTAACGTAATAAGATTAAGTTTTGGACCATTTCTGTGAGTCATGAAGTACTCGAACTATGTAAATGGACTCTAATGTTTTCAAATGCTGATAAATGATGTGTTTATTGAGAAAGTGACAATACGCTACTAACACTACATCTACACGTCTGTAAACAAAGCTCCCGCACCTGCACCTAAAGCTACCGCTCCCCCCTAGTGGACAGAACTCGCCACTGCACATCTTTAAATACAGTGCTGTAGAATGTTTATGCATATCACCGTACGGACGGCTAAGATTTTATATATGCTTCGTATATTTAATGCAGTTTTGTTTCTTGCAGTTTCTTTCTAAAAATAAGCTCTACAGTCATGTGTCTAGGTGAGGAAAATCTACACACACACACACACACACTCACACATATATACACACACATGTACACGCACTGCAAGGACCACCATTCATCACCTTAAATGAAATATGAAGGGGATGTAGAGTTCAAGACCACAGACACACATTCACTGTTGTAAAGGCCTTATTTTAAGTTCACTCTTCGCCGACACAGGTTTTTATTTAGGGTCAAAGCAGTAAATGTGTGACTGTGAGCTCATAGTCTGACCCCTTCTCGCTCAGAGACCCTCACACTCCTGTTCTACACAAGTGGCTTTTATGTTGATGTTTTTTTTATTGTTTTTGGCAGTAAACAATGAGAACAATGCAATCTTCACCAACACAGGCCTCTGCACCGGGCAGATTGTAAACTACTCACTCTCTCTCTCTCTCTCTCTCTCTCTCTCTCTCTCTCTCTCTCTCTCTCTCTCTCTCTCTGGCTGACTGTAAGGCAGTTGACACAGTGTGGTCACTGATGGCTGTAAGAGATTGTACACTTTTAGCCCCCGCTCTGCTCCGAGTCCTCAGTAGAAAACCGTTGTTTGGTCCTGAAACATTTTACTGAACTCAGGGTAAAAAAAAAAAAAAAAAAGCTGTGCTCTCCATCCACAACCTGCATATCATTAATGAGACTCACATCATCCACATGTCTCTGATCATGAGGGAACACGTGAGGGAATATGACCGAACGTGCTGCAGATATTTTTCAATGAAATGAATCGAATCTTGAATCTAAATAATATCTAATATTTCTTATTGTGGGATTACTGTAAGAATCTTTCTAACTCACTCTCTCTCTCTCTGTCTCTCTCACTCTCTCTTTGGTGTCTATCCATCCATCTATGCTCAACCTGTTGCTAGATATCTTTCATGGATATATATATATATATATATATTTATATATTATTCTTGATTTAAGTTTTTTCCATTAAACAGGGCAAAATTTATGAGCAATACTTTTTTAAATCACAAGAAATTTTTCTTGAAAAATATTTCCCAGTACCAGCAAAATTATCTGCCAATGAAAAGAGCTTTAAATAATAAGTTAATAAATAAATAAATAAATGTAAAACAAGAAAAATATCCAGAAACAGGTGAATCACCTCATAACTTGCAGCGACCTCACTGTCAGAAATATTAGAGATAGGAGAATCCTGGACTAGGTTTAAGTGTGGCTTGCCTTAGGGGGTCTCCGTTTGCAGTGTTTCTTTACTGTGTTTCTGAATCTGTTCTGGGGCCTCCACAGAGAGCATGTGGAGAACATTGCTCAGATCTGGCAGAGCTGTTGGGCCACTGTGGATGCTGCAAACTACGTGCGGCCCAAACAGTGACCTTTGGTGACCTGTGGCCCTGGTCTTTGTGTTGACGTGGCCCTCTTGTGGTGAGCTGGGAGCTCACACGTGGATGTGTGCTAGAACGGTGCCAGAATCATTTTGCAATCTGAAGGTCTTCTCCTTGTCCTACTTTTTCATTCCTCTTTTTCACAGAGATGGAGGAGATCTCAGCTCCACCTTCCCCTCGTGTCTCAGCAAAGTGTTTCCAAAGTGTTTCAAAAGTGTTTCAAAGTGTTTCAAAACAACTTGGCATGAGAAATCATCTGAAATCTAGTCTAAATCATGGTGGAATACATATTTAGAGATTTATTGTCAATCATTATTGAAACACAGGAGCAGCTGCACATGAGCCATGCCCAGTGTCAAGTGTCAACTAGCGTATAAAGACCCCCAGTGTTGTGGCACTGTGTTCGCTGTAATGTTGGGGCCCCATACAATATCTTTGAGAACTTATGTTCATGTGGCTGAGTTTCATCAAATCCTCACAGCAATGGTTCAGGATCTAGTGTAAAGGTTTTCTAGAAGAGTTGTCACAGCAAATCAGAATGAAACTCCATGTTAATACCCTTCCATTGACCTTCCAGTGTATGTTTACTGGATTTAAGGTGGTCTCTCTTAGGGGAATTATTTCACGCAGTGTTGCTCAGTATCAGATTGTGAGAATTACTGAAGAATCTGTTTATAACGGCTCGTTTAGTCAGATAGAGGGAGGGAAAACATGGTTCACCGATGCCTTTTGAGGCCTGCTACTACTTTGTTTTATTTTTATTATTGTTTTAAATTTGAATGTGTTAAAAATGCTTATGTATTCATTTGAATCTCTCCAGAGTCGAGGCAGAGATACATGCAGATGCAGTGTAGATTTACATTCTTCTGTACAGTGTGTGTGTGTGTGTGTGTGTGTGTGTGTGTTGATGTACTGAATGACCTGAATGGCATCATCTCATTGACTGCCTTTACAAACACTCACCACAGGAACCTATGTATTGTAATTATTTGCAGAGATTGCAGTTCTTTTAAAGAGATTAATGGAGGCTGTGGGTCTGATCACAGCTCTGTCTTTAACAGTGCTTTTCTCCCTTCTTTCGCTGTCTTTAATATCCCTTTTTAACATGCCCTCTTTCACGTCTCCTTGTGTTTACCTCTCTAGCGCCCCCTTTAGCCACTTCCTTAAGCTGGCTTTGTTTTGTGTTGGAAATATTGTATTTATAAGATAAGCACACATGAATATCACCAACATGCTGCTTCTCTTTGGGATCAGGTGTTGACTACAGCATCATAACCCCTGCCAACACATCGTAGTGGGGATAGACCTCCCAGGTGGGCTGTTTGTACCCAATAAATATGGGAAGCCCAGTAGCACTCCATATAGGCGGGTGGTACAGCCGACTGATCCTATGTATAACCCGTTTCATCACTGACCCTCAGGGCATCCAAATCTGCAGTCAGTATTTAACCCACAGACAAAACATGCTAGTCCCCATATCAGCATGACGTGGGTGAGTTTGCCCTGAAATCATCACAACTGGATGCTGCCCATTTCAAGACTATTTAAATACAACAATATAAAGTAAAATACATATACGTAATATATACAAGCTGTTTTTCAACAGTGCACAGTGAACAAACATGTAAATACTTCATATTAATCATGCTACGTCTTACTTTTAGAATGCTAGCATGCTAGTTTCCAAGCTAACGGCTACATGGCTAACAAAAACAAATACTGGAATACACCACTTTCCTGCAGCTAAGTCTGTATACACCACTTTCCTGCAGCTAAGTCTGTAGCCAGACAAAGCAGTTGTTTACAAAAGTTTGTGTATGTTAAGTTCAAACATATCCTAAAAAAAATATATTAGGAAATTAATAGGAGGAGGAGGAGGAGACAGATCAACAACTTAAACCTGTAACATTGTGGACAAGAAGGATCTGAAAATATTACTTGAGCCTAACTTTACAAAATATGTGCACCATATTTGTCTGATTTTACCATTGGATTCAAATATGAACATTTTGCTGTGGTTCATATATTCGTTTAGTCATTGGTTTAAATTTGGGAGCAGAGCCTGGGGCTTTGTTTATAAAACATTCACAGGTTTAATACTGAAATGCTAAGGATTTATATTCAAGAAATTAAATTTTCCATAGAAAACTATGCCTTGTGTATCGTTGGTGGATGAGGGCCTGTTAAACATGGTTACAACAAATTAAATTTTTATTGCTGTTATTGTTATTATTATTAATCTTGTTGGTGAATTAAAATGCCGATACACTGTCAGCATTTAAGGCTCAATCAGCTGAAGCTCTGTTAGAACAATCTTGTAAAATTGAGGGAACGTAAAAATATGTATATTTCAAATCTTTTTTAGAAGAAAAAATACATTTGAAAAATGTTGTCGCCTTTGTTTCAAGGAACATCATCGTGTTGTGAAGTTGTTTTTCTTCTGAAACTTGCAGCATTCTTGCTTCACGTTAATGAACTTTAAGGATTCGAGGGTCAGAAACGGCAAGAAAGCCGTGACTTAAATAATAAAAAAGAAAATGTAAAAAAAAAAAAAGAAAAATAAGAAAAAAAGACTTTTACTGCTAAACCCTTTCAACCTCTGCCTGAGATGCGGAAAAAAGAAAGATACAGAACATATTTGGTCTATTTTTGTCCATTCCTTTTCTTTTTCCATCAGTGTCTTGTTTGTACATTAACAATGCTTTGTATGTTCATATACTGTTTACCATGAACTCTCCTGGCGAAATAATAAAATTATATTTATTTTAAAATAAAGATGTGTGCAGGTTTGTATCTTGTGCAGTTTGCTTGTAGGTATTTATTGAAAATAAAATTTTAGTTCAAGCAAAAGTACATCATACATCAATAAATCTAGCCAAAAGCCATTATTTTATCGTTTAAATCCTCACTACAGTGTTTAGCCTTGTTAGTGTGTATTTGTGTGTGGTTTAAAAACATTAATTCAGACAGGCAGGGTTTCATAGCTCACACACTAAAGACACTATCACATGACTGGAAGGGGGGGTGGTACTGAATGTAGTACTGAAGAATGTTATGTGTCAGTTTTTCAAACTTTCAGAGTTCAGGCCTAGTCTGGAACTCCTCAGCGCTTTGAAAGGTTCCATTAATATGAAACTACAGGCCAAGACTACGATTTATCGTACTTAAATACATGTAGACAAACTGTCTTATTACGGGATGCTCCTGAAAAATGCACTTCATTCCTGCACAGTGCAGAAGCAGAAACACAAGCACAAGCTTGTTTATATTTCATGTTTATTTCCAAGTTCATCTCAAAAGGTACATTTTGTCTCTTACTTTCAACAATTAAAATGTGCTGTAGCACCGCAGTCTAAATTTCTAAAAGCTGCTTAGGACAAATACATTTCAATGAAAGGAAAACAAACTGTTCATGTATAACAATAATAATAATAATAATATTAAGAATAAAAAGTGTAAAACAACTACACAGTAGAAAGCATTTAACATCACAAATAAAGAAAAATGAAACCGGGAGGGAATAAATGTACAAAAGTCTGCAGGACGAAGGACAGAATATATACCACAAGCGTGTGTTTGTTTGTGTGTGTGTGTGTGTGTGTGTGTTGGCTGCCTAGTCGAACATGTCTTCTTCATCGTCTTCATCTGATTCTGCAAAGTATTTCACCTCCTTCTTGGATCTTCCCGGTCGGTCTCTGGCTGAGTCCAATCGGCTGAAACTGTTCAGATCGTCGTCGTCGTCGGATACCGGCTTCTTCGGCTTCTGCAGGAAAAACACACATAAACACGTTACTTGTTCTGTTCGCATTAATGTATGAATCTAGAGGCCACCCAGAGGCTCCACTGTGGAGAAGAGGGAGAATATATCTCCTCTAAAGCAACAGCAGTGGCTTAATTGAGCAGCTTCCTGATGTGTACCGTGAAACTCACTCTGCTGGTCGGGGCTTTTCCAGTTTTCTTCACAGGGTTGTAATCATCCTCCTCAGAGCCAGAAGGCTTCCTCTTCCTCCCTCTGCCTTTTCCTGGGCCTTTAGCCACCGCTGGAGGCTTTTTCGCCACTGTGTCCGAGTCGGAGTCCCAGACGGAGGTGTCAGGTTTCTTGGGCTTCGCTGGAGCTTTCCGGGGTTTAGGAGGTGCATCTGACGGCTTCTTGGCTGAAAAGAGGATACAACACAGATGTGAAATCTCTCCAAATAAATCAAATGTAAAGTAACGCTCACAGTGGTGGTGATCTGAAGAGTTTAATGTCAAAACCTGCTTACTCACTTATAGTGTGGGGCTTTTTTCTAAACGTCCACAAAATAACGATGTTTATGTAATGAACCCACAATACATGAAAAAGCACACGTGTGTGTGAGAGAGAGACAGAGAGAGAGAGAGAGAGAGAGAGAGAGATTGTGGATGTGGACTGTTACCTTTCTTTGCTGCAGGTTTCTCGAAGGCAGAGCTGCTGGAGTACGATGAGAAAACTGGACCTCTGTCGTCTTCGTCGCTGTCTGACTTCACCTCTGAGGAAAACACAAGTGTTTAGAACAGATAAAAACAAGAAATAAATGACTTGTATCAATGCAGATATTCTTGCTTTTATTCAAAGGATTAATGCTTTTCTTTTCCTCATTTCAACAAACTTTCACAACACAAATGAGAAAAGAAAATATGTTAAAGACAAAACAAGATAGTTCTCAGAGGTCACACATTCGACCACACAAATCTAAATCACACACACCACTGTCGCTGCTCTTCTCAGAGTAGGCGGATTTGGAGGTGAAGATACTCCTCTCTGGCTCCTTCTTCTGCTTCACTTCTGGGGCAGAACTGGAGAAAAAGATAATGTGTATAGATTAAAAAAACAAGACTAGATTACAAAAGGGAAATAAAATATGGGGCCCATCTACAATCAGCAAATACAGTGTGTATTAAATGTGTGATCACAACCTCTGCAGAGAACAGACTTAAACGTGACACATTTCTATCTACAAAAATAATAATAATATATGTGTTAAATCCATGCAATACACAGTAAGTTGGCCTTTAAAGTTCCGTGCAGATGACGTCTGCCGTGTTTGAGGTTAGAGAAGCGAGCTTGAGGCCGGAGGGTCCCGGGAATTGAACCGATGGAAAAATTCATTCACGGCTGAAGTGCCCTTGAACAAAGAGCCCAGAAACAAAAAATACCCAAATCTTACCTAGTGTTTAACTACTTTTCTCACAGAATGACAGAGATTCAAACCCTCAATCTGCGCTGACAATTAAACAACCCTTAGTTCTGTGTCAGAGGAACCGAATACGAGGTGCCTCCTGTTTAATTGTAATCACCGATGTGCAATCTGAACTTTGCAGAGACCGTAAAATCAAGTACATACGAAGTGTGCTTCAGTTTCGGGGGGAAAATGTCATCATCATCGCCTTCTTCCTCCTCGTTGTTGTTGTTGTTGTTCTGGCTCGTGGGGAAGTTGTCTTTATAAGAGTGAACTGGAGAAGAAGGAACATCGTTCTCTTGTTCGTCTCCATCGTCTTCATCCTCCTCTTCTGAGAAATCAAAGGTGTACTTCGCCTTTACAGCTACAAGGAAAACAGAAGGTTAGACTTTTTTTGTAAGCATTTTACAAGCTTTTAGTACCCACTGTCTTAACCTCAGTTTTCTTTCTTAAAACCACCTTTAAATATAATTACATTTACATTATTAACAGTACTTTAAACATGCTCTCCATTCACTGCACAGACAATGTTAATCTCTTCATAACTCTTCATAACGTATATATACATTTTTTAAAACCCCTTTTTGACGCTTTACTGCCTGGAAACAAGTTTCTATTCCAATAATTTCAGAGCTGAGGTTTGAATATTAGAGTTGTGTGGGGATAGAGATGTGTTGGGGCAAACGGTTTCACTGTTGCACTGTACTTACATCATTCTGTGGGACATTTGTTGAGAGACGAATAGACGAGGCAGTGTGTGTGAAGGCGGTGTGTGCGTCAGTGGCCGAGGTAGGGGCTTCACATTCAGGAATGAAGCTGGAGGGTGCTAGGTCTATGAAGCCAAGTTTGCAAGGTATTTTGTTGTCGGTTTGTTTAGAGCAGAGATCGATGTGAGCAGGAATCTGGCTCAAACATCAAAACCTCAAAAACCCCAGCTGAAACCACACGGTTGCAGTTTGTTTTATGAAATGAAACCAAGAATAGTGTACAGCACACTAGTCGTGGTCACACTGTGATTACAGGGTTTTTTAATTCCCCACTATTTCTGCCTCAAATACCCTTTTGCCGTATGGAGTTTTCCATCACAAATGCCCCTAGATCTGCTGAACTTTGAGGTTATTAAGGAGATGAAATACGAAAGCTGCTAAAACGCAAGTAACTTAGCTGTGCATCGTAAATATATCACAATACTGTAAACCTCAGCAAAGTCCCCCACACAAAAGCAAGCTTTGACCAGTGACAGAGTTGAAAAATGTTCACCTAAAACAACCTAAATCACATTGGGATTGAAATATGTTTCATTTACCACATGGCACAGCACCAGAAGTTCTTGAAAATCCAATTAGCTTCTGTCTGCTTAGACCCTGGTTTCCTTTTATGAGACTTCAGAGTGATGCAAGATTCTGGCGGTCTAATGTCCGATTTATAATTGTGCTTTGACTCGACACAGAGCCCTACGCCGTTGTTAGCGTTTATACTTCTGCTTTGGCCACACCACTAGGGCTTTAACACATCTTACTCTACACTACGTACTACACAATGTAGTGGTGTAGTAGAATTACTTTTATAAATCTTTAAATTGCACTATGTAGTAAGGAGGGAGCTGTTTGGGACAGAGCAGCATTTATTACATGAGGTGCCAGGAAAGAAACAAATACAAAGCTGGCACGTTTTTCCTGCATGGTCCTGTTTCTCCTTGAGTTATTTTTTTCCCCAACCGTATTTTTCCTTTCTTTGACATTATTATTCCTCACTGACGTCCACACCATGACTGAGGAAATCTGTCATTGTGAATGTGCTGCGGTCTGTGTCTCTGTGTGTGTGGAGGAGAGGAGTTCATGTTCCTGTACTTCTTCAGTTCAACTTCAACAATGTCCCTCCTTTCTGTGTCGACGTGACTTGTTGTTACATTTCTAGAGAGCTATGCCCCTACACAAGCCCTACGCTGTAGGACCGACCCAGAAGTATAAATTGGGCTTAAGTGTATACCCTGTAAAAATAAATCAGAACTTGTAATGTAAACTCAAACACAAACCTGATGCTCTCCTGGACGTTGTATCTCGGGGAATAACGGGCTGCTCACTGTTCTCATCCAAATCACTGATTTCTGATTTCTCCTCCTCATCGTCTGACCAGGGGTTCCTCTTCTTGGCTTTTTTGGCAGGACTCTTCCCTGCTCCTGGAGCTTTCCTCTGTCTGGGAGCACCTAAAAGAACAGGATGTCACAGACAGAGTTCTTCCAAGTCATTTCCATACTTATTAACTCACCTTCTCCATTACTCATTACATAGTCATGCACCTCTATTAGGTTTTAAAAATAAGCAGTGCTCATACAATATCAGACGATGTATATATTTGCATTAGTGCTGGCAGATACGAGCACAAATCAATATCACACTGTACCACGATTACGTTTAATGAACGAATACTTTGTTGTTGTATTTTTGACCCTCACAGTTCAGTGACGAGGCTTGTGCTGTAAATATGGTCCTCTATTTAAGCTGGGATATTTTTCTAATGTCGCTGAGAATGTGTTTCTCTCTTGTTTTTTGAGCACTGTTTATATTTGGTGTGAGATTGTGCTTTGGTCGTTTTTTTTGTCAGCGTTTACATCTGACTTCTTTTTGTTTAGTGTCATCTTAATTAAATTCAAAACACGGCACGTCCAAAGCATAAACACTGATTTTCTTTGCTATAAGCTGCTCGGTTGGCCTCTGCGTTTAGGTTCTCCTGCAGTGTGGTTTTAAAGGGACAGTACATGAACACACAGTGAGGACATAACACAATAAACAAACAAAAAAAAAGTAAAAAAAAAAAAATTATATAATCGATACAGACAAGATTATATCCTTAGTTCGGAATGTCGATTAATTTTGATTAATTTTCAATCAATTGCACAGCCCTAGTTTGCATTAATAAGGGACTGAACTCGTGCTTTGCTGCAACTACCTCGAACCTTAAAAACTTCGCTTTTTTGTACTGTGCTTCCTATTCCTCTCTTAAAATTATAGCAAAGGAAACTTTAATTGCTGTAAATGTTAATCAGAAAGAAGTATTCATTTGTCCAACTAAAAATTAATGATACTGAGCACTGTTGTAAAATAATGGACCTTCATTGGTAGGACATTTTAGTAACTGGACCTCAACTGTAACTAATAGCCCCTTCTATAAAACATCTGCTGCTTAGCTCTAATGAGAATAACTGAATGTTTTACCGGGTTCCTTCTTCTCTTTCTTCACTCGTGGAGCCTTGGGTTTGGTTCCGGGGTTGGGGAGGCCAGATGGAGAGATGAGGGTGTTTTCTCCTGCAGCTCCGTTAGAGTCCACCACAGCGTCTTCGTCAAACTCAATCTTCATTGCAAGGTCTGCATCACTCTGGAGGATAATTCAGGCAGTTGAATGAACATAGAATAATTGTGACGTTTAAAAGGTTAACAATCTGCTCACACTCACACAGGTACAGCTTAAATGTACAGTGTTTAAGAATGAGTGGCATCTTGTGGTGAGGTTGAAGATTGCGACAAACTGAGTACCCCTCCCTCACCCCTCTCTGTCCAAGCTGCTGCCTCAGCATGAAAGTCATTCTCAGTGTGAGAGCCACCCTCTGGAGCGGGTGTAGGCTCCCTGTATAGATATGAAAAGCTCTTTCTTACCCTACATTCACATAATACAGCAAAGCAGCCAGTACTCATTCAATTTAATTGAGAACCAGCGATTATTGAGTTGAGTGGAGTTTAAGTTTCCGAAGTCATTAACTCTGCCAATGTGAAAACGTGCCACTTACACCATTCCTAGGTATTTGCTCCTATGAGAGATGACTGAGAAGACATTTCCCAGTTCTGTATGATATGCCTTTACAGTGTTTTCACCATAAAAAGATGGCAGCAGTCTTAAAATTACATTAATTACAAATTATAATCAGTAAAGTATGTCAGTGATGTAAATGAAACCATGGCAAGCCAAATGGAACTATTCTCTGGAGCATGAACTGATTCAATCAGAGTTAACAAACCAATTTGATGGTTTGTTGCTTCGGTACTTAATAACCCTCACCTTCTTCTTCTTGGTCATCTTTTTGGAAGCGTCAGCCTTCATGGCGAGTGTGATCTGGGGCTCGACTCTGCGTCCGAAAGGCGAGGGGAGAGTCTCCTCCAGCTGGATCTTCTTCACTTTGGGTTTTCCAACCTTCCCCTTAACCAACTTCACACCTTTACCCTGGCTGGCGTTCTCTCGCTCCTGTTCCTCCACTCGCTAAGAGGGAAAGAAAGAAAAATACAGACTGATTTTATTAGTACACACAGATTTACAAATGCCAAAACATACACAATGATCTTATCTCATGTATTTTCTATCAGGGCCTTATCTGATCTCAGATGACATTCGGAATCATTACGTATTGATCTAAAGTCATGGAATTGTCAAATAAATAGCATTTGTGCTGCTGTTCATTCCTCCTTGTTTTATGTGTTAATCTTGTGTTATGCTCTACTTCAGATCAAATTTATTTGTATAGCGCGTTTTTACAACTTTACAGAATTCCAGTAAAGACAAAGTTTTAACATGAAACGTAAACCCCCAGGAGAGCGAGGCCAAGGGCGACAGTGGCACAGAGAAACTCCCTCAGAGCTGAGGAAGAAACATTGCGAGGAACCAAGGCTCACACGGGGGACATGCCCTCCTCTGGTCAATCTGCCTACAAAAGGGACCCTATACTATTACATAAGTCTGCTGTTATGCACATGTGTACTGATATAATCATTCATTGCCCCAGATATAATCACAGTAGTAATAATAGATATAAGCAATTACTATATTATATATTATATTATATAATAATAATAATAATAGCAATAGTCATAATTGTAGTAATAGTTAAGTGTCCATGAAAACCTCAATGGAGGGTGGGCAGCTAGCCAATTACTTCCATTCTTCCTGCGCTTCCATTCAGTAGACACTTTTTAAAATATTCCTCAAGTACAAAGACGTTTCATCGTGTAAGAAAGACCGTAATTGCTGAAATACACAAGTAAACAAATGATCTTTGAACACTGACAATCCAACAATCACATACACACACACACACACACACACTCACATCCAGCTCCTCAATGAAAACAGCCAGGTCCTCTCTCCACAGATCTTCTGAAACTTTCCTCTGAAGGTCGTTCAGCTCTGCTTTCTGCATTTACAACACACATACAGCAGTTATTGTCCACAGAGTAAACTCCTCTGGCTTTTCTGGTTATTTAATACCTACATTACTTAAGTTTCTCAAAACCAGGCAAGTCAAATGAATAGCACCTCATTTATCAAATTCTTTACTGAAGAATTTATCTGTTATTTTGATCCACTTTGCTGGATGATTGGAAGAAATTTTAAGATGAAGTCAGAGGTTAAGTTTCAGAGTTGCAAAATGTGTCTAAAAATTTTAAATAAAATGTAATTTGTGAAAATACATTGGAATTGCATCCTGTTACTTCCTGCTGCCGCGTACCTTCATGTCTCTCTGTTTGAGAAGCTCCTCCACCTTCTCCTTGGTCAAGCACCACAGAGGCATGTTGAGTATGTAGTTGAAGTTTGGCCCTGAAGACGAGCCAGAGTCTATCGAACTGTCGCTCTCATTTCCGTCGTGATCCTCTTCCTCCAGAGCCTGAGAGAAGTCATTAAAAGGAGGAGGAATTCACCCTTTCTATTTGGTTACAACAGGGTCTTTAAGTGTCAGACTGAATGAGAGAACAGCACTTAGAAATCACTTTTAAAAATCCATACGATCAAGGAGAACATCTGGAAACAAACTTTGTTCTTCACACTCCCTCACAACACAGCTACTACTTTCTAGAAAAACAAAATCCTTTTACTTTTGCAGTACTTAGGTTTTTGAATGTACAGTAAATATATAACATTTTATACAAGCACCACGCTTATTGAGAAGAAAGCTTTAAATAATTATAACAACATTAAGTGGCTAAGATTTTTTGCACAACACTGTATAATGTATACCTTCTCCTGGGCTTTGTTCCAGGCCACCACTGGGTCAGATTCATATCCTCTCTGCACCAGCATTCGGATCAGATCTCTCTTACTCTTGTTCTCTAGAAGAGAAAAGAATTCACACTTACAGTGAGCCAAAGTGTGTGCATTTGACAATGCTGCAATATAGCTTTGGAGTTCCTGAGTGGATGAGAAGAAGCACTGCTATGAAAATGTGAAAATAATCCAGGGCTTGTGAGAATAAAGCTTCAAAATGTAGAATATATTTAAGCCTAAAGCATTAATATACACAACAGGAGATTAAACCGTTAGAGCCAAATTAGACTAGTGTTAGTGGTAAATGTGGATCAGACACAGCAATGACTCTGGAGTTTGTAAACACTGTGTCCACTCTGGTAGACAAACAGGACACTGTTGGCTGGAGGTTTTTGGTTGGTGGAATATTCTTAGTCCAGCAGTGACACTGTGGAGGTTAGAAAACTCCAGCAGCACTGCTGTGTCTGATCCACTAGTACCAGCACAATGTCTGTGTGACTGTAGCACTGAGAATGATCCGCCACCCAAATCATAGCTGCTCTGTGGGGGTCCTGAGCATGTTAGAACAGGGTGAAAGAGGTATTACAGTTTCATCATAAAGAACTACAAAATGCACCCATAGAGAGAGGTCCAGCTGAGAGAGAGGGGGGGGTGGGTGCTGACACAAAAAGTTACAGCTCATCAGTGTATACTGCCCACCTCTACTGTAACACACCTGTTCATATTAATAATCTGTATACCAAGTTACTCCGGTGTGAAAGATTCATTTAACACATGGGAATCGAATCAAACAAACTTCTAAAACCAACAAAAGGCTGAGATTTGTAAATGAATATAAAGAGGGAGCAAGTTCTCTCACCGATTGAAAGCTTTCCTTCGATCTTCTCGAGCACGAATCGAGCCTGGTTGGAGAGTTTTGCTGACTCTGCGCCCAGGCTGCCGACCAGCCAGTCCTTCCTCAGTTTGTAATAGTGCAAACGCAGCTCAAAGAACTCCTTCAGAATATCCTGCACAGACTCGTAGCGCTTCAGACAGCCCATGTGATCAAACAGCACCTAAAGCACAAAGAGAGAAAGAAAGAGCAAGCAAAAGAGAGAGAGGGAGAGAGAGAAAGAGAGAGAGAGGGGACACTTTAACTTTCAGACTTTCAGAAAACTCTTTCCTGACTAAAAAGATGCACAGCGCAGCACAGAGAGTGCAGCACAGATGAGGAAACAAGAAGCGCATGCTAAAAAAAAAGTTTAAAAAGACACGATTTCAAGTTAAAAACCCATGACTGCGCATTTCCTATGAGCACAGTGTCCTCAAGTTCAGCTGAATACTTCTGAAGATTTTAATGCTCCTTCCATCGCAATTTATGTCCATATTTGCAACGAATATTAAAACTAGGGCTCTGATTTTGTGGTCAAAAATTAATGAATTAATTAATCAAAAATAATTTTGAGTGTCACATGGATAAGAAGCCAACAGGTGATATCATTTTACATTTTAATTCTAGGGACAGGTTTTTCAGTCAAATTTCACAGGGATTAGGACGGGGGCGGGCTGGAGATGGAGAGAAATTGAGAGTTTTAAGACATAATTTCTACATCTGTAACTTTGAGCAAAGAGGCTTTTATGGGAGATGAATCAATGGTCAGAAGATTAACTTCAATTCTAGCCGAGCAGATTCCTGACCATTTACAAAGTTATAAGCATTCATTCATTAATTTATTGTCTGTAACCCTTATCCAGTTGAGGGTGGCGGTGGGTCCGGAGCCTACCTGGAATCAACGGGCGCAAGGGGGGAGCACACCCTGGAGGGGGCGCTCGTCCTTCACAGGGTGACAAACACTCACACATTCACTCACACACTCAAACCTACGGACACTTTTGAGTCTCCAATCCACCTACCAACATGTTTTTGGAGCGTGAGAGGAAACCATAGCACCCGGAGGAAACCCACGCAGACACAGGGAGAACACACCACACTCCTCACAGACAGTCACCCGGAGAAAACCCACGCAGACACAGGGAGAACACACCACACTCCTCACAGACAGTCACCCGGAGAAAACCCATGCAGACACAGGGAGAACACACCACACTCCTCACAGACAGTCACCCGGAGGAAACCCACGCAGACACAGGGAGAACACCCCACACTCCTCACAGACAGTCACCCGGAGGAAACCCACGCAGACACAGGGAGAACACACCACACTCCTCACAGACAGTTACCCAGAGAAAACTCACGCAGACACAGGGAGAACACACCACACTCCTCACAGACAGTCACCCGGAGGAAACCCACGCAGACACAGGGAGAACACACCACACTCCTCACAGACAGTTACCCGGAGAAAACCCACGCAGACACAGGGAGAACACACCACACTCCTCACAGACAGTCACCCGGAGAAAACCCATGCAGACACAGGGAGAACACACCACACTCCTCACAGACAATCACCCGGAGGAAACCCACGCAGACACAGGGAGAACACCCCACACTCCTCACAGACAGTCACCCGGAGGAAACCCACGCAGACACAGGGAGAACACACCACACTCCTCACAGACAGTTACCCGGAGAAAACCCACGCAGACACAGGGAGAACACACCACACTCCTCACAGACAGTCACCCGGAGCGGGACTCAAATTCACAATATCCAGGACCCTAGAGCTGTGTGACTGTGATACTACCTGCTGCGCCACCGTGCCGCCCAAATTATATTTCAATGAAATGTTTTATAAAAAAAATACATATTGATGTTTCTGAAGGAGTATTTCAAGCATGTTGTGAGCTTTAAAATATGAACGGATTATGATTTATTAGGTGATTTAAATAGGTGTAAAAGCTTGTTTTGTGTAACGTACCACTGTAAATAAAGATCCAAACATTCTCTTACTCTTTTGTCATTTTATGGTAACTTTTGTGTAGTATAAAAAATAACCATTTAGATTTTATTAAACAGGAAAAAAACTAAAAATGAAAAGTGTGAAAAGTGAAGAGTTTATTAGGCGCTGCGTTCCTTCTGAGCTCCATCAGAAAAAACCTGCAGAAGACTGTGATGTGTTAGTTCTGTTCTTGGGGATAATACTGTGTCCAAAGGTCCGTGTGAGTGTGGGTTTAGACCATTTACAGATGGAGAATTCTATGATAGTGGCTGTGAACCAAGCGAATTAATACTCAATATTTATGTTATTTTTTGTTGAATGACAATTGTGATTTTTAATACTGTTAACATTTTCCATAAAATGACAAAAGAGCATGTTGTTTGAATTCTGAATTACAATTATACATTACACAAAAACATCAACTCATTTGTCGTTCTAACGGATTTTGTAAAAAATGACATTCATTCCTCGCACTAATCCATTTAAACAGTCCTGCACATCAATTTCCAGAAGCTCTCACCATTGAGTTGCAGGTGAGAGAAGACTGCAGCTTGAAGACTTTGTGAAGACCTGCCGCCTCGGCCTGGGCCAGCTTCTCCTCCGTCATTCGGACCACAAACTTCACTGTGGTATCTGTGTGGTACTCTTTATAATCGTTTATTAGCGCAGGGGTCTTCTCTGTGCCCTGCAACATGGGCTCCAAGACTGATTCCTTATAAACCTGCACAAAAAAACAAGGACAATCAGTTAAGATCAGTTCACCAGGGTTTTTTAGAAACTGTGTCCCAGTCTCAATTAAGAAAGTTGGATGATGGTTTCAACTTAATGTTAGCATAAGCTATAATATTCAACAACTAAAAATAACAAGTCAACAGCATTATAGTTCAAATCCCCAGAGCAGGGCTACGAAGTATTGAAGATAATGACTTTATTAATCATCAGTTCAGCAGCAGGAGGTCTGTGCTGCCCCAGCTGTAGGATGATTTGTTACAGACTGTAATAGCTGTGAAAATAAATGTCCTCACACGCCTCTGCTTGTCTCCGTGTCTGAGTTATTATTCCTTTGTGTAACCTTACCAAAAAAGTGACTTTGCTAAACTAAATCATACCTGTGTCCAGGTGCGAATTGGAAGCTCTGTGATTTCAATGGTGTTTTTATCCAGCACAGACACCTCACCACTGACCATATACTGATTCTGCCCCAGCTCATGGATCACTCCTTTGAAATTCTTGTAGCTGGGCAGCTGCCCAAGGACAAACAGAGACAAAAGAGGGAGGAAAAGAGAGAGAGAATTCACAACATTAGTTTATCTCAAAACCCACACTCAAAAAGCAAGGAAATATCTGAGCATCTCAGCTACAGTTTTCAATACAATAAATCAAACATTAGTTGTCTATTTTTTGGAATCTACACCAAGGAAGGAGCATATGCAAATAAAAAGTTTCCAATATGTCAATGCCCAAACAACCAAGCAACCAAACAAGAGGGTAGAGGAGCGTACAGCCCCTCGGCATTGGGCTATGGAGCAGTAGAACGGTGACGGCGCAACGCCTACTTTCAAAACAACACGTGATTTCAAAACTAATCATCCATCATCAACACCAGTCCTCACGAATGCTACTGTGGCTGAATGCCTTCAAACCCTCAGAGAAAATGTTCCAACATTTAGTTGCCTTCCCAGAAGAGTAGACGCTGTCACTGCAGAGAAGAGAAACACACCCCTGACGCTTTATTACACACGTCTGGAGGTATACTGTGTGTGAACAGAGTCTCTAACCATGGGTAAAGGATCCTGATGGTCAAGCATGCGGTTGATATTGTTGACAATTTCTCTGGGGTCGTAATTCGGGATCTTGCACGCCCAACCAGTGCCGATACCCTCGGCTCCGTTCACCAGCACCATCGGGATTATGGGGATGTACCACTCTGGCTCCACTTTCTGGTTGTCATCGTAAAGGAACTTCAGTAGATTGGAGTCGACACCTGGAAACAGGAGCTTTGTCAGGGGACTGAGAGAGAGAGAGAGAGAGAGAGAGAGAGAGAGAGATTTAATATAATATTTAAACATATAAGATAATAGTAATATTGCATAAGTTATAAAATCATCATTTTGGTTGTGTAATAAACACATGCTCTTTCAGAATCTAAACTTATGGGGTTAGTTTCCTGGTGTCATGCTTTTGCCTTGTTTTCCTGTCTTTGTGGCTTCTGAGTCTGCCATGTACCTAATGAGCAGTCTTGTTTTGTTCCAGTCTCCTCCCTAGTGTCCGCCTTAGCTCCACCTTGTCGTGTGTCGCCCCACCTGTGTCTCCTTAGTTTCATCCATGACGGTTACGTGGCGTTTCAAACCCGATAATTAGCGTCCACCCCACACTACAGGAACATATTCCTGTTACGTATTTATGATTCACAACCTGACTGCTCTGGGAGGAGATTGGAGGAGTGAAGATTGGATTATAGACTCCCCACACTGCAGGATAATCTGGGAAGATAATCATTTACGATCACCCTAAAATCAGGGACCTCTTGCAATTGTCAGGAGGACTGAATCAGCCTCAAAATCAGCTCCGGTTATTCTGCGGTGTAGGCCAGGTTTAAGCCATAAGCCACAAAGCACTGTGATTTTATTTAAATCAAAAAGCCACAGCACACACTGACAAACCTCAGCATAGTGAAGATGTAACGAGGACTGGCTGCGTCTTTTCCTCCGTTGATGCGTGTACCGAACTGACCGAGTGGCTGCAGGAGGTTCACATTGTTGCTGCCCACAAAGTTCTGGGCCAAGTTCACGATCGTCATCATCAGAGCTTGCTGAGAAAAAAGTGGTTGATAGGAAGCTTTTAAATTTTTCAGTGAAAATAAAGTATTTTAATGCACTTGAAATCAAGACATACTCAAACAATACCAACAAACCATTAAATAGGCAAGTAATGCATGCATCTTGGTTAAAATCACATAGGGAATACAGCAGGGACTTATTAATACACTAAATTTGGTTTTATACATCACAGTGATGCCTTGGCTCTGATTAAAGTTATTAAAATGCATTCACCCCCTTCTCAACCTTGCCTCGCTGACTCAAGCTAAAGGGGGTACAGCTTTACATTTCACATTTTTAAAGAGACACTTTAGTGCCACTGTTTCACACACACCTCGCCGTGATGGTATGCAGACATTTCTGCCACTGAACCAGCCAGCTGAGCCACTTTCACCTCCCGCTTATCATTCCTCTTCATACAGGTGAACAGCACCTTCCTTTGACCTGGCTTTAGACCTACACACACACACACAAAAATAAGTTCAGATCATTCTACTCAGGATGTTACATATAAATAAAAAATTGCATGTAGCTGTGTATCTAAAACCACGCAGGAGACTCACCATCAACGAGGGATGGAATGGATCTCTCATTGTCGGAGTTGGAGAAAAGGATCAGCTCTTTGTTGATGAAGTCATTGTAGGACAAGTGTCTCGTTGCCGTGCCGTACAGAAATTGCTGCAACATACACGTGAAGGTTTTGTTTAAAAAACGTAAAACATTTCTGAGACTCTGCCGAGTGTGAAACTTCATCTGACCGATGATGCCAACACTGAACCCCAAGTGTAAGAGCATAAAAATACTTTTTCTGTGGGTGTTATTACTAAGAATAATGCTTGCATGTGACATTTCCCCCCCAGAGGGATTGTCATTCATTTCCATAAATCTCCTAAAGGCACTTTTCTTGCTTTAAAAGGCCCTTAATTGGAAGTGTGGAGTGACTGACTGGTCTCACCTCGGGCAGACCGTGCATCCTCCTCTGGCGCCTGTCTTCCATGAAATTAGTCAACCACTCTTTCCTGTCATCTGTCTTCTTCTTGCTGAAGGCCTGAACAGACGAGAAAGCAGAAAAATAGTATCTCATCGTCCTCTGGTTGAGTTTAAATAGCAGTAAAGGGAGGAAAATGTTTAAACAAACCAGTGGAGATTATTATATTATATAAAAACTTAATATAAAAAACGTGATTTTGGGCCGAAAGTCTAATCAGCTCCACTGCTTTTCAAGGCAATGTTAAATTTTCTATATATGCACACTCGTTATAGCCTCACAACAACTCATTTACGCATTAATGACACCTTTTGTTGCTTACACTGTAAATAGATCTGCCTTAATCAGTATTAAACCCAACGAGGATAAATCAGGTTTGATTGGTGCTAACATAACACAGATAATAACATTGAAGTGAAAGCTGAAATCTGTATTTACTTACAATCGTAATTAATAAGGAAAATATTTTGTTAATGTACTTCAATATTAGGATTAGATCAAGGCATGGTCCCTCTCATACAAGTGAGTTCAGAGAATATTTGTATAATATTATGTAAGTTTATTCTCAATATGGAGATATACCAAAGTAATGGCGGCATCGTCCTCCGTGCCTCCGTATTTGAACATAATCCGATGTCTCTCCATGTCTGCGAAGTACTCCTTTGCCTCTTTGCTGGTGCTGGTACCCAAACCTACAAGAGTACAAGAATAAATACAGAAAAACACAATTGTCAGGGTCTGGAAAAGCAAGGGGACCCTAATGAGGTAAACCTTTTAGTTCCATCGCTGTAATTTTCACTCTTTAGCTTAATTTATAAGCCCCAGTCACACAACAGAACAAGTCCAAAATGACTCAAAGATATGTGGCTCTGGAGCCCTCCAACCCACACACTGTCGAATAAGACCACCCAGTCAGTTTTCTGTGGACTGCTTAGATCTGAAAACATGGGATAATACAAGTCGTTGTGATCCTGCTCCGCTGACATCAAGTGCAGAGATTTTAGAATCGCACGGCCCCCTCATCTGAGTCCAATCACAGCGCTGAACCCGTGTTTATGTGACAGTGCAAAGATGAGGTTAAACACAGCAAAACAGACACAACGAGCACGGAGGAATAACAGCACTGAGTAAAAATGGAGAAAACGAGAACATAGAAGAAAGAGAACTGAGCAAAAACAGCCAAAAACCAGAGCTTCTGCTCCTCGCTTCTCACTGCTGTGTGCTTGGGGTCGGGGGGAACAGCGAGCGGCTCACTATCATTTAAAGGAGAAGGTGCTGAAAGCAGGAGTTCTGAACAGGGCTGTTTACACAGGGGGAGAACACTGCTGTGAGAACACTGTGTGTGGGGGGGGGGGGGGGGGGGCAGTATATGTCCATTTTAAACACCACTACATGTTCACCTTATATAAACTTATGATAAATACGATATTGCTTTCCAGACACAGCACGCCCCTGAACAGCATGAAGCTGTTACAGAAAATGAATGAATAAATAAATTCATGAAAATAAAACAAACCTTTGTAGTACTTTATGTGCCATGTTTTGTAGTTTTCTGTTTGTTTTTTCCACTCTTCAAACTCTGGAATGCTGTAGAAGGAAAGTTCCTGCTTGTTCTTGTTGGCCTATGATCCGTATTGGAAAAAAGAGTGATTAAAAATATGTAACATTTATCTTATGCACTAAAATCAGAAAGATTATTTCAAATCTGAGGTTCGCACTTTGACAATAGGGGTGATAAATTCCTCTAGGAATGTGTGCTTCAGCAGCGAAGGCCAGTTGTGGTGGAAGAAGTTGATGAGGAGGCCTTTAATGTGAGAACCGTCTTGATCCTAAGGACAAAAACACAGAGAATCACAAAAAAATTATGAGGTTTTTACAGTGCATCGTGCTCAAAAATCTGTAAAAATCTGGAGCTGTCCTTCAGCAAAGAGAACAGCCCCAGCTACTTAATATAAAGTATATTTCTTTGGCCGAAAAGACAGAAAAATTAAGTGAAATAATTAAGACAACTCACCTGATCCGTCATGATCATGATTTTTCCATAGCGGAGGGATTTCAGTGACTCTGGGTCTTCGTAACTCTTCTTATACTGAAGCCCCACAATCTTAATTATGTTGTTGATTTCTGCATTCTCCATGATCTATAAACACAACACAAAACTGTAACTATATACAAATTACCATAAAACGTGCCTCCTTATACTATTTCTGGAACTTAAAGAGAATGTCCACAATTGTGGGGAAAGGCAGCTCTAAGCTCAGTGTGTTTTAAGGTGGAGCGGTGTGTTTGAGGAGAATAAAGGCTGTTGATTGTTTTGTGTTGAAGTGTAAATTGTAAGTGTTTATTCACTGTTTGAATTCCCACAGAAACTCATTTGTAACTCAAGTTGTTTCGTTTTTAGTGCTGTCGCTAATGCAGCGATCTCCTGAGATTGGAGATATTTCCACCTTAAGGTGTTTTGCTGAAACAGCAAAAATAAGTCAGTGTTACCCCCCTATGGAGCAGGAATAGAGCAACAACCTCACTTCATCTCTCTGTCGTGTAAAACAACTCTAGATGAGCCATGAGAAGGGGGGGGGGAGAGAGAGAGAGAGAGCGAGAGAGAGAGAGCCTAGCATACCAGACCCAGACTGAGCCCGTTTGTTTTTTCATTCATTTGCAGATACGCACAAACAGACTGGAGAGCTGCAAGTGGTGAGGAAACATCTTCTGAAATTTATAAAAAGTGCCTCTGAATTACAATCATGGACTATGCCTTTAAGACAAAGCATGAGAGTATGCTACCAACAATATATATAAACATCTACATGACCAAAAGTATCCAGACAGCTCTATTGACAGTGAAAAGAGCTACTTTAATATAAGCCTTAATATAAACTGTACCTACAAACTCCTCATTAATCACTTTTATTTCAGAAAAGAAGGTTTGAACACATATGGTTTGAGTTTGAAACTTATACTTCTCCTCCTACTTCTCCTTCTATTGGTTATGCGTAACTTTGGGATGAGACTATCAAATTAAGAGGGGTATTCTGTTTTGTGGACTACCCCCAGGTCTTCTGAACTCACCTGTTTGTGTGTGGCCTCTCGGACATTAAGGATTTTGCCTCTCAGTGGAAAAACTCCGTATCTGTCTCGGCCAATCACTCCCAGCCCTGAGACGGCCAGAGATTTGGCCGAATCTCCCTCGGTCAGAATCAGCGTACATTCGGAAGAATGTTTCCCCCCTAAAAATAAGAGACAGACAGCCATTACTCACAGTGCAAATCATTTTATTTGGTTTGAATACCATTAAAGTTTTGTGGGCAATACCAATTTTTGTTACAATTTAGATAACCAGAATTATCAGTGAAAATGTTGATTTATCTTTTATAATGATTTATGATTTACCTAATTGTCAACAATTTCTGGTTAACTCTTGCAATATGAAAGAATTTCTTAACAAATTGCTGCTGCTGTTGGCACAAAGTCCCTTCCAAACTCCCAGAGCCCTTAAATAAAGGACATGACAGATCAATCGGAGTGAGGATTGAGAGAGTGTTTCTGAAGGGTCTGAACTCACCCGCATCGTTAGCGTCGTCCAGTTTCGGGATGCCTTTGATCTTACTGTGTTTGACAGAAGAGCATTTCTTATTCAGCTGCGTCTGAGCCTTAAACTTCACCCAGTTCAGGATGCTCTCCACAATGCCGCAGTTAGTGGCCTGCAGGGCAAGAAAGGAACATGATCATAAGTTCACCTTGGCACAAAAATATCACTTATTTTAAGCGTTATTAATGATATCAAGATGAAGAAAATAGGAGACATTTGAACAGTGCAAGTGTTTGTGATTTCCTTAATCCAACAAACTAGATTCATCTCAAGAAACTAACAATGAAGACTTTCACCAGATGTGGTGTTTATTACAATAAGACAACAACTCAAAAAAATACACTGCAACTCTTATTCAAAAGAAGTGGGACTGAAAATCACTGGGCTAAACGTTATAAGACATTTTAAGCCCTATTCAGATGGGATTAGTTTTACCTGTGGACGTGGGGTAAACAGAAAATAATCATATCCCGTGGTAAAGGAGATTTTTGTGGGGTTTCTGGAAGACAGAGGAGCTGGAGGAGGCGTTTAATGATGAAACATATCGTATAAGTAAAAGCTCAGTGGCTGAACTAAGCACCACAATAAAATCCACAAAAAACGTGGCTGTAGGTAGGTTTTGTGCATAACTGTACCCATTATTGTGAATGTGTCCTACTCTATAAGTTCCCATTAATTTGTTTATAATATCAATTCTAATAACTGTGTGAAGGATCAGGAAATGTTTGGCCGTCTTCTCGCCCGGTATCTGTTGTCAAGGTCTAGAAGATAAGGTCGTCGAGTGCTGGATATTTTTAGGCTGTTCTCAGAATAATTGTGACAGTCTAAAAATTCAAGTAGCTCTGCTGTTTCTGATCCACACTGTGTGTGTGAGAAACGATTACCCCCCCCATCTCTGCTATTTTTTTACTGAGATTTCTTATCCAGTGCAAATCCACCATTAACAATACTGACGTCATGGACGTTCTGAATTCTATATTTTGGTGCAGATCTTTATAAATACCACACCATAAACTGAATATAAGTGGACTGAGATTCACAGAAAACAAGGTAAATGGGAACATCTTTCTGAAATGCTTTTGAGAAAAAAACATACCGCTCTTATGAATTTTTCAGACAGATTACATTTGGAGCCAAAGCTTTTGGTCTGAAGTGTCATGTTCTCCTTGGTCTGTGAGTCAAAGGTTGGGTTCTCGATCAGAGCATTCACAAACACCCAGATGTGGTTCTTGACCTACAATAAAACATATGTTATTTATGGGCTGTTAACTTATAAATAGGATATGAACATGAGAGGGATGTTTAATCTCTTAATTAAAGCCCAAACCTGAAAAGGTTTCACAGAGACTCCTGCCTTATTCTTCTTCTTCACCACCTCAATGAGTTTCGACACGATTTGGTCCACAACGTAATCGATGTGCCTGCCACCCTGAGAGAAACGGGAGTTCAGAAAACTTCAACACAATAACATCAGCACCATCTAGTGACCAGAAAAGACTGATGTGTCAGGTATTATATCAGTGCCTGGATTTGTCACACTACCGTAAAACAGCAACCTTTAATTTCAAATTCAAATTTCAAATTTATTTATATAGCGCTTTTCACAACTGATGTTGTCACAAAGCAGCTTCACAGAATTCCAGTAAGACAAACCTTTAAAAATCATTATTTATCAACTTTATGAAAGGAAATTTTGCTTTAAAAATTACCCACCCCTCAAATGATTGTTATTCGTATTAAGAAAAAAATAGCCACCAGCCACCATTCATTCATTGTCTGTAGTCTTTATCAAGTTCAGGGCAGCGGTGGGTCCGGAGCCTACTCTGAGTCATTAGGCACAAGGCAGGAACACACCCTGGAGGGGGCGCCTGACCTTCAAAGGACGACACACACACACACACACACACACACACACACACACACACACACACACACACACACACACACACACACACATTCACACACACACATTCACACCTATGGACACTTTTGAGTCACCAATCCATCTCCCAAAGTGTGTTTTTGGGGTGTTGGAGGAAACCGGAGCACCCAGAGGAAACCCATGCAGACACAGGGAGAACACACCACACTCCTCACAGACAGTCACCCGGAGGAAACCCACGCAGACACAGAGAGAACACATCACACTCCTCACAGACAGTCACCCGGAGCGGGGCTGGAACACCCAACCTCCAGGACCCTGGAGCTGTGGCAGAGACACTACTTGCTGCGCCACCGTACCGCCCCCCTAATCACCAGTTCAAGTAAAATAATTATGATTAATCGTAATTTGACAATTATTAGTAAGAAAATGTTAAGATTATAACATCTATTTCTAGACAGTGCTTGGAAAAAGTTACATATTCCATGTGCAGGCAATTTTGCTTGTTTCAAGCATAATTTCTCTAACTTTCCATGTCATTACCTGCAACGTTCACTGGAATAAATAATGTAAAATAAGCAAAAACCTTTAGAAACAGGTGGAATGATCTCATAATATGAAAGATTACACATAGTAACAAAATTTAAGATGACATCATGTGGATTTAGCACACTCCAGGTACCTTGGTGGTGGCGATGCTGTTGACGAAGCTGATCTGCTGGAAGCCCTTCTCGCTCAGCGTAAGACACACCTCCCAGCGTTCATTCACAGATTCGTTTACAACCTTCAGGGCCACACCGGTCTCGTCCAGTTTATCCTTCACATACAGGTCCACGTAGCTGCGGAATCCATTCACCTGCAGCAGCGGAAAAGAGCTTCATCAATGAGAAAGAGTTATCATTTATAAAAGATGAGGAGTGAGATATCAAACTGACGAGGGAAGCTGACATTTCTGTCTGATGTCTACATCAATAATAATTCAATATACATCATATACTGGATCTGTCACTGACTGATGGTCGTTACAGGGCGCTGCTGTCAGTTCATTACACTCAAATTTAAAGTTAGTTTAAAAATATTAATATTGACAAAGCCAAGAGGTTTATGTTTTCACTGCGATGTTGTATGTCTTGATGAAAGATTATTTTGTGTTTGTATTCATGACCCTCACAGTTCAGTGACGAGGCTTGTGCTGTAAATATTTTCCCGTATCAAAGATTTATCGTGATATAAATTTTGGCCGTACTGTCCAGTCCTATTGGGATGTGCCAAAAAAAATAGAGATGGGATAAATTATCCTGCTCTTGTAATCAAAAAGCTTCTGCTCTTCTTGCATTGCTTGCCCTAGATGTTGACACGCTACTGTAAGGTTTTAAAGTTCAGACACCACATAAACATGAGTGAGGTCAGGTACTGATGTTGGGTGATTAGTTCTGGATCACACACACCATCTCAGACAAATACAAATATATTAAGATCATTCCAGAGAACACAGTTCCACTGCTCCACAGCCCCGTGCTGGGGTCTTTATAACCCTCTACCCCACGCTTAGCATTGGGCAAAGTGACCCTAGGCTCATGTGCAGATGCTACAGTGCATCCCATTCTACTAACTGTGCTTTTCTACAGGGATTATTCAAAATGTGTGTGTCCACAGTGGTTGAACATATATATTTGTGTTTGTGTGTGTGTTTTAATGTATGATATACATATAAACAAACAGTCAGCTCGATTGAAAAGAATGAATGTAAACATCAGCACATGTTGTTTGGCTCTAACACAGTGAGCATCATCTAAAAACACACGCAGGGCATTTCTGACTCGATGGAAATGTTTAAAACGAAAACAGCCTCCAGCTGCAGCCACACATCACTTCCTCAAACTCAAAACAGTCAGATTCACAGTTTCACAGCTGCTCACAAACAACCAGGACAATAACAGCCTCGCGACTCTGTGGCACATCGTGACATTAGTTCTAATGAGTTGAGTCGAGGCCAGTTTTGCCGGAGTATCAGTAAACCAGCCGCGATGAGGGTTCATTATGGCTCTTATGAGACACACTGCTCTATCCTCATGTGACTCTGAGGCTGTGGAGGGCCACGATAAAGCTGCACACCCACTGATAAAGAGCTGATAATCATTAGCAGCAGGCAGGATTTGGGCCAGAAAGATTACTGCCTGCACAACACAGACAAAGAAAAAAACAAGACAAGGTAATATATCGTCACTGTCCAATTAAAAACATGTATCTGTATTTTTGTTGATTTTCAGTTTACTACATCCTTTGAACACAGCAGCTGTCCTTCACACTGTGTGTAAATTTCATGACGAATGGACCAATAAATATGCTCCAAAATTACTCTGAATAAAATCTTTTTACATTCACTTTCCCTGAAAGTTAAGAATGTTTTTCCTTCTCCTGTAAAATTACTATTTGGGGAGATACATGTTTTTAATGACGATATATACAGTATAGAGCTATTTTAAATAATAAGTGTGTCCAGCATTTTGAAAAGCCCACTTAAAGCTAATAATAGCCATGGCTAAAACAAATTTAGGATTGATAAAGTTTTTAAAAATTGGAAGAGCATTTTAAAACAGAGTGACTGTCAACTATGATGTTTTTACATCATTAAAATATCAGCATTTTCAAATACATCAGTTCGTATTTAATATAAATAATAATGTGCAATTTCCTACTGTTAAAAAAATGAGACATTTAAAATGTTTGAAGGAGTTCAGCCTGTTACTAGTGAAATAAAGTCTGAAATATTTCTCATAACTGAGAGATGATTTTACCGGTAGTTTCTTGCCATTCAGGAGGACTTTAACCCCTCTGCATGAGCCGGCCACATCGTAAGCCCGGCGCGTCAGCAGAGCCACTATGTCCTTGTCCAGTTTCTCCATCTTAAACTTGGAGAGGTCTGGCTGGAACGTGACGCAGGTGAAGTCGTCTCCCTCAAAGTTTTTGATCCTCGGTTCGCTGGTTTTCGTCATGTTGTTCTGCCATGTCTTCAGAGGAGAAACAGAGGAGGATATTTTTGTCAGTGTGTGAATTTACTGTGTTAATGCTCTTCTTTCATTAACTGATTATGATTTTACATGCACATTCACCTTATTATTCACTTGCCCTACCCTAGGTTCCAGAAATGGCATCTTTGTCACTGTTCTCGTGTGGACACAAGAAAACAGATATTTTCAGAAACGCTGACGTCACACAGCGTGTCTGTCTCTGTCTGAAACTCACACAGCTCCTCACTCCCTCTACAGTCAAGTAAATAAGTGATTAAACTACACTGTACACACACAGACAGTACTAGAGTTCAGATTCACACAGATGAATAAATAGAAATGATGTGTTAGAAATTTATACTGCACTGTTAAGATCTTCAGTGCACTACTTAGGGAGGATGGAGTAATTTGGGATTAAACCTATGCATTTCTCTAATGTGCTGGGTGTTTTCATGCCTCTCTTTAAGATGTACTATGGCCCCCTACTGGACCAGCGTAATAGTGCAGCCATTTTCGTATTCATGTGGATGGGGATATTTTTTTTTAAAACAGAGTGAGGAAAATCTCAGTTTTATAAAATAAACAGATAAGTGTGGGCAGGGCTGTATGCAATGTGCCACCATGCAAAACCTAACATTATTACAACAAATGAGTAAATGACCCGTCAGATCCATCCTACAGTGTATGAGATAAATATCCCCTGAATAATACACACTTTAAATTACTGCATTTTGACAAAATCTACTAGAGTTCTTCACTGAAGTATCTCATCAGCTTCAGTGGGATATTGAAGGGCATAGACACAGCAATGTTTGTTCATTACAAAGGTATATATAGATTAAAGCAAACAATGAACTCTAGGCATGAGAATCACTTGTAGGACAAGTTATTGGAAATCAGAAGGCACAAAAGTAACCACAGGTTCAAACCACTTTCTACCATAGGATCATGTTTTCGTACCACTGTTGGTGTTGGTTATAAATATGTTGATATTTCAGCTCTCAACAAAACAATCCACAAAAATCAAACTCCCTAATTTTTAACCTTTCCAGACAAATGCTCAGATCGTGTGGTTCATAGATCATAATTATAATCTTTGAAATAGCTCATAAAACTGAACCTGACACTGGGCAGAATGGAAAGGATAAAGCAGGATGACGTTACTTATCTTGTCCAACAGACATCAAACGTTCCTAGAAACACCCCTGTGAAAAACATTGTTCTGATATACAAAAGTGCAGCTCTGCCACCACATATATTGATATCAAGTGCTTCCATCAGTGAAACCCAATATACTGAGCCCTCTGAAAAAAATATACATTAAAAGCCCCCAGTGCCTCTTTAACACATACTTACCCTTGTATGTCAAGAACAATCCTACAAAATCAAAACAAACTAACAATATGAAACTAATAATGAACTCATTCCAAGCAGATCTCATTCAAATGCTGCCCGAAGGCTATTCCACTGAAATCAATGTTGTTGATACCTGTTTAAAGCTGTGTTTGTACTCTTTGCAGGCCGTCTCCACTGTGAACTTGGTACTGAAAATATTACAGAGTTTAGCACCATACCCGTTCCTTCCACCTGCAAAGCACAGATAAGACATCAGGGTTTAAGCAGAAGGAAGAAGCACCACTTGGATTGCAAGAGCAGAGCTGCAGGTTTTACTGCAGGACACCCATAAGGTACAAGATAGTGGAAACAGCCTTAGGCTGCTCCAAAAGGATTATTCTCTTCTCCACAATAAACAGCAAGAACACAGGGGCTTGTCCAATACTGATACTGTTTTTACAGTCAAGAAATAGCAGCTCTCTCTTACATTGTGTGAATGTTTTGTGAAATCGACCGACTGGAATGCTCTGAAATTACATTATAATGTGTGTTTAGTTTTCCTTAAGGCACCCTATGAGGTATTTTAATTATAATCAACATTACACTTATACAGCACCTTTCTAGAAACCCAAGGACTCTCTAATATCAACACTCAACATTCTCACACACACACACACAAACACACACACACAGACGACAAGTGGCAGCCAAAGACGCACAGCATCCTCTCGACCAGGAACGACCATCCACCTGGAGGACTGCATCTGGCACTAGGGTTTCACCCAGGACAGAGTTCCAATCCTGGTCTGGGCACACACACATTCACTCCCACAGTTAAGCCAATTCACCTAACCTCCATTTGTTTCCACCATGGGAGGAACACACCAAACTCCTCACAGACAGTCACCCGAAGGAAACCCACACAGACAAAGGGAGAACACACCACACTCCTCACAGACAGTCACCCGGAGGAAACCCACGCAGACACAGGGAGAACACACCACACTTCTCACAGTCAACCGGAGGAAGCCCACACAAACACAGGGAGAACAAACCACACTCCTCACAGACAGTCACACGGAGGAAACTCACACAAACACAGGGAGAACACACCACACTCCTCACAGACAGTCACCCAGAGGAAACCCACACAGACACAGGGAGAACACACCACACTCCTCACAGACAGTCACCCGGAGGAAACCCACACAGACACAGGGAGAACACACCACACTTCTCACAGACAGTCACCCGGAGGAAACCCACACAGACAAAGGGAGAACACACCACACTCCTCACAGACAGTCACCCGGAGGAAACCCACGCAGACACAGGGATAACACACCACACTCCTCAAAGACCCGGAGCGGGAGTCGAACCCACAACCTCCAGTTCCCTGAAGCTGTGTGACTGCGACACTACCTGCGGCGCCATCGCACCAACAATAATGTATATTAATTTATTAATATTATTGTTGTTGTTGCTTTTTATAGCAGTAGTAGTAGTAATATTTCAGCATCTACAGTCTGTCTCCTTGGCAGCGCCTGTGGACATTGACTTCTGCTCATACAAGGCTCCTATCCCACTAAGCGGAAAGAGTTGTGTAACTTCAAAACTAGAAGTCTTGGTTAAGATATAAGAACAGAACTGAAATCACTGACAAAGACTTATAATCTTTGCCCACTCACTTTCCAACCAGGTCTGATTCTATGACTCAAGCCTCGTCCTCATCTTCCTAAACATGAATAAGCACTGAACATATTGGTTTAACACCCTGAGTCAAATCTATTATTTTGTCCAAGCGATTTCCCCCCCCAAAAAACAACAAGTGTGGAGCTCATAACACATGGTCAAGGTAACCAAAAAGAGCCTCACAGCTGATCTATAACAGGGCACATGCAGTGCTGGCTCAGGATGATTTTACTGGTGGTTCTAGATTTCTTTAGTTACCTGTGACTTTTTTCTCATCGTCATCGTAGTTGCTAGACGTGAGTAGGTGTCCGAAGATCAACGCCGGGACATACATCTTCTCTTCTTTGTGCTCCACCACTGGGATTCCTTGACCATTGTTCCATATGGAGATCGTGTTCGACTCCCTGATAAAACCAAAACACAGATCTGAGTTAATAATGACTAAACAAGCTAGCTAACACACTCGTTTCTAGTGATTTATCACATTCTTATAGGCCAAAGTGTGAGTCACATTTGTCGGAGGGGCACTTGTATATCCATATTCTGTTGTTTGTGTATTTTTAGATTGTAACCTCCCATATTTCAATGTCTGTTGTTTTTCTAGAACAGCGCAGGGCAGACTAAACGAGCTGGGATATGGGTGAGAATAATAGGCTGGAGAAAGGAAGGGGGGGGGTAGAAACAGATATAAGGAAAAGGAGATGAGAGTGGAGAGGGGGATAGAGAGTGAGAGAAAGAGAGAGAGAAAGGGACACAGGGATGTTTGAATGTTTGAGCAGTCGGCTGAAACTTGCTGGAGGTGAAGTGAATGTGAAATGAGTTTCCTGCCTGCCAGATATGCTCTCATTAGGAAACTCCCAGCTACATCATCCTCCCTCTGACCCATCTCTCCTCCAATACACTCATCTTTTATTCACTCCATTCTCTTTTTTCTCCTCTGCCGCACAACTCTTTAATCAGTTCATCCTCCTGTTTTTCTCCTCCACCGTGCTTCTCTTTCAGATCACCTCTTTTTTCCACTGATAATGAATCCCTCTTTTAAATTATTCTCATCTCTTTTAGGACTCCACTGTTATTCCCTCCATCCATTCCTTGTCCTCCTCTCCCTCCTCAAGCTCCTCTCCATGCAGAACACACAAACAGTTAAATTTACAGCCTTAGGAAACACCACAATTGCCAATAATTCATTCAACAGGTTTTCAAACACTTAAAAAACCTGACAAGCCTGAGAGTTTGTGGACACCTGTTCATCCAATATCTCTTCTAAAATGTGATCTTAAAAATGAATTAATGAGGATTTTGTTCCTCTTCACTTCAGTGATGCTTAGTTCTGGATGTCGTAACTCAGCCCAAAGGTATTCCATTTTTACAGAGAAGGCTCGAGGCTTTATATCCTTCTAACCCACACACTGTTGAGCATGGTGACCTCAGACTCATGTGCAGCTGCTCCCGAGAGTTCCAGAGTGTATGGGAGAACAATATCAAATCATGTTAACAGTGGAAATGCAAAGAAAATCCTTGGTGTCTTTATCTGATTTGTAGGAATACGGCTTTAGTCTGGTGTGACATATGCAGTTTTCATTTTGTAGAAATCTGAGGAAATATTAATATTATTATTATTATTATTATTATTATTATTATTATTGGTGTGCATGTAATTAAACTCACAATACAAGACAAGATACGCAGTGCCATTGAGCATGGTCTAGCATGCTAGTTTCTCTCTCTCTCTCTCTCTCTCTCTCTCTCTCTAATCTCTTTCTCTCTCTCTCATCTCTCTCTCTCTCTCTTCCACTCCCACCCTCCCTCCCTCCCTCCATGGCAGAGACATCTAGACAACGGTGAGACTCCAAATGTTGAAAAGCACCAACCGAGATAAGGATGTTGCTCTATTCCTGCTCCATAGGGGGGTAAAACTGACTAATTTTTGCTTGTTCAGATCACTTAAGGTGGAACTGTCTCCAAACTCTGGAGGCAGCTAACTGCATTAGCGACAGTGCTACAAAACTAAACAACTCGAGTTACACATGAGTTTCTGTGGTGATTTAAACTGTCTAATAAACTATTACACATTAACAATTTACTCTTCAGACACCAAAAAAACAGCAGTCGTTTTTCTCCTCAAACACATTGTTCCACCTTAAAATACGCAACGCTTATAAGTGCATTTCCCCACAATCAAAGACATTCCCTTTAAGTATGCAGAATGTACAATTTCCAAAGTACATTTTGCTTTACATTATTAAACAACATAACATAGCTTAATATTTATATCATAGCTTAAATGTGCATACACTATTTGCAAGACAATACTGCAGCAGAAATAATGCAACCAGCCTTCTCCAGGCAGCAGGAAAACCCCTCACAAAAAGCAACACGGTGAGCTCCAGAGACTCGAACAGCAGAATTACGAAGAAGGCGCGGGATCACCAGGCTATTTCTGTGCATTCTCAGTATTCTCGTAGCTCCTCGAGAGGGGTTATACGGCCGAGAGGGTTATGAAACGACAACGCTCGGTCTTAATAAGCCGCCGTGGCACAGTGAGCCGTCATCATTTTTTATTTGCCGTCCGGGCTACAGCACCACGGCAGGCAGATGAGGGGCTCATTAAGGGGCAGATTGTTGACTATATGAAAATTCAAGTGTGAACGGCCGGGAATTCCTCGACACGTCTCGACAGCCACGTAAAGAAAGAGTTTGCTCAAGGAATACTCACGGATCGATGGAGATTTTGATGGTGGACATGTTTTTGTCTCTCTGCTTGTTATCAGCTGCGTTAACTGTAAGAAGGAAAGAGAATAAATATTAAAACAACTGAGTGATCACATCAAACCTAACATCTTCAAATCCGCTGGCAGTCATTTTCTTTTTGTCCGTTTATTAAAATCCAGCTAATCCATGTGAAAAGTCCATCTTATTAAAATCCACCAGATTATAGTGAGATACACCACTTATCAAAATAGAAAATGAGTCCAAATAGAAATGCTATTTTAGATTAAAATGACATTTAAAGGAACCTTATGTAAGATTTGGGTTTTTTGCACCTGAAGCTCCCCCTACTGTAATTCAATTTGACAGCACTGTACTGAAATCAATAGGCAGGAGAGTGGTTTCCTACCCTCCTTCAAATGTTACATAGTGCAGTTTCTGGAGTGCTGGGCCCACAGTAGCAACAACAGTTTTTGCTGTTTTGTACAGATTTTGAAGCTGTACATTTAGATAAAAATATAACTTATTATAAAATTATATCATTTATTTTAACATAATAAAAAAATGTTAATTCTTCCCAGCTCTAAAAATAAGTCCACTAAAGCATGAACTTCATAGCTCCTATTCAAATGTATGATCATGTTCTACATAAAAGTGACAGCAGCATTGATTAATTTTGCTGCTAAAATAGAAAAGTGGATTAAAACGCATCAAATGTTGTTGTTTCCCAAGACACATAAGGGTTGAATTAATCCCTGTATTGTGAGAATAATCCTCTGGACAGATGCTACACATTCCCTCCAAAACTAAAGGTCTTTCTATTGTGGTCAGTTCCATCATGACACCAGTGAAAAGCACTGCATGACACTGAAATAGAAGGAAACTTCAGAATGTCATGGAATAAGCTGGTTTAGTAATTACCAAGAGTAAACATCTTTAAGAGGGAGTAATCCTACTTTTATCCAAGCTAAGACACAAAGGTGTGTTCACAACAAAACCCTGAGCAAAGCAATGATCCGACAGCCTTCTAAATCTGCTGGGTAACAGCGTCATTTTACCATCTGATGTAATGGAAGGGCAAAGCATCAAGAGCAAAATCATAAATAAAAGGAATCAGAGGCTGAGAGGCTGTTAGGGGGAAGTACCGCATATCGACTTACCGAGGATTTCATCAAAGATTTTATACAGTCCAGGGACGTAAGTGATCTCCCGCTGGTTCATTCCAATCTCTTCATCAAAAACCCACATTTGCTGGAAACCACACAGAACAAAAGCATAAATCAAACCGGTGGCACACAGAAAACAGAGCTGTTTGGATACAGGCCTTCGCTGATAAAAACATAGACTCGTTTACAAGGCACATCCTGAGGACTACTTAAAACCATTCTTAGTGTAATCATGTCTATTCTGCTTCAGCCTCCAGCTCCTGTTTCAGACCACAGGAAAATGTCAGGAGATAAATCCTGAGTCCTCAAACCTCTGATGATTAATGGTAGAAACAGTAAAGGCTCAGTTAGAGTCTGGGAAGAAGTGACACACCCACATTGAAATCACTGGCCTTTAAATCACAACTAGCTCTTGTGGATCTGGGGCTGTTTTTGATAACAGGAGGTCAACTGCAAAATGTTTTTCATTTAAGAAGATCCACCAAGTAAATCTAGGTAGAATATAATTACAACTCTGTAGAAGACATTTAACACAACGTAAAATTGAAGTTTGGTTTCAAGATACAACATGAATGTATCATTACTATTCTACTGATGATTTGAATGAAGCTTTTTCGTGTATTATTTTTATCAGTTGGAAATAAACAGGGTGTAAATGAGCTTTGTTCTGTCTGGGTTTCCATAATCGCAGAAGGGGTATATTTTCTGAGACATGTACTTGTTTATCCATTAACTGACTGCACTGTTGATTATTAAGTGTTTATGTTTTATGTGCCCCCTCCTCTTTTTTACATTTCCCTTTCCCACAGTTGGCATCTGCTGTTTGCCAGTCTGCCACAGACCTGAGCTGACAGTGTCTTGAAATGTGGAACATTTTGTTGTCAAAATGCTTTGTTGTCAATGTAAAACAGTACAGGATAATGCTTCTGCATTTAACCCATCCATGTCAATAAACACACACAGAGACACACTTGAAATTAGGGAGTAAACATACTGACAGCCACATCAGGGCATAGGGAAAAGTTGCTGGTTATGTGCCTTGCTCAACTGCATTTCAACCGTGGATGCTGAGGGAGGAGAAATAGCTCTTCCTTCACTACCCTGCCCCCAAGCCTCCCACGATCCTCCAGCCCCAAGCCTCCTTGACTAACCTTAAAAACTGTGGCCACCAACCAGTCGATTGCGATAAATCATGGCTGCTTCAGTTGTGGCATTTAAGGTACTATAGCTGCATCATTCTGTGTCTGCAGTGGTTTGTAAGCTACTTAAGCGGGGACTCACAGACAGTCACCCGGAGCGGGACTAGAACCCACAACCTCCAGGCCCCTGGAGCTGTGTGACAGAGACACTACCTGCTGCACCACCGTGCCGCCTGTTTCAGTTTCAATGTGGAAGATATTACACAAATATTTCGTGTGGATTACAAACTACAACACAGCGAGAGTCACACTATACTCCGGTGTTCTGTCGAGTGGTGCTGCCTTGTGGAAATGTGCGACCATAGAGTATATTCATAAGTGCAGCTGCCTAAATAAAAGGTAGGTTTTTAAGAAGTATATCAGAAAATGCTCCCAACAGAAGTGTAAGCAAGAGACACAGCCTAAATCCCTTATGAAGGTAATTAAAGCTAATTAGAGTTGATTATAAATGTATAGCTTCTTGAACATTTGATTCAGCAGGGCAAGGGCGGCACGGTGGCGCAGCAGGTAGTGTTGCAGTCACACAGCTCCAGGGACCTGGAGTTTGTGGGTTCGATTCCCACTCCGGGTGACTGTCTGTGAGGAGTTTGGGTTTCCTCCTGATGCTCCTGTTTCCTCCCACAGTCCAAAAAGGGCGGCACGGTGGCGCAGCAGGTAGTGTAACAGTCACACGAGTCACACGATTCACACACAGACGGGTGACTGTCTGTGAGGAGTTGGTGTGTTCTGCCCGTGTCCGCGTGGGTTTCCTCCGGGTGCTCCGGTTTCCTCCCACAGTCCAAAAACGCACGTTGCAGGTGGATTGGCGACTCAAAAAAGTGTAGGTGTGAGTGTGTGAGTGAATGTGTGTGTGTCTGTGTTGCCCTGTGAAGGACTGGCGCCCCCTCCAGGGTGTATTCCCGCCTTGCGCCCAATGATTCCAGATAGGCTCTGAACCCACCGCGACCCTGAATTGGATAAGCGATTACAGATAATGAATGTATGGAACGTTGAAATAGATAACAATAAGGTAAGATTGTGTAATGCACCGGAGGAAACAAACTAAACACACTAAAAATTGTGGGTCTGAAAATGCGCAGAGCTGCTGTATTCCACTTATCAAAAGTAGAACAACATTTCAGAACACCTGTTCAGCACTTACAGACAGCCTTAGAGACAGCCTTATAGTACCACCACAGCCAACATTCAGCTGTACATTGAAGTAAATAAACAGTTATTTTTATGTTATTGGAGGCGAGGGGGACGTACACAGCTTTGTTTTTTAAGTATCCTTAGACTGACACTTACACTGGTAAATCTTTCATTTGTTGAGATTTCAAAAGGTGATCTTGTAAAAAGGTTGGTGACCACTGCTTTACGGCACAGCCACCACAGTCATTATACCTTCAGCGTTCATGATTGAATACATCTACAACTTCCAGATCATCGCTGTCCAATGAAAAACAAGTATCTACAAAAATAGTAACTTTAAAGGAGAAGGAAAAATCCTTCTTAAATTTAAATCGAAGTCAATGCAAAAAGATTTAATTCCAAGTAACTGTGGAACATTTCTATTGTCCATTCGTCATGAAATGTGCACACAATGTGTAGTAAACTAAACAGTGACAAAAATAGAAAAACATGTTTTTCATAGGACAGCAACGATATATGAAGCATAAGGACTTGGGAGTGAGTGATACACTTTAAGACTTGTTTACCTTGCACAAATTCTGTATCTTTCAATCTAGTGAGTATTTAAATGGTTATTTTCTTGAGTATGGACCCTTTTACAAAGTGCATCTCATGCTTGTGACAAAATCGAATAGCAGTCTGACCATCTCCACGGTTGACTTAGACTCACCTGAGTGACAGGCTCCACGGAGCCAATGTAGGTGTCTGGACGGAGTAAAATGTGCTCAAGCTGAGTTTTCTTCTGGTAAACACGCTCCACAGACATCTTCTTGGAGCTCTCTTTCCTTGGTGCCTCGCTTTTCCCTCCCTCGCTCTTGCCGTTCGCTTCTTCTTTTTTGGCAGCATTGTTCTTATCAAAGAGGGTCTGTTGTTAGACACAACGGAATAATTTGAGTTAAAATTGTCTCTGCAACTGGCAAAGACTAAATAAAGACTCATTTAAGTCAAATGGCATTTGTAAATTAAAAATAATGATAGAACATGAATACACAATGAAGATGAAATCATATCGGCACTAAGCAATATTTACTTAGGCATAAAATTCTGTATTAGATAATCTATAATTAATTGGATATTAAATACTTAATGAGGTGTTTATTGTACTACAGAAGAACTAGAAATATATGAGATGCTAGAGTCCCAAAATATCCACATTTTATATCAGCAGATATGCAAAGGCAAAGTTTAACATATCCCCCTTCATTCATATTCTGTAACTACTTCACCATGATTACGGTCATAGTGGGTCTCATTGGAGGCAAGAATGGTGTAATGACTGAGTAATAACACATTTTCTTCAAAGAAATGTTTCCCTGAGGAATCTTATTTTAATATTCTTAAAATGATTTCATACTTGGAAATATGAGATGTATTAACTCGATTTAAAAAGATGTTTCCACTCGCCAAAACAGCACTCTTTACCAACTGTGCTGATGCAGTCCATCATCCAAAACATGACTGGTGAAAGAAGATCTGGCTTCTTTAGTTTTGAACTGGAGACACAAGGTTAATGTATCTTACAAAGACTGAAAAATCACACTCAATCTTTCTGGGGTGATTTGCTAGTTGACAGTGTTTGGGTAAACAGGAGACTAGAACTCTCAGTGAATCGTCTCTTTAATTTAAAGTGTGTATTACACAGTTAGTACACCATTCTTTACTCTTGGATAAGTGGGATGAGTTGGAGTGGTGCTTGTGATCCAGAACTAATAATCAACTATCAGTACCGGACCATGTAAACATATTGTGTGGCTTAATGCCATCCAAATCCTCATAAAAATGTTCCAAAGTCTACTCTAAATCCGTCCCAGAAGAGTAGAGGTTGCAAAGTGATGTGCTTGATGGTTAACACTGTTTGGGGTAAAGGGGAGATTAGGTATGCCAGTGGGCCATCCCTTTAAATAAGTTGTTTTAAGTCTGTCATCACGCAATTCCTTTAAATTACATATGTTTATTACACAGCTATTACACTACTATTTGCTATTAGTAATTAGTATTAGTTGGAATGGTGTTTCTGATCCTGAACTAATCGCCCAACATCAGCACCTGACCTCACTAATGTTTATGACTGCTAACCATCAAATTCTCGCAAAAACATGTATGTACACATATCTAATCTAAAGACTTCCCAGAAGAGTAAAGATCGTCCTGCAGTAAATGTAAAGGAACTCCTTATTAAATGCCCTTCATTTCCAAAGAAACGCTGATTTAAAGACTACAATGTTTTGGACATCGACTCAATCTAAAACTTTGTTCACTCAAGTTTATAATAAACTTATTTATACTCCCCTAAAATCGTTAAGTCTTCCCTTTCTTCACATTTAAAAAAATATATTACTTCTAAATTGTTATATATTTTTTACAAAGTTACAGCTATTAAATCTAAAATCGTCGCGAAACAAAAGAGCTTTTGCTTGCTTTGTTGTAGCTCCGGCGCACTGTTAACGTTAGCTCCGTTTTACAATTCTTAGTTCCACCTTAAATCGAACGGCAGTTACGTTCTGGCAATGCCTGCGAAAATATACAGCTGCAGTGCCATTTAAGGTGGAAAGGAAATTTCTAAAAACAAGCCAAATTGAGCTTCGTGGCAGCTGAAGAGAAAATTACTTTAAACTGCATTTATGTTAGAGAAAAAATATATATAACTCATATTTTAAATCTACATCTTGAATGTTTAAACAGTTCACGAACTAATGTTTTATCTGGTGGTTTATATCACTTAACGAAAGTTAGCACCCAAGCAAAACCGGCAGAAATTGACTTCTGTTCGTATTGTCCTTTCCACCTTAAATGCTGTAGTTGTCGCGGTAGAGTTTAAGGTGGAACGGACAATTCTAAAGAGAAGTAAATTCTATGCTCGTAAGCTTAGCGCTGTAACGTTTTCTGGGGTAAAAAGAATGCATATGATAATAAGATGCAAAAATGTGTGGAATGCAATACTTTTTGAAAGAATTTATAAAGTTAAAATGCTGTTAAATTAATGCAATACTCACCACCCAGGTCAAGCCTCCGCTTCCCGCACCGTTGGACATTTTCCTATTGTCTTCCAAAGCTGGTTTGATGTAAAAAATGAGTCTTCATAAAAGAAATTCCATAAATTTCGCCCCAAGCGCCGTCTCCCAAACAAACCGTGGAGGCAAGGAGCATTAAACGTGGCGCAAAAACGACATTACATCGCCCGAGAGAGGAGAGTGATATTTCGGCTATTGTTAAAATCGACAAGCGCTTACCGCACAAGGCCCTGGATGTCCTACTACTACAACTCCAGCCAGAAGCCCTCGGTACCGGCTAGAAGGGATTTAACGTAGAAAAACACGCATTACCTTTTCCGCAACATCCTAATCGTGTAAAAAATGCACGGAATATTCCCAGTCTATGATATTTTCTCATGTGCGCCTCTGGATTATTGCCACATTCCTGGATTTTCATTCAGAAACAATAAACAGTGACGAGCCCCGAATCCCGCACCGACCAATAAGAATAAAGAGAATCCGAGGCGCCGCTGAACAGACCAATAGAAATTCAGAAAGCTCACGCTGCGTAACCACATAGCAACCGCGGGCAGATTTTGAAAAAGCGTTGGATTAAAGGTGCACTAGGTGAAATGACTTCATTTTCCAACTAGTTAAAATTAACAGGATATATGAAATATGAAGAACAGGATTTTAAATATGACATCAGCACAAGTGCATTCTTATAGCTGCAATGTACTGAAATGTACATAGTTTATTGGAAATTATAAATTTCAGTAGATGTAACTTTGTCATAGATTATTCTGTGACTCTCCCTATACATCGCCACAGAGCCTCCTGCATATTTTATTTCAACATACTTCACATATCACATTTTTTATCTTATTTTTATATTAGATGCAAAATATGGAACATTTTAGCATATGTATTTTTAATCCTATTTTTACTGTAGTTATAATATGGTAGTTATTATTTTATTATTAATGTAAGTATTCTGTTGTAAAAAAATTACTGGAGTTATTGTTATTGTAGAATCTTCTACTTCATTTAGTCATTTGTAATTAGGTTAGGTTACATTGCTCTTTTCTTTTATCTTTAATGGACTGCTATAACACTGGGGTCTCCTCTGGAATAACCAAAGTGATTTCTCCTTAAAAATGCACTAATGTCCTGCTCTGGATTCAGTGCTTCTAACAGGACCTCCGCGAGCTTGGTAGGACATCTACAAAAGTAGAGACACACGCCAGAGAAACTCCATACTGCAACTTAATGGGAACATATCATGTATCAAGAAACTAAATTGCCATCAAATAAAACTCTCAAACCTCTTTTTATTTACATTTTTATAGTAGTTTTATATCATATTTAAACACAGGTAAAAGGTGCTGTAAAACACAGTCATAACCAAAGCACTGGTGATGGACAGTTCATAAAACCAGATTGAAGGGGAATTCCACCCTGTTCTCAGAATTACTGCATGATCAAATTGTTAATATAATCAAAGTGATTAAGACTGGTTTGGCATGGAAGGCACTGCACTTAAGAAACCTTTTGACAGGGATATTGATGTGTGCAAACTGTACTTGTGTTTTTGAAAGGCACTATATAAATATAACATTATTAATTATGTGGAAATATGGGAAAATTGGTGGAAATGAATTCAGATTTCTGGTTTAAAGGGGAGAAAACATTTGAAAAACCAACACAAAATAATGAAGGACATAGTCCATGAGGAGGGACAGTTCATTACATCCTCGTCTGCTACATGAAATGCATTTTAAAAATGTCATTCTTGCCGTCCTTCATTACACCACATGAACATTTAGTAGCACAGTACTGAAAACAATCCGTCTTTGGTAAATTTTCTGATATCAGTCTTTGCAGATTGTTTTAAAAAAGCTCAGTCCCATGAAGGCCCCCAGTCTAAGAGCATAGTATATAATAACTTAAAGGAACAGTATGTAATATTTTTACCTTAAAATTTAAGCTTCAAAATCATTGTGATGCTTCACTGAGCTTTATTTGGGAGAACAGAGCCTCTGTCAATGCTACTCTGGGCTCAGCACTGCAAAAACTGAAGTATGTAACTTTTGGAGAAGGTAGGAAACCACAACCCATCTCTAACCCTCTGTGATTTCAGTACAGTGTTTTAATAAAGCATCATCACGTCTGAGGAGACAGAACTAGCCATGAATCTCTCATCAAGCATCCTCTATCTCCACAATGAGGTCAAGAGAAATCTTCTCGGTTTCCTTCAGCGTCTGTCTGAAGATCTGTGCATGCTGCCACGCCAACATTCCATCTCCTCCGCTCAGCTCTGCTTCCAAAACCAGCTCTGAAAATCCGGACAGGTGTTTCAGAGGCCGCAATTCACCATCTGAAAAAATAAACCAGGAACAGGAGCATCTTTAACTGCAATTGCACACATACAAATCCAGGGCATTTGCATCCAAAATGAAACAACAAATCCATGTATTTCCAAAGTGTTCATCTTTCAGGAGCAGGAGGACACTCTTTGATATGTTAAAATATTAGTTTCAAGTTTCTGGAAAATTAAATAGTGATTTGATGTGAAATGCTCTTTTCCAGATGCCTCAGCTGTCTGAGGCAGGGAGTCTTATGGTGTTTTGCCACTGCATAGTCTCTACTCTATTTTTATTGACTCTGATTTTCCTAGTTTCCTGTTTTTCTTGTTTAGTGGCTGTTCTCTCATGGTTCAGAGCGAGCCGAGTAGGGACTAAACCGTGGCGTGTAAACCTTGCAGAGCGCTGATTGTCCAGAGAGAGTCGACACTCTACGCCACGCAACGCAGACGTCCAGCACCAACTCTCCATCTGTAAAATCTCCAGATGCAGCAGAGATCATGTTTGTTTTTATCCGACTCATGATGGTAGCTCGTAAAATTACGCCGTGGCCTTCTGAAGAGGTTCAAACGCTCCTTGGATCGGTGGCCGACGAAAGAATCCAGCGAGAGCGCTGCAGCAAGGAAGGAACAAACTCTACTGATCTGTCTGAACTGATGACGGAGCTGTGTTCAGTCCCAAACAACAACAACAACAACAACAACAACACGCTAATACACCATGAGTAAACACCGCTTAACGTTACCGCCGCCGTTGTTGTGGTTTCCAAAGCCCGCTGTTCCCCTTAGAGACGGGGTTTGAGACCACACCAGATACATTTTGGGGGAGCTGTGGGAGAACAAACCAGGGTCCAGGGCCTCATGGTGTTAGCTAGCATGAGTGGTTATCAGCTGTTGGGACAGAACTGGGCACTATTCATTCTCCTCCAGCACATTATGCTGGTCAGTAGTTCTGTTTTAATGAGGAGTTCTAAAAGAAGAGGTGGGTCAGCCTCAGGTGTCTCACATGAACAATTTCCAAGACACTTTGGTCCATTAATTATTTTTGGTCCATTAATTAGGTAAAAATGTAAAAAACAGCTAGCAGTAGTAAACAGTGTTAAACAGTACTGGCTGATGTATGTGACAGTGTTACCTCCAGGGAACATGACCCTGGTCTCTCCAGATCGAACTCTCAACAGAACTGAGCCTGAGTGGAACGTCTGAGAGAAGGTTCTCACTGAAACTGCCTTTATCTTCATCCCCACAGGAGCACAGTTCAGCTTCCAGCTCACTTTCCCTGAGGGATTGCACTCTTTCCGTGAGAGATACACCTGAAATAGAACACCTGGTTATGTAGCAACAGGTAACAAAGAACCACTGAGGAGAACAGGGTGGGGTTGGTACATACAGCATTAAACTATACGTCTATATATCAAAATAAGAAGGGTTCTGCTTTGCTGTGACTGCAGCAAAAAACATTAGATGCTGGAACTTTTATGATTATGGGGAGCAGAAATTAAAAACTAGAAAACTGGAAAAAATTAATTAAATCCCTTTTATTTTTTTACTACACCAAATTGATTAAAATATTAATAAATAAGGTTTTAAATTAAACTGTTAGAAAATTGAACTGATGAATGTTACTCAGGCCCTGAAAAGTATCCTGGAAACATATGATAGTTTTTCATAAATGAGCAATCAACAGAACTCAAACTCAGCTGTGTATTGTAATTCAGAACTAAATTTACTGAAGACAGCCACCCCAACATTACTTCACATTAAAAGCAGAAGAGATCAGACACTAACGGTCTGCCATTCGTCTTCTTCATTCCTGAAAACATTTTCCTGATTCCACACGCATTTCCTCCAGCCACGAATTTCCTCCTTGCCGTTGTGTACGCGACAGTATGTGTCTGTAGTTGCATTGTATTGCAGGTGGAACTTCTTGACAGACTTCTCAGACTCTGTGGGGATAAACTCAAACGCCGAGGCTTCCTGCAAACACGGAGAAACATTGTCCTGTTATTTGGGAATCTTATCTTATGAACTTGAAGGTTGGTCTCAGGATACAAAACATACATATCACTACCACTTTAATGACCTAAGGCACACTAATTTATTTATCATCATTTTTATCCTGAAATCAAACAGGGTATAAATTAAGTGCAGTTAGTTTTCTGAGCTTTGGAAAATTTTAAACCTGATTTATGATTATTGTAAGACAATAAAATAAAATTATTTTTTAATTATTTAATCTATCCGTACCAGTAAACACACATACACACACACACACACAACTAATTGGAGCAGAGAACACACACACAACTAATTGGAGCAGAGAACACACACACAACCGGAGCAGTGGCCACCCACATCAGCACTCGTGGAGCAGTAGGAGGTTAGGTGTCTTGCTCAAGTGCACTTCAGCCCTGGATGTTGAGGGATGAGAAATAACTTTTCCTTCTCTGCCCTGTCCCCATTTTTCTTGCCAATAGTGAGGATTGATCCAGTGACCCTCCAGGCCCAAGCCTGCTTTATAAACCTTTAGGTCACAGCTGCCACAGTCATAATACCTTCAGCATCCATGCTTGGATATATCTAAAGCTTCAATAAACAAACCATATGGACATGGGAGTAGGTGATACATTTCCAGACTTGTTTACATTCTACAAACTCTGTCATTTCTTTGTAATTCTTCGTTGGCACGATCTTGCCCATTTGTGTCTCCTTTTATGGTAGCCTTGTTCTTATCAAAGAGGGTCAGCTGTTAAACACAACAACACAGATTGAGATAACGTCTCTGTAACTGGCAATTATAAATTAACCTTAACAACAGAATTTAAATATACAACCACAATTAAATCATATCTTTATTAATTATTTGCTTAAACAACAAATATAGACAGCACAGAGCGAAAGAAAACTTATGTATTCGCCAAAAAAACGAGCTTTCACTTGCTTTTTTTGCATCTTCAGCTCACGGTTAACATTAGTTGTTTTCCAATTCTCAGTTCCACCTTAAATAGAGTGGCAGTTACGTCCTGGCGCTGCCGGCGACAATGAAGTTAGTGTGCCATTTAAGGTGGAACGGACAATTCCAAAAACAAGCCAGTCAGTTTCGTGTCAGCTGAGCAGAAAATCATTAAAACGGTAATTATATTAAATGAAAATCTTATAACCCATATATCAAATATATTAAAAGCGAAATCTGCGTTTTTCTGAATGATTAAGCACTTTGTGAACTAACAATGTTATGCTAGCTAGCATCTGGTGGTTTGTGTTAACTAACGGTAACGAAAGTTAACGCACAGGCAAACCAGGCTGAAAGTGGCTTCAAACTGTAAGTTTGTATTTTCATTTTCACCTAAAATGCTGCCGTAGTTGAATTATATCCTTGTGAAATAATTTATAAAGTTTAAGATACTCACCCCCGGGAAAAGTCTTCCCAATAACGAATCCATTAACGTTTTGTCTTCCAAAGCGGGTCGGATGTCAAATCAGTTTTTATAAAATACTAATATTGCCTCAATCGTCTTTAGATTATTGCCACAGTCCTGGATTTTCATTCAGAAACAGTAAACAGAGACGAGCCCCGACCCGAACCCCCCACCGACCAATAGAAATTAAGGCATTGCCGAACGGACCAATAGAAATTAAGAAAGCCCACGATGCGTAACCACATAGCAACCGAGGGCAGATTTTGGATTAAAGGTGTACTAGGTTACATTATTTAATTTTCCAACTAGTTCAAATTAACAGCAAGGAGAAAAACATGAAGAGCCTGAATTGAAAATATTTATATATTAAATATATTAAATATAATATAAATAGCATTAACATTAGCACAAAGTGCATTCAATGCCTGAGGACAACAACCGAACTCCGGCATGAACCAGCTTGTAGTTGTGGTTTGTATGCATGGTTGCTAGTGCATTGGTCTAAATTCAGGATCTTTTACAATACCTCTGGCAATACAGCAACACGTGCCGGTCAGTTTGCCCAGTGCATCTTTAAAGGGATAAGATCATGTAAAGAGAAATGAATACTCCCTCCAGTCATTAAAATAAACCACTGAAACAGCTCTATATACTAACATTGAAATGTAATTTTATTTAAATTTTTATAAGTAAAAGTTTAATACAATATGCAAATGAAGGTAAAGATGCAAAGTTCTTTAAAATAAAATTGTATCACAAGCAATACAAGAAAGTATAAAAGACAGACACAGATATGACCAGGTGATTTTAGTCACTGCCTTCATGCCAAAAAAAAAAGCATGAAAATAACTTTAACTAACTTTAAATACAGTATCATAACCATACCATGCCACCTTAAATGAATTCTGCTTTATCAGTGAACATCATTCATCAGTGCACGTTTTATTGTTCAGAGCTGTTCATGAGGGAGAATAAAATATAACATCTTCAGTCTTACACAGTGACAGTCCTGATTTTTGTCGTGTTACTTTAGTAAATTAATAAAAGTTTAGTTCAAACAACTGTTATTCCCACTACGCTATTTCTGCTTTATTACAGACCACACACTAGCATGCTACATAGGGTGAAAAATAATGCATTATCAGGGCACTCAGTAGTGTAGAAGGTAAAATGCAGGCGGTTGTGACTTGGGCCACCACCAGTACGACTTCAGCCATTTAAGGTGGAACCAATACAGTAAGATGTGTTTTTAGCTGATGAACGTGTGCAGGAATGTTTGCATGGTCACTTTCATCTCAAAATTTCATACTGCACTCTGCCATTTTGAGTGGAAAATGTTGTGTATCGTCTCTAGTGGAGGGCAAAAGAAAACGTGGGCTGTGCTAATGTTTCTGCAGGTCAAAACTAACGCGAACACATAGCTGTCATGTCATTCTGTGCTATAAATGGTGCCTTTACACCATTATACCTTTATGTAGAAATTAGTTGTTTGTTGCTATGTTAATGTTTAAAATGTTGGTTATTGCACCTTTAAAAATTGCGCCTTATTTTGTAAAGCCACTAAACAAAGGAAAATAGTTTATAAGGGAAATTCAACTCTGTTCTCAATATTGCTGCAATATTAAAGTGTTATTAATCAAAGATATTAAGAGTGCTTTGGTGTTAAAGTCGCCGAACTAACGAAACGTTCACAGTGGTAGATTACCACTCAACCTTTTCATTATGTAGAAATCTGGGAAAATCGGTGGAACTCTGACAAATTTACTCTGGTTTATTTCTGGTTTAAATAGACAAAAATATTTAGAACCCACACAAAATAATGTCGAACAGTTTTTGCATAAACATTCTGACACTGTCCAATAGGAGCGAAGGTTCATTATATCTTCATCTGCTACATGAAATTAACAAAATCCAGAATATCACCAGATAAATCTTTCATAAAATTATCCTTAAAATATTAACAAAGATATCCATCTCAAATTCCTGTCTTGTTTACAACACCCAAAATTAAAAATTTCAATTAACATTAATATATAACTAATAAAACATCTTCTATCACATGCAGAACAAAATACGAATTTTTCCCTGGACGTTTAAATCAAACATGTCCCAGTCATGAGTTGGTTGAGTTTAAAAACAAGATCCAGCTGATAAATATTTAGTAGCACAGCTCTCAAAAACGATCCCTTTCTGGTAACTCTGTTTTCAGATTGTTTTAAAAATAATGAAATAAAATAAAATAAACACAGCCCAGTGCCATGAAGGACCTCAGACTGTGTGTATAGTATATAACAAATGAACAAAAGCATCATCTGAGGGAGATTAAAGAAATGAGGGTTCATCTCTCTCAATGTCTCTGAGGAGACAGAACGGGCCATAAACCTCTCATCAAGCATCCTCCATCTCCATAATAAGCTCAAGAGAAACCTTCCCAGTGTCCTTCAGGCTCTGTCTGAATATCTGTGCGTGTTGCCACGCCACGTTTCCATCTCCTCCGCTCAGCTCCGCTTCCAATACCAGCTCTGAGGATCCGGACAGGTGTTTCAGAGAGTGCATTTCACCATCTGAGGGGAAAAAAAGAGTCAGGAACAGAAGCATTTCCAAAATGTTCACTTTTTAGAAGGAGAAATTTCCTTAATCATTAAGCCAAGTTTAAAAATAAAGCTTAACTTTCTGCATAATCAAATTTTCAAATCCTGATCCCAGAGTCAGAACTGTTCACAGCAGTGGTGACACCTGCCTCTAAAAGCTCCTCACAGACTGGTATTCCATCTAATGGTTATGTATTCACTGCTGATGTCTGTCTAGGTTCAACCTCATCATAATCATATTTTCCACTTAATCCATTCCCGACTCCTCTCACTGTACTGTAATGAAATCAGTTACTGGACCCTTTCTCTAAAGAGGAGCAGTATATAAAAAACCTGCTGGGAATGCAGAATTTATATATATAAAAAAACAAGATGTTATTACTACTACTGCTACTACTACTACTACTACTATGGCTACTACTGTTACTACTGCTACTATTACTGCTATTACTACAACTGTTACTACTACTACTACAGCTAATGCTATTACTACTACCAATGCTACTACTACTGCTAATATTACTACTGCTAATGATACTACTACTACTCCTGCTATGACAACTGTTACTACTACTACTTCTGCTGCTACTACTACTACTATTACTACTGCTACTATTATTATGGCTACTATTACTACTGCTAATGCTACTACTACTACTGTTACTACTGCTACTATTACTGCTATTACTACAACTGTTACTACTACTACTACAGCTAATGCTATTACTACTACCAATGCTACTACTACTGCTAATATTACTACTGCTAATGATACTACTACTACTCCTGCTATGACAACTGTTACTACTACTACTTCTGCTGCTACTACTACTACTATTACTACTGCTACTATTATTATTGCTACTATTACTACTGCTAATGCTACTACTACTACTGTTACTACTGCTACTATTACCACTACTGTTAGTATTGCTACTACTACTACTACTACTACAACTGTTACTACTGCTCCTACCACCACTACTGTTACAACTGCTATTGCTACTACTACAACTGTTACTACTGCTACTACTAATGTTACTACTGCTATTACTACTACTACTGCTACGGCTACTACTACTGCTGCTACCTCTACTGCTACTAGTATTTAATTTGATTGAGTCCCCTTTAATGATCTCCAAGTCAATCTGGACTATTTTGATTCTAAGTGAATTATGGTCCAGTGAATGTGATAGTGTTACCTCCAGGGAACTTGACAGTAGTCTGATCAGATCGCACTCTCCACTGCACTGAGCCTGAGTTGAATGTCTGAGTGACAGCTCTCACTGAAACTGCCTTTATCTTCATCCCCACAGGAGCACACATCACTTTCCAGCTCACTGTCCCAGAGGAAGAGCCCTCCGTCCGAGCGAGATACACCTGAAACATAGCACCTGATTTTAATAACGGAGAACGACTGGGGTCTGTACATACAACCTTACACTATACAGCTATTTATTAAAAATTATAAGGGTATATTTAGATGCTTGTACTGCTTTGCTTCAGTTACATTTTCTACTCTTCTCAGAACATATCCATCTAGATACTGGAACAATCCTAAGAGAAGCATTCGATGGCATTCTGTCACAAGAGCATAAATTAGGTCAGAAAAAAGGATGGATCTCCATCGCTCCTTTTCAACAGTAAGGGGCTTTATACTTTTGAAGCCCACACTGGGCATGAGCATGTAATTGGACAAGCAAAGGCACATTAATGTTGCAGAACTCACTCAATTATAAGGGGTTTTCACAAACGTTAGAGCATAGAGTGCATCTTAAGGCAAGTAAGAAAAATTCTGAATGATCCTCATCAGCCAAAGAAACCCACAAAATAACCCAGACCTGAAGGGAATCGTGGGAATATATCTTTTCTTAAATGTGTAATCAGCGGAACTGAAACTCCACTGTGTGGGTCGTAATTCAGAACAAACTAAATTTACCGAAAACACAGTCATCAAAAGCATTTCTTCACATCACAAGTGGAGAAGATCAGACACTAACCGTCTGCCAGTCTTGTTCTTCTTTCCTGAAAACACATTCCTGCTTCCACACACATCCCTCCCAGCCATTAATCTCTTCTTTGCCATTGTGTACGCGACAGTATGTGTCTTTAGTCGGGTTGTACTGAAGATGGAACAACTTTACATCCTTCTCAGACTCAGTGGGGATAAACACAAACCCTGAGGCTTTCTGCAAACACAAATAATTTATCATCAATTTACTATAAAGAAAAATGAGGTTTCGTTATTACAGCAGCGCACACACAGAGCAACTGGTCGGAAAACACTGAGAAAATTTGAAAACATGCAAAACAAACTAATAAAAAAATAGTGTTGAGCTGTAATTTACAACAGCATTTTACAGAAAGAAAAAGTAAAATATATAATCTAAGATTTAAATAATTAAGTGATAATATTTTAACATTTTGTGGTGCTAACAGTGTCAACTAAATGCCATTGTTGTAATTCCACAAGGAAGGTTAGTTACAATTTATTTTTCATCAAAAAAAATACAAAAAATGTAAAGCAACGCAGCATTGAATTTAAGTGCAACATAATTAAGCTCCACACGCTTGTAGGAGAACACTAATGGTGCTTTTCCACTGTGTGGGATCAGCTCGACTCGACTTTTAGTTTGTCGCTTTTCCACTAGCACAGCTCCTCCGTGGAGACAGCCGTGGCCTGGTGGTTGAAGTGCCCTTGAGCAAGGCACCTAACCCCCAACAGTGGCTAGTGCTGCCCACCGCTCCAGTCATGTGTGCTCACTGCCCCCTAGTGTTCATTAGTGTGTGTAAAAGTGTGTTTCACTGCACGGATTGGGTTAAAGGCAGAGAACTAATTCCTCTGTGTGCTAGCAGTGGCCAGTAAAGTGATTTTAATTCTAAAGTTGCAAAACCCCATCTCTAACAGGAACTGTGGAAAAAGTACCTGGTTCCAGGACCAGATTTTGCCAGTGGAAAAGCAAATGAGCCGAACCGAGTCGTGTAGGTTCAATGCAATGGAAAAGCGTCATAAATGCCCAGATCTGTTTTGCTCCCTGCTTCCCTTACCATTTTAGCTTCAGCAGCACCCGTCTCTCCTCGAGCCGCTCTCCAGGCCAGAGATCCAGAGATACGTCCTCCAAGCTCCCCAGCTTTGGGGCTTTTAGGAGAAATAAACTCCACTAGTTCCACCAACAACCTCTCCAGCAGCTCACGCTTCCTCTCAGCGCTCAGAGACTCCTGCCTCTGTTCACACACAATACACACAGACAAGTCTTAATCAGTGAAGCTGATAAAGCATTAATAAACAATTAATGAATAAAGAGAGTGAAAAATACCCTCCTTCCACCTGTTGTCATTCAGCCAAGATGCGTTTGATGTTTAAATGTTTTTTCTTTATACTTTTTGTTTGTTTACAGTGGATTACTGCACAAAACATAGGTAGATACTGTGAGATGTCCAGTGTCTTATAAGCTGTTAAGACTCTGAAAACCCTGTATGAAAACTTTCCTAGCTTTTCCCAGCCTTGGCTAATTTACATCTTTGTTTGAATACTCTTATTTCCACAGACAATGTCAAATCATTGTTCCCTTTTAATGAAGCCAGTGCAGCAGGGCCTCTTACCTCTGCATTGAATTTGTTGATGGTTTGCAGCAGCCACGTCTCCTTAACCTTAGTGCGTCTGGACAGAACCTCCTGATGTTTACAGGAGTATCTCCAGGTCACATCCACCACCTAAAATTATACATCAGTAAAGTACAACTTTAAAGCTTTAATAGGGTAAAACGGCATTTTTAAAATTATTTTTTATTTATTTATTTATTATTATTATTTATTATTGTTGGTACCTGATCTTTGGAGAATGCGAGAATGTAGGACAGCTTCTTGCCCCAGCCGATCTCATACAGCAGAGGTTTATCACAGGTGTTTTCACACGGGTCACAGTGCAACCAGCGGCGCTGAGACAGAGAGAACACCTCTGTCCACACGTGATCTGGAACCAGCAAATATCCAATTGTTTTACTCACAGTAAACACATATCATAGCGTGTATGAGCACAACAGAAACAAGAGTGGACATGTGGGGAGCATGAAGAAGTGAAAGCATACTGAGAATCTTTAGTTCTCCTGGAGTCAAAAGAGGTTAATGGTAACGGCATTTCATATGTTAAGGTACATCACATTATCATCAATGTCCAAAAAGAGATTATATCAGTGGTTAATTAATTAAACTTGGTGGTTAACTGGTTAAACTTAATATGTAAAAAAAATATGTAAAACAAACTTGTATGAAATAAATATGTGAGGGAGCTGACATGGTTAATAATGACTGTGTGAGGTCAGTATCCTGTGAGATTTGAGGTTTAATCTGTAGATGTGGGTTCACTATTTGGCTAATAACAAGTCACTGTTAACTTTTCTATTTGTGTGTTATAACTGATTATTAATGATTTTACAGGTGTTTATGACTCGATTAATAACCATTAACAAAACAGATTGTAAAACATTTATAAACCTTTATAGGTGTAGTCTTATTCTAAAGTGGTACCAAAAAGATTTACATTGAACAATAGCTCAGATGCAGGCCATTTCGCAGAGCTATTCAGTTATAAAGTAAACACACTGGACTGATTTTAATAAATTGTATGTGTTTAATGTATAATTGAGACGCAATAAAGGAATATTCTCAATATTGGACACAGATCTAAATTAGAATCAGGATCACTTTATTGGCCACTATACTTGCGCACACACACAAGATTTGTTCTCCGCATTTAACCCAATCCATGCAGTGAAACACACATTTACATACACACTAGTGAACACTAGGGGGCAGTAAGCACACATGCCTGGAGTGGTGGGAAGCCCTAGCCTTCAATCTATACAGAGACATGATTATGCAGGGTTTGCCTTTAGCATCAAGGCAATGCAAAATGACACTATACCTACATTTTATCCCATACAAATTACATTACCAAACACCCTTTGATAAAAATAATTTAGCTCCCGTATAGATAAACATGTCTCCAATTGGGACAGTGTCAAACACTGATACATACAAAAAGTAAAGAGATATACCTGTGCTGTCCCAAATAAACCTAGCCTCCAGCCCCATCGCTCTGCAGCACAGTGTAAAACAGTTGGCCCATTCCCCACAGCGCCCCCGTCTGGTCTCCAACAGTTTCTCAGGGTTGTTGTACCTAAACAGAAAAAAGCAGGGCTGTAAGAACAAGTATCCAACAAGAAAACAATACACATAACTTTATTTATTTAACCATGAATTTGGTACTTAACATTCATCAACAATACGTTTTTGTTTTTCATCCAATCTTCCTTCCTTACAAGTCTTTATTTAAACAACAAATAGCTGCTTGGTGGGTCGTGAATTATTAAATACTCCATCTCAGGCAGCTCCCAATATGCACAAGGAATTAAAAGACCTGTACTACACACCCCAAGTCACACCAGGTAACGGTTACATACTCAACCCCCCTTTAAAATTCGTCTCTAACACTTCACCTTGGAAATCTGGTGGAAACTTGGCAGATGTTACAGTAATGATTCTCCACTTTTCCAGCGTCCCAGCGAAGGTCCTCTGTGGACGGCGACAGGGAACCAGACGACTGAGTTTTACCTCCACACTGGATACAGGGCAGACTGTCCACCCAGGAGAAAAACTCCCCTTTAAACCACTGCAGCAGCTCCAGCACCACCATGTCCTCCTCCGTAAGGCTACACTCTACACACAGGAAACAAGGCAAATAAAACGAATCACTGAGCATGCTCAGTTAGAGAGTTGTTCACAGTCATGCAATCCATACGCTGTATACAGGGGTACTTCAAGATCTTCAAGGGTAAACAAAGCAGAGCGTTTACTATACCCTCATACCCTTTACATTATGGGCTAAAACAGTCATATCTCATTTTACAAGACCAACTACTCCTTTAAAATCAATCAGATTCAGATTTAGAAATGTTTTATCTGTCAGATGTTTTATCAGATGTAAATGATACATCATTTACATCTGGGTGCCTTCTTAAATTAAATGGCACAAAGTGTAAATGGTAATAATTGGATGCTTATTATTTTATAATTTATAGGCAGCTGGTCAGATTTCAGCAGAGTGGCTCCTGAAATCCACTTTCAGTTTTAGCCAAGGTTTCGCACTTCAGAGCCTCACAAACTAGTTAAACAGACACCATATGCAGTGCATTACATTCTCTAACAGATTAAATTTTTTACCTCGATCTGCTCTCCTGGCCTCCTGCAGTCTGTCTCTAGCTCTGGAGCAGAGCTGTCCACGAGGGATATAACTCAAAGCTTTCTGCTGAAGCTCAGGTTTCTCGTACACCATCACATGCTGACAGTTTGACTGCAAAGTCCTCAGGAAAGTCATGTTGCTCAGCTACAACAGCACAGCGACAAGCAAAAACAAGATGTATTGCATTAGTATCATCAACTCCTGTGCATCTGCCTGTTTGTTACTAGCTTCAGTCACAACACAAGTCCTAACACAAAGCAATGAGCACTGAGCATTGAATGCCTTTATGGGGAAGTGTAGAAACAAGAAAATCAGGTTCTGAGTCTTCACTGAACCTCAACAATTGCTTTTGCAGTTCCAGAGAAAGTGGAACATACAACATCGCAATAAGGTGGAGATATTCTGTTTATTATTAAAAGCAACTTTTAAAACTCAAAAGAAATAACAGTGATTGCTTTTACAGACTTGTCTTGTCTTTTAGTTCTCAAATATTTGCATGTATTCTGTCACCATACTAACTGCAAAGAAAAAAAGTACAGTTTTTAAATGCTCTGAATGTTTTATGACATTAGAACAAGCACCTGTATTTCTTATGTACTGCCCACAAGCACACACGACAGTATCGGCACAGGACACCTTCCAGTTTGGCCTCTTTTCCATTAATTCACATGAAACACAACAATTAATTCTGATGTTTCCACACTGTGGTGAAAAGAGAAAAGCATCCTACAGCTCCTGAGCCAACGGCTGTCCTTGCTGGCCATGCAGATGTCCGTGTATCTGATGTTTATCCGAATCAAACAATAATAAACATTATATTTGGACAAGAAACTGCTGCTGTGTAAGCAGCTGGGGGTGCCTTTCTTGTTGCATATGTAGCTGAGGTTTGTTTGAATAAAATAATAAGCAATAAGCAATATACATGCAGAGCATGTCATTAAATGTCTAGTTGCGTGTGTAGTTGATTTTGTCGCTGAACCCCACAAATAATACATTCTAACCTGAGATTGCTGTGGTGAGTGCGGCTGTGTGACAGTCTGTGTAGCTGGTTGCGTAGTTGGCAGAGCAGCTGAAGCTGGGGCAGATGTAGGAGAAGCAGGAGAAACAGCAGGAGAACTCTCTGTGTGTGACCTCTGAAGGCCGGTTTGGTTCTGTTCTGTCCTGAGTCTCTGGTCTCTCTCAGCAGCAATGGACTCTCTCACTCGCCGCAGTTGATCCACAGACGCTGACCTGGGGAACACCAGGTGAGTCTCTGCCTGAAAGAAATGAGGTTAGTGGAGTTTCTACCATCATAAAATATCAGTAAATCTCCGTTTATCCCTTGAATCTTAGGCTTCTAGTTGAGTTATTAATCTTAAGACTTATTTTATTTAGGATAGTAATCAGACGTCAGTCTCAAAACAAATCCTTAAAGTAAGTTATTACATTAAATTGTTGAAGTAAATATAACTTTATTTGTGACGTAGACATGAAGTGGCCTGATTCATATCACCACCAATGCAAAGAGATGTAGGTGTGAAAAAAACCTCCATTTCACATGTTTGTATCTCAATATGTATTTCTTAGAAAATCCAACCTTCTTTTATACCAACTGTAATTTCAAATAAAATGTAGGACATAACAATTTCTGGAAAAAAACTTAGTGAATACTGAACTCAATGTAGACTTCGCTGCCCTGGAAACATGATGTAAGCCTTTTCTATATTTTATAGACGTAGGTAATACACTTTATTTTAATTTATTTATTAATTTATTGTCTGTAACCCTTATCCAGTTCAGGGCGGCAGTGGGTCCAGAGCCTACCCGGAATCACTGGACACAAAGTGGGAACACGCCCTGGAGGGGGCGCCAGTCCTTCAGAGGGCAACACACATTCACTCACACACACACCTTTGGACACTTTTGAGTCTCCAATCCACCTACCAACGTGTGTTTTTGGAGCGTGGATGGAAACCGGAGCACCCGGAGGAAACCCATGCGGACACAGGGAGAACACACCACACTCCTCACAGACAGTCACCCGGAACGGGAATCGAACCCACAACCTCCAGGACCCTGGAGCTGTGACAGAGACACTACCTGCTGCACCACTGTGCCACCCCCCAGATTAATCAGTCTATCCCAAATAACATTTAGAAATCTTATACCTCCTCAAAGCCCATTTCGAAGAGGCATTCCACTGCTCCTCGTATGGGAAGGAGTTTAGTGGAAAAGGTTGGGTTGCCGATCCGGATTGATCTGTATTTCTCTTCATTTGGATTCCTGAGGAAAGTTTAAAACACACATCTCTTTGTAGTGAATCCATACATGGTGTAATAGTACCAGCTGGTCTTTAAATGGCAACAGTCCCTAAAGAAAACATATTTCCACTACTTTCTTATTGTCAGGAATACTTAAATAAGTAACACATGGAGGGGTACAAGACTTGGTCACAGTGATGAGGCTTTTGTGGGGGAAAACCCACTGTTTTACTTGTCATGTGATGTCATTGTTTCAGTTTTTTCATTTATTGACTGAAAAACTGAGGATCAATACATTTGACAGAAATCCAATTCCATAACAGAAAACATTTCTATCACAGAGTTCGGGTCCAGCTCTCTTTGAATACTCTTTAAATGCTAAACTATTCGCAACCATCGCACTCAGGGAAACGGAATGCAGCAAACCTTACAAAATGATTTTCCATACGTTTCATGCAAGTACATATTCCACCAGAGAGGCCGCCAATTCCCCATAACTCAACAAAATTACATACGGCAGCTTTAATAGTGCTTGTGAAATCATTCATAATGTGTGAGAATGAGGTATTTCAGGTGAGCTAGTAAAGCAAGGGGACATTAAATATCTTGTTCCGTCTGCCCTGGGTAGAAAGGGTGTGGAAACATCGGGGAAATAGTTTTAAAAAACGTTTAATAAAAAGAGAGGTTGGTTTCACATCTGTTTGAAATAATGACTAATATCATTGCTTTATGGTTTGACAGAGAGGTAACAGTACAGTGAGGACAGAAATATAGTTATGGAAGGAAGGAAAAACACCGCCAACAACTTAAGCTGAAATATTTACAGTTTAATATTGATTGTATATGATTGACTGGATGATGACTGTGTATTTATCTAAAGTGTGTCGCCGTTAGCTCGCAAAACCCTGAACTTAATTTAGTTAAAGGTTTAAAAGACGGATATAAACATTACCTGAGTATATTATCCGCGTAAGTTAAGAGTAATTTAGACACTTCCAAAAAAACCTCGGTTGTATTTTCACTCAGGGATGAGACGCTCTGTAGGCCGGCCATTACTACACTACGGAGCTGTACGTTTCATAACATAAAAGTCCCTGTGATGCTAAAGTCCAAAACGGAAAACGATTTCTTTAAATGAAAAAAAAAAACATAAATAATCATCAGAAGATTTCCTGTTTTAATTTATCAGCATTAAATATACAGGTTGACTATGTTGATGACACTTTTATAAGATAAAAGTCCGTATTATGTCTGCTGAGAAAAACTGAGGAAACGCCTTATAAACATCTCAGGAAATTACACTTTGATTTTTACTCTTAAATTCACCTGATATATGTTTTATACTTTTTTACAAATGTTAATGTAATTGTGTACGTTAAAATATGATCCCTTACTGAGGGAAATAGCTGAAAAAATTTACCTTTAAACATGTAAAGTTATCTTTATTTATGTTATGATTTAAATTATCATATATTTTATGTTTTATTTTGTAATATAACATTTTCAGAGCGTCTTCAACGATTATTCAAACTAAAGATGTTGACTTACTGTAAGTTAAATTTCGAAGTATAATGACCTATAACGGAAGAAATAAATAATAGGAGGCAACAATCAGATTTTTTCGCTTTAAGTATAGATTAACATTTTCATTTTTAAAATGTTAAAACCTCACTATTAGAAAGCATAAACGCAAAATTATATAAAAAAGGTGACCTGCCATTTTCAATTCTACTAGAATAAAAGACAAGAATAAAGTTATAATTACAACAGAAATATCCTATTTAAATCCCTTCATTTACATTAATTAAATATTAAATGAAAGAACAAGTAATTTGACATAAAATGTATATAAATGCAAATATTTTTGTGTGTTTCATTTATTTCCATTTTTATTTTATTACTTAATTTTTGTTTTTGAAAGTTTTAAACTTTCTGCCCTAAGGATTTCCCAGGAGCAGCCATAGGGGTGCGTTCAACAGCCAATATTGCATATCAAGTATTAAAGACTGGTTCTCAAAAATGTCTCTCTACTCGCTAAATAAAGCACTGCATAAGTCATAAAACTGGCTTCTACAGTCAAAAAGTGCACGCATTTGTTCACCCCACATCACATGGCATGCTTTGTTGATTTGATTTGACGTGTATACGTGATAACATCCTCTACAAGAATACACTTTTGCACATTCTGATACTGAATTACTGTTTAATTGCTGAATATAACATATGTCCGATGTTTTTAATACATTTATATTTGTCAAATTCGCCCACATAAGTAGAGTGTGCTACATTTGCAGGAAAAAAAAAAGATGTAATAATAATAATAATAATAAATACAAATTAAATTAAATATCTGGGTGAATATGTGTATTATTATTCTTTTTCATAATCTAGGGAGCTGATCCATAAAGTAGGGTTTATGAGTTTAACTAGATAACTTAAGCTTGAAGCGAAGGATTTTCCAATACCCTCACCTCTTTTAGTATTGTATGGGCTCTACTTCGGTCTGGCTCATCTGAGAAATCTTTTAAACTACAGGGTACACCACAAATCAGGATTTCATAGTTTAGCCAAATAACTTAAGCCTTAAATCACTGTATCCTGCAGTAAAAGAACTGAGCTAACTAAGCTAATCATGCAGGACTGAAAATCTATATTTGTATTTAGGCACATATTTGTATTGTTTTACATGTTGTCAGTGATTTGGGACATCCCTCTAACAAACACAGGTGGAAGATGATTTAAACCAACGACTGCAGAAATTATTTAAACATGTATAATCACTCTAAGTTGAGGACTTTTATAAATGTAGGAATGAACAGAATCGAGGGTTTAATGAACGCACAATTTTTGGCGCGAAATCTGTGTTGAACCCACGTTGTCCATCTGCTAAGGGTTTTACTCTGGGTAAGTCATAGCTGTTTCTTCTTAGTTTAAATATTTAAATCCACAAAAGAGCTCTCAGACTTCTTCCGCTGTGTTCACACCACGGCTCATTACTCTTTTCATGCTCAGACCTCCCTGAGATTGTTCCTTTTTGGTGTTTTTGTCTTCTAGACTCTCCCGATGGCAGAAAAACCGGTGTGGGAGCAAATTGGCTCTGGTTTTGTTCAACATTATTATCAGCAGTTTGATTCAGACCGGACAAAGCTCGCTGATATTTACGTAAGAAGAGTCCTTACAACATTACCGCGGATTTTATTAAGTATTTAATTCCTGAAAACCTGAGGTGTGTGTGGAATGTGCTTTTAAAGGGGATGTCCACCCATGTTTCGAATTTTTTGGCATAATTTATTGGCTAAGATGTAAACATTTGACATTCATTGTATTGTGAAATCTAATTAAATATAGAGAATGTATTTGTAGGGTCACCGTTTCATAAATTGTTCCCATTACTTACAGCTAATTTTTATTAAGTGGACATTTACAAAACATTTGTATGTATGCCCTTTTATTTATATGCACCATAATCATTAAAACCACCTACATGTTTTAAACTCATTGTCCATTTTTGTCAGCTCAACTGATCCTAAAAGTCACTTTGTAGTTCTACAATTACAGACAGTAGACCTTCTGTTGTTCTGCATACTTATCTCTATTTCACCCTGTTCTTCAGTGCTCAGGGCCCACACAGAGCAGGTATGTTTTAGCAGTGGATCATTCTCAGCGCTGCAGTGACACTAACGTGGTGTTAGTGTGTGTTGTGCTGGTGCAAGTGGATCAGACACAGCAGTGCTGCTGGAGTTTTTAAACCCCTCAGTGTCTGGACTGAGAATAGTCCACCGACCAAAATCATCCAGCCGACAGCGTCCTGTGTCACTGATGAAGGACTAGAGAACGACCGACACACACTGTGCGGCGACAGATGAGCTACTGTCTCTGACTTAACATCTACAAGGTGGACCAACGATGTAGGAGTGTCTCACAGAGAGTGGGAGCTAATCAAATGGACAATGAGTATAGAAACAAGGAGGTAATTTTAGAGTTATAGCTGACTGGTGTGTGTGTGTAGAAATGTTTATTTAAGAAACCTCTATTGTGTAAATGTTTTTATCTTGTAGATTGATGCATCATGTCTGACTTGGGAGGGAGAGGGTTTTCAGGGAAAGAACGCCATCATGGGCAAGCTCACTGTAAGTTCAATTCTATGTAGCAAAAACATAGTAGACATCCAGTTTCTAACCTGAAGGGCATCAGTCAGGACTCTGTTGCCCTTTGCTGCAGCACCAGACTCTCCTCCTCTGGGAAGGCTTTAGACTCAGTGGTGGAATGGATGATGTGAGGCAATGATGGCATTCAGCCACATAACTTTTGTTTTGTGTATCTTTCCAGAGCCTGCCATTTCAGACCATTCAGCACAGCATCACAGCTCAGGATCACCACCCCACGCCGGACAGCTGTGTGATGAGCATGGTCATGGGCCAGCTAAAGGTAATGGCGCTTAAACTGTCATAAATCTTTGAATCTCTTAAAATTACACTCTTTTAAAAGGTATAATTTCAAAGTGCCTAAAATCATTGTGGACCTCTCTTGTTGATTCATTTGTAATTTTTCACCCACTGTAAATGAGAGCTAGCATCAAAAAATAGGGATGAGGGTTTTGTTTTTGTAGCAACGATTTATTTATATATATATATATATATATAAATTTTATATTTATTTGCTGGCTTTTTCAAACCCATCAACCCATTCAGGGTCACAGTTTCTTATAAGCAATGTTCAGGGCAGGACCAAAGACTAATTCCAGACCAGTCTAGAAATCAGTCAGTAATGACGATGATATGATGAAAACCTGTAATGAATTCTTTGTTCTTCTCCACAGGCCGATCAGGATCAGGTGATGGGTTTCCAGCAGGTCTTTTTACTGAAGAATATTGATAATAAATGGGTCTGCACCAATGACATGTTCCGATTAGCTCTTCACAATTTTGGAGCCTAAGTAAGATATATAACCAGTGAAAATACATCCGTGAACCACTGCGAAGACCCTTCTGGATGTTCTGCAGGCCGTACGTTTTACTGTGGGCCTTTAAACTCTGAATTGTTTTGCACTTGTTCAAGCCTCCAGTTAAAAACAAAGAGTTTGAAGATTGTTTAGTACTTACTCTGTCCGTGTTCCAAAGAAAACATGAATAAAAAATAAAAAACTCAGAAAAAAAATGTGTAATTGTTATTTATTACTGCTTCTGAGTGTTTATTTAAAGGTGCCATACTCTTCCTCTTCTGTTCCACAGTGGAACACCTTTCTTAAGGAAGCATTCATGACCTGCTTTGTTCCGAGCCCCACAGCAGTGTTCTCCCCCTGTGTAAACAGCCCTGTTCAGAACGCCCGCTTTCAGCACCTGTTCCTTTAAATGATAATGAGCCAAACGCAGGTCCTTAAGGGAGGCTTAGTCCTTGCATTTCTCCACTGTGCTCATGTCTGTTTTATACAGTTTAACCCTGCCTTTACTCACATGAACAAGGGTCCTGTGCTGTGATGGGAGATGCACAGTGATAAGGCAGAGATAAATAACGGACATGTTTTCTGATCTAGGCAGCCCACAGAAAACTGGGAGGTCTATTTTTCACAGAGGGTGGGCTTCATTTGCACATGCACTGAGTCTGAAATATGTTTTATTAAATAAATGGCTCATGAGTTATACATAAACTGCCATATTTTATATCTCCATTCTACAAATATTGACACCTACCATTTGGAGGGGTAGTAAAATATGAGAAAATAAAGTGTAAACCCAACAGGAGTCATGTTTCTTTTGTAAACCAAGGGCAGTAACATCTTTCCCATGAACTGCAGCCTTGGCTGTGACCTGCATTTTTCTCTTGTTCTTGGAGAAAGTTGTTATGACTGAGATAAGGCTTCATTCCTAGCAGTTTCCAGATTAAACTCAAGTGAATTTGTGGAGATTATTGGTGAGTATTGATGGAGAACTATTGTTAGCGTTAGAAAACTGATTAGTCTCACAAACAAGGAGCTGATATTTAAGTACATTACTTTTAAAACATATAAGCCCTTTATTCGTTGTGTTTGACTGTTTCTGAGATTGGGCCTAGTGTTGGAATGTGTCTGAGCAGTTAGGAGGAGGAGCAGGAAAATGTAAATATCAGCTCTGAGATTAATCAGGTTTCTACTAAAAAAAATTACACCATAAATTTTCGAAGGTAAAAGTGATGGTTTGGTGTAAAGTGTAATTTACATATTTCCTCTCCTTACCCCACACCTAAGAGGATCCTATACAGGACCCTGAGACTCTGAAGCTGTAGCAGCAGCGCTAACTGTAGCATATGCCACTCATTTCAAACAATCAAATTTGCTGCTTTAATCCATCATAGACATCTCTGAGAGAGAGTTTAGTGGTGAATTTAAACTAAACCCACACTGAACTACCAAGTCTTAGCAAAATTTGTTTGATTTATATAATTTGCATCAAACTTTTGAGAGTCGCTCTGGATAAGAATGTCTGCTAAATGCTGTAAATGCAAGCTGCATGTGTTTTATTCAATTCTGGGTTACCTCCCTATATTTTCCTCCCTGTTTGACCCCTAGTTTTTGGCTGTACACTTTTTTCAGGTCTAACTTAAGACCTTTTAATATGACTAGGGATATCTGACCAGTGTTGTGTGTAAATATGGGATAATGTCAGAAGGAAACATGTCGCTGTCGTGTCTCCATCGCACAGCTCCAGGGTGGGATCCTATCCTTGGGTCAGTGTCTGTGAGAGGTGTGTTCTCCCTGTGTCTGTGTGGGTTTCCTCCGGGTGACTGCCTGTGAGGAGTGTGGTGTGTTCTCCCTGTGTCTGCGTGGGTTTCCTCCGGGTGACTGTCTGAGAGGAGTGTGATGTGTTCTCCCTGTGTCTGCGTGGGTTTCCTCCGGGTGACTGTCTGAGAGGATTGTGGTGTGTTCTCCCTGTGTCTGCGTGGGTTTCCTCCGGGTGACTGTCTGTGAGGATTGTGGTGTGTTCTCCCTGTGTCTGCGTGGGTTTCCTCCGGGTGACTGTCTGTGAGGATTGTGGTGTGTTCTCCCTGTGTCTGCGTGGGTTTCCTCCGGGTGACTGTCTGTGAGGAGTGTGGTGTGTTCTCCCTGTGTCCCTGTTGGTTTCCTCAAGGTGCTCCGGTTTCCTCCCACAGTCCAAAAACACAATCTGGTAGATGGTGTGACTGTTACATTGTCCAAAAGGCTGAGTGTCTAGGTAGCAGGCATTCTATCGCTAAAATATAGCGGACTCTAGTTAGTAGCAGTTACCATTTTAAACTACATTTGTATCAGCAAATACTCTTGCATTTTACTATTGTTGAAAGTACAAAAATTGTGATTGGAAAATGCTATCAGTAATTCTAAAAGCCTGCTAAGCCTAAATTAGCATCACAGAAATTCAGTCGTATAGACTGAACATTGTAGATCTCTTTTGAGGTTGCAATTTATTGCTGTTGAAGCGCTTGTGCAATATTCTGGAAGAAATCTGAAGAAACAGATGTTTTCATGCCTTCCAAAAATGGAAATTGAAAAAAAGGAAGTAACAAAATAGGACCACATGAAAGCTATAACTGATTTAGACCTTAAAGGACCATTGATACCAACAATTAGCTAGTTTCTTTAAAACAATCTCTGCAAACATTTGTCTTGTGATTATAGTCGGTGGCTGTAACTATAGTCTGAATTAATACATTAAATACATTTGAACCAAAACAACATTTAGAATTGGATGTATATTTGCGAATGTTGTCTAAATGTCATTGCAAAAGATGTAAGAAAATTCCATTTTAAAAAACGTTTGCTAGTTTTTATCTAAATATTTGCGGATGTTCGTCTTGAGGTTGTAATCTGTTGGATTGTTCTGTGTGTTGATGAACCATTTTGAAAGGAATGTGTTACATTTGTTTCAAGATTATAGTCTACTATTTCAGCAAGTCGCGGTGGGTCCGGAGCCTACCCGGAATCACTACGCGCAAGGTGGGAACACACCCTGGAGGGGGCGCCAGTCCTTCGCAGGGCGACACACATTCACACCTATTCACCCGGAACGGGTCTCGAACCCAAAACCTCCAGGTCCCTACCTGCTGATCCACTGCCATCAGAGCTGAAAGAAAATGTAAAACAGGGTGGCCACACGTTTTGGACCAATTGTCAAGCAGGATTCTAAGTAATCATCCGTGAGTGTGGACCAATATTTGGACTTATTTATTTTCATATGGGAAATTGCGAATTTGTATTATTTAAACGAGGTAAGTTTCCAGATTTATCACGATCGACACACTGGGCAACTCTGATGTAAAATATTGGAACTGAATATGTTGTCGACACTTTCTAACGATGCATGGTCCAATATGTATAATATTTGTGTCTTCAATTAGTAGAATTTATAGCAGGAGTAACATTCGAAGTAATGTTAAATGTAAAAATGGGAACCCTTCTTTCTTTTGAACATCGTTTGCAGACAGGTTGAGGTTATGTTCCGTTACTCTAGCTACTCTGTACAAAACATGGACAATACCGCAATATTTTTAGAACTAATTTGATTATAGCGGAACTTCCTGCATCTACCATTCGAAGAAAACTTTATAATTGGAATTGGAAAATGGTGTCAAGACTTTCTAAACCAGGCTAGACGTAATTGATTCACTGAAACATGATGATGTGCTACCTTCTCCATAGCTAGTGGTTATTCAACCTTTTCTTCTCCTCCATAGACATGTGAATAGTGATGAATGCTCGTCTCTGATTGGCCAGGAGCTTGGTGGGGTGACATGACGCCAGGCGCCTGGCTCCTCCCCTTCTTGGTGCAGTTGAACATCCTCCCGCTCTGGCTTGTGTCCTCGCCCGCCCTCTAGTGGCCGCTTTGTGTCACTAGTCCCGCCCACTTTTCTGCTGCAGGATGGACAGAGATGAATGGATGATGGAAATGAGTTGTGAAGTTGTTATTAACACTGATGGTGTGCGTTTGGGCCTCAGAAGCATGCGCAGACCGACTGAGGGTGAACGCGAGGGCCGTTCTAGGAGTTTTTAGACTTTTAGCATGCTGTGATCTGATTGGTCAGTGAGTCCGCATGCTAATTAGAAGGCGATGGCGTCACTTCCCTCACATTCAATGCGCCATTTTCTCTTTTATGTGCGCGAAAAAAGTGTGAGGTCTCAGGCGAAAATTGCGGGATATCACGTCTTTTTGCGCATTTTACACGTCGCTGCTTTGCGCATGAGGTGCCGGGATTTGCGGCAGAACTGATGAACTCTTTTGCATCGCCGTGAGTTGCCGCTTTTTGCACGGATTTAGCTGTTTTTTTCCCGCTGAAACTAAACGGGGGCGCTGGAGAAGGTAATGTTAACGTTAACATTAGCACAGGGAATTCGGGGGAAATGAACGGAGCCGGGAAAGTGGGAGAGAGGGGGGAGAGAAAGGGAGGGCGACTTAACTTCAGCACATTAACCTACTCATAACTTCACTCATTAGCCGCATTAAAATCTGTGGTGGGACATGTGATCTGATTTTTGGAGCCATGTGTTTTGATTAGGGTGTTTATTTTTTTATATTTAAGTGTGTCAGCTTTTCATGAACTTTAAATCTTAACATATTCCCAGCTTCCTATGCATCAAAACTGCATGTACTTCACGTTTCTGTATTCAGCAGCAGTATTTTATAGTCTTAATTTTAATTACTTGAATATGTTCATTTTCTAATGATAATCACTTTAAATAGACTCAGAATTATATGTTGACACAATCTGTATATTTATATAAAGTGTCTCTTTCACTGTTCAATACATGAAACCTTATGACAACAACTATTTAGTGTAAAGAGCTGTAATAAATAAGAGTGAACTACTTGGATGGGTGTCCTGGATGTTGTTTTGTGCATTTGATTCTGCATTTTTGAGACTCCCAAATTAAAAGAGATGTTTGTTTTAATGTGTATTTTAATAAGCATTTTTAACCAGATTAAACATTTTTCCCACAAATTAACAATATGATCCCCAAAAATGAGCCATTTGGTTTCATTCACAAGTGCAAACTTCCTCTGGTCTTGCACTAAAATATTTTAAAGACCCCCTCCAGTGTTCTGAGAGACAGGGTTTCATACCTCAGACACCTAAGGAACCAATCACATCAACTCAGGGCGGAGCTTCCCAACTGCAGAAGCATGGCAGGAGGGTGGATGGAGATCGAGCTAGGGACTCATGTCATATTCATAGAAATGCGCATACTGAATGAAGGTGTAGAGTTACAGTTGAGACAGTTTTAAGGCATCAGGGGACTTTTATCTGGCAAAAAACATCTAAACCTATAACTGAACAGTAATATATAAGGTGCTTAACAACTATAGAGATTAAGGTGCAAATAGGTTGGATATATCTTTTCTAATTTATTTTTATGAAAGCTACATGTCTTGTTAGAATTTTGGCCAGTGATCCTCTGATATTTTAGCTAATCTCTCCCAAAAAAGACATCTATCTGGTTTTTGTCTGTGGCCAGTAATAAGTGAAGGAAAATATATTTTTTTGTTCCCAGGTTGATGTTTTCCTTTTTTATAATCATCAGCTTCCTAATAATGGGTTGAACCTTTTTGCTGTTCACCATGTTTTTGTCCTAGTAGGACTCTGTTTCTCCTAGTTCACAGCCTCCTTTTAATTTTGTGATAATTCCAGGTTACAACTGTGCTTTGTTCTGGCTGTTTTAACTGTGACCTAGTGCTGGGCGATATGATCGCGAATCAATATCACGATTAATTGTACCATTTTACCACGATTATGATTAATGAGTGATTATTTGATTCAGAATCTCTTGACTACAGCTAGGTAGCATGGTTTTAAAGGGACAGTTCATGAACACGCAGTGGGGACATAACAGTATAAAAATAATTGATATAGACAAGATTATGTCGATTAGAAGTTCTGAATGTCGATTTTGATTAATTGCCCAGCCCTACAGTGACCAGTGAAATGGTCCATTTATTTTCTAAAGTGTGACTTTTGTAACCATGGAGCTTTAAAGGACCTGATATTAGCCTCTAAATACTAATTATAGGTGTGTCACCTTCCAAAAAGAGTTAGTAGGAATTAATGCATTTCAGTAAATTAATGTGATTTCCTTGTGTAAATGTGTGATTCACATATATTGCCTACAAACTATGTTTCTAGAAAAGTTATTTTGTAAAATGCAATAAAACAGGAATTTAGTTTATGTAATTGATAACACAAAAAAGAAAAGATTTCTCTAATAAAACTTGGATTTATAGTTTGTAAATATAAACACAATTAGAATCTGATGCCTGTAACACACTCCAAAAAAGTTGTTGGAGTCTAGTTTCCCACTGCAGTCCATCACCTTTCCATTAGCTAACACTGGTTATGTGTTTGGGAATTGAGAAGACTAACTGCTGCAGTTTTGCAAATTAAAATTTTTCCTCAATTTCGTTCGATACAAGACTTCAGCTGTATGTGATCACATTTGTCTGATTTTTCTCTTCATGATATACTGTAGGAGAGGGATCTGACTGCAGGATTGAAGGCAGGTTAGTCTGGCATGCAGTGCTGTCTGAGGGCTCGAAGGTCATTCTAATTTAAATGTGCTGTCTGGCCTTGTCCTACACAAGGTTTCTTGAGATATCCTGAATTGTTCACAGATTTATGGATGTTAGATCTAAAGTCTTTGCGATCTTGAGCTGAGAACTTTTCTTTTTGAAAATTCTCTCTCAATTTTGGCCGAATTTGGTGACCTTACCCCCTTTTTGCTGCAGAGATTGACCCTTATAGTGAAATAGTTAAAAATTTTGGAAATTGAATAATCTTTGAACTTTTGTCCCAGCGTAAATCAGACGTAGCGCTATGTCAGAATACATGTGTGTTTATATTTACGAAAACATGATCCTGTTATGTTCAGTAATATTGGAAATCTTTTTGTGTTTTTGTCATTAAACAAAACTTTAAGAGATTTAACATGGCACAGTTTTTTGGTTTTACTACATTACAAGTCCCAACTGTTTCCAGAAAATTTATTTGTATAGAACTCTAGAAGAGGTTTATTCTATAAGTGTCATGTTATGAAAACTTCATGAATTATTGTAAACATTTTCAGTGCTTGTAATTCTGAATAAGCACTAAAATATATCATAAATTTTCCTTTCTTAGCTGAAGAACCATGTATCAGTATCCACTCAGAGGAATCGAGAAAATTCGGAGGACAAGGCGGAAAGTGAAAAATATCCTGAGTGAATTTGGGCTAGAGGAGTGTCGAAGCTTGACTCAGGTTAGTGTGCTGTCCTAGATGCATATCTCTCTCTCTCTCTCTCTCTCTCTCTCCCTCGTGTTCACTGTCTGCCTTTTGTGACCTGGTCGTCCTAAAATGAGATGGCTCAGAGTACTCCTTGTGCATCTGTAAAATATCTAGGTCACACTTATTTTTCTTTATTACACTCACACACACGAATCACACAAATGTACCTGCAAAATCTCAGGAGCTTTTCACTCCTCTTGATTTTTGGAGCTAAACATTCCACTCTTTCTAACTCAGGGGCTCCAGGAGTTTGATCCAGGGGAGACTGCTTTTAATGCGACTGAATGGAGTGATTTGGCTGATGGATATGATGGCAGGTGGAAGAAAAAGGTGAGGATGATGATTATTAGTGAAGTCTTAATTCTTTCAGCACAGTACTGTAGTTTTGAATTTGATAAAGCATATGAATCTTAACCAGATTAATCTGTTTTTTTTTTGTCCTGTATTTTATTTTTGTATTGTATTTTTTTAATTACTATCTTCAAGTAACTTCCTCAGTAGCTAATGATATTTATATTACAGAGCTGTGATATGTTTTTGAGAAAAAGGTTAACAACCATGTTTCAGTTCCTTTTTTTGTAAAATATAAAAAAAAACTAATTTATTTTGAACTGTAATTTTGTCATGGATATATTCATAGATATAAACATGGAAAAGCCATGTCTTATTATTATTATTATTTTTATTTTTATTTTTTTTAGCAGCGTATAAAGATTGTAGTTTATAGTGTGGTAATATAAATGTGTAACACTTGTGCTCTTTTCCCTCCAGTGGGTATATCGAACACGAGGTTTGTGCTGTGCCTTGTGCAAGTTTTCAACGAGGTCGTGGAATTCCTTCAGATCTCACATACTTCGCTGCCATGATGAGGAACAGCGTCTATGCAGTCTCTCTGTCTGCTCTGGCTGCCCATTCATTGCTCACCCAAGAGTTATTGCCAAACACTACAAACTGTTCCATGTGGAACCAAAAAAGCCAGAGCCTGAGCCAGGCCCAGTCCCGGTCCCAGTCCCAGTCCCGGTTTCTCAGCCTCTGCCCACTAAAGCTTTCGGCAGTCATGTGTTTCAGTGCCGAAAATGTCCCTTCAACGATAACCTCCTGTACAGCATGAAGAAGCATGTTCTCATTAATCATTACACCTCCTTGCTGAACCGCTTTGCTGGGCAAAGAACCACTAGTGAGCTACATTTGCTCGGCCCCATGTACAAAAAATTTTATTGTAAGGTTTGTGGCGCCAACTCTGATTCCTCTGAGCATTTGCTGTATCACATACTGACCTCGGACAAACACAAGGAGCTGGAACTACACATCAACGCTCTCATTTTCGAAACAGACAGCAAGAAGGTGTTTCCTGCTCTTGCACCAAAGGCACAAGGTGGTCCTGTTAATGCTGGGGCAAATGGCCCACCGTTAGTGACTCCTTCAGCAGTTGCCCAGGTTGTGCCGAATGGTGGACCAAGATTGTTTAACACTCCTGTGCATAACCCAGCAGTTCTCCCTGCTCAAGCTTCAGCACTGGTCCAACTTGCCAGCGCAGAGGCCAAGGGTATGCTGCAACATAGTCAGCCAATGACGATTCAGAGCGTGCAAACTACAACACCGACACCTGCCACTTTACCTACTATTGGAGGCATGGGTCCAGCACCGTCGCTTCCACCTGTTATTTCCCACCAGCAGCTTCCAGTTAGAATCGGAGTGCCTGGTCAGTTACAGCCTTCACCTCGACAAGTTCTGCTCCCACCTGGGCTACAGTTCAACGTCCCAGCTGTAAGAGGACCACCGCCTGTACCATCTATTAATGCAAGTCAACGGTTCCCAGTGAACCAGCCAACGCCTAGAGGCACCATGATGACATCCCAGTCTCTCCTGAGCCACCTCATCCCCACAGGCAACAAAGTCGACGGCCTCCCTACCTACACCCTCGCCCCCTTGCAAGTTTTGTCCGTTCAACCAAATAATAACATGCAGACGGTCAACAGGGCACCTTTACCTTTATCACAAAACCACCCCTCAATTCAGCACAATGCATCGGCCAACAATGGACCCCAGGACTCCAAGCAAACCACAAAAAAATGGATCACCTGCCCTGTTTGTAATGAGCTTTTCCCATCTAATCTGTATGAGGCCCATGCTGAGGTCCACAAAGAGGCATCCAAGAAGTCCAAGCTTGGTCTAGCTGCCCGAGCACCTTTCCTAAAGAAAATGCCTGACAAGACTGTGAAATGCCTAATGTGCAAAGTCTTGCTGTCAGAAAAGGGACTGTTTGACCATCTACTTCATGGTCTGAACTGCTTGTACTGCTCTGGGATGTTTTATTCCATCAGGCAGCTCGTCGCACATATCCAGGTGGAGCACAATCCTACGCACAAGGCCAACTGCGACTTCATGAGGCGAGAGTACCGCCTTTACACAGACGAAACAGGGAACCTCCTTTTCCCCTACTTTGATATCAACACCACTGCCCCAAAGGAGATGATGGGAGAGAAGGAGCTCAGCTTGGCTCTAGTCACCAATTCCCTCGACCTGATCTTCTTGAAGATGTTGCCTGCCAGTCCTCAGCCTGTTTGCAAGATGCCTATGCCCACCCTGGACAGCACAGAATGTGTTTTCTGTTCCGAGAAGATGCTGAATATGGAGTGCTATCAGCTGCACCTCAAAGAGAAGCACTTTATTGTGCCCACCGTGCATGCCATCCTCAAATCTCCGGCGTACAAGTGCGTCTACTGTGGTGGCGTATACACAGGGAAAACCTCGATCAAGGCGATCAATGTCCACATTTCTAAATGTCGTGCTGCACCCAGGACGCCTAGAGATGCTGAAAAGATAATTAATTCTGGACTAGCTGTTGCCCCCAGAGTATGCCAGGGACTGGTCTCCTTCCCAACAACACCAAGACAGACTTCAATCCAAGTTCCAGCTCCAGTCCAAGCCTCTGTCCCAGTGGTTAAGTCCCCGGAGACGGAAGCGGAAATGCAGAGCAAGTTAAGGCTGGAGCTGGCTGTGAGGGAGGCCATAGAAGCAAACAAAAGAGAAAGAGAAGCCAGGCTGGCAAGAAAAAGAAAGCTGGAGAAAGAGAGGTTAGCAGGTGTGACTGCTCCAACGCCTGAAATCCAGATTGATCCGAACGTAAAGTTCGCTCTGGATCCTTCCGGACTGGAGCTGCGCTCCTTCGAAGAACGCCGGGACTTCTTAAACAGATACTTCAACAAGCAGCCCTATCCCGTCAAGAAGGAGATTCTCGCCCTGAGCAGCCGTCTGATGCTGAATAAGACTGATGTGGCCTGCCAGTTCGGATCCAAACGAACCAGGTGTATTAAGCACCTGCAGAGGAACAAGCCTGTGGTTCTCATGGGCTTCAAAATGGCAGAGTTGATGAAACTCAAGCACAACCTGGAGATCCCGGTGATTGAGCCGGAGAAACCTCAAGCAGAGGTGGAATCGGACACGCAGGAACCAGACGATGAAGAGGAAGAGGCCAATTGAAAGCTGTCTAGTCGATCAGTCGTGTTTTTGTATGAATCTGAAAAATAACTCAACACCAAGAACAGGACATCTTCAACTTCAGAGCTTCACGAGAGCAAGGCTCATTTTAAATAACAATGCAAAAAAATAAAGGAAAAAAAAGTTGTATTGTAGTAAAGGTAGCTCTCAGAGGACCACAATCATCTTAGAAAGTAGACTCCCTTTTCTTGGAAGTACACTTAAAGTAGTGAGTTGAACTTGAGTATATCTGGGTTTAAATGCTGTTCAGTAATGTGTTTGAGTAGTCATTCTGCAAAGAATACTGTATTATAGTTTCATGACATTTGCCGCACCACTACTGTTCCACAGTGTGATTTCCTTGGCCTTGTTTTTGTTATTGTTATTAAAATTCTTATTTAACCTAATATCAACTTTTTATACTGATATACTACACAGACTTTGTTTTCTGAATTAAAGCGCTTTCTTTGTAGTGTAGTAGCATAGATTTCTTGTATTTAAGAAGTTGCAGCTTCACCCATGTTTCTCCTGAGAGGTTTTTCCAGTATTCTGTCAAAGTGCTTCCTCATTTATCCTGTGCCTACATCATATGTCAGTATGGTATGTCAATGTATGTTACATTAAAATACATAGGATTGTGCCTAAAATGAGAATCCCTTTCAGCCTCCTTTCGTGGCGATTTCTTCATGCTCTGTGGGCCTTTGGATGGGGATGATCTGAGTCGTGGACTGAGATAAGACAAAAACAAAAGGACTGACTCTTAAACTCTTACTGACGTACAGTGCTGTACCCGTCTCTCAAACACTGCCTAATTCTCTGGCCTGGATCTGTCTGTCAAAAGCATGGCACTGTGTTTTTGCGTTGCCAGTTGTAAGCATGGTTCATAAACATTTGGTTCTTGTACTAGTGGAATGTAAGACTGTCAGAAGAGTCACCATATTTGCTCTCATCACTTTTCATGCTTCTGTTGTTTTAGGACAGCACTGAGCGATCTTAATGCATTTGTAAGAGCGATGTGTGAGAAAGAATGCGAAATAAAATTATGCATTAAAAATATATTGTGTATTGTTATTGTCACTTATAGGTATTGATGTATTTATTATATACGCTGATCTTCAATGATCAGGACCCCACAGAGCAGGGTATGATTTTGGCGATGGATCGTTGTCAACGCTGCAGCGGCACTGACGTGGTGGTGGTGGTGTGTTACTTTGTGTTGCACTGGTACTAGTGGATCCATTGGTGAAAGACAAGAGGACAAACGACACACTGTGCAGCGACAGATGAGCTACTGTCTCTGACTTTACATCTACAAGGTGGACCAACGAGGGAGGAGTGTTTCACAGAGTGGACACAGGGTTTAAAAACTCCAGCAGCACCGTTGTCTGATCCACTCGCACCAGCACAACACACACTAACACACCACCAACACGTCAGTGTCACTGCAGTGCTGAGAATGATCCACCACCACATCACTCCTGCTCTGTGGGGGTCCTGAGCATTGACAAACAAGCTGAAAGGCAGCAAAGAAAGTATGCAGAGCAAGACATGGACGGCAGTCTGTATTTTTAGAAGTACAAAGTGATCCTGTGTGGTCAGTGGAGCTGAGAGAATGGACTGAGTTTAGAAATAAGGATGTGGTCATAACGTTATGGTTGATCAGTGTATACACAGACCAATATATTACTATGTGGATTTGATGATAGCTAAATATTCCTGAGGTCATTTGCTGATTTTGGATGATTACTTTAGAGACACAAACATCACTCTTAAAAATGACACTTTAAGTAATGTTCTTTATATTTTACAGTTGTACTACTTAGTGAGATAAAACTGGCTACTGCACCTTTAACGCTCCAGTCCTAAAGGGGGCGCCCCGCGTACCAGTGATGTTTTCTAGAGTCAACTCTGACTCGACTCGTGCCGCTGGAATTGAATAGAATCGGCTTTGATTCCATTTGTATTTAATCAGTGACTAGAAAATTGTCTACGACAGATAAATGTACTACCGAGCATAGACAAAATATACTACTAAATGCAGTTGTTACAAATCATTAGACATTAGTCCGTGGACAAGTTTCGACTCAGAGTCGAAGAATCAGTTCTTTTGGAGTCGTCTCTCTACCACTACCATTTACACGAAGAAGAGCTGAGCATTTGGTGCTGGTCTACTGGAAGGAGCTGAGAAAAAATCCGATATATTCATTTAACAAAACACTGAAAAACACTATCCCTTCATTTTCATTTTAAAGGTAGGATCCATGTCTGTTTTTACCTCACAGTCTTTTGTTGTGTGTTCATTTTCTCTTTGGTAAAAAGACCAATGAATATTTAACTATCCAAGGCAGACGTTCTAGAAATTTCATCCAAGCTTGATTTTGAATATTCCGTTAAACCTTAAATGGTGCTTGTTTTCTGTTACACCTTAAAACGTTTAAACTAAAATATTGCAGTTGTGTGTATGATTTCCGAAGCTGAAGTTGGTTTTCTTTGGAATTTTAGCTACGTGCCACCTTAAATGGTGCATCGTTAACATGTAATTCATGTTCCACTTAAGGTGGAGCGGAAACTTTGAGTAAGAAGTCAAGCTGAGCTTCATAAATAAATTAAAGTAACTCGCTGTAAAAATAACTAAAGAAACTAATAACTTTCCCTTAATAGTGATGGTTAGTTCTAAATTTTATTTGCCTGTCTTTTCACATTATTAACATGAGTTTTACCCGTTAAGAGTTAGATTTGATTTTTGTATTGTATGTTTTTACACTGGGGGAAAAGACAAACAAAATGCATCTTGTACACACCAGCAGGCTACCGAGACTAATCCCTTTATTTACAACGGAGGGGGTCTTGTTAGTTCCCTGACATTGTTCACTTAAAATATATCAAAAGGACATTTATTTTGAACAGTGAAGTTAACTTGGACCTAAGCCTTAAGTCCATTAGGTGAAGAACTGGGGGACAATCCTCAACTCAGGGCTAAGGTTTTCTGATTGAGAAATGCTGATTTGATCCCACGGGAAGGTGTATGTAAATGAGCTTTGCTCTGATTGGCTGTGCCGTAATCCTGGATTATTTCTCAACTAAGTAACTTTATTCCATGCTCTGTTTTTATTTCTCAGGAAGCCACCTTCTGAGCCAAGATGTCTTATATGCTCCCACATCTGCACAATGGTTGGCAGGTGGACCAGGCGATTCTGTCTGAGGAGGACCGTGTTCTCGTGATCCGGTTCGGACATGACTGGGACCCCACCTGCATGAAGATGGACGAGGTTTTATACAGCATTGCTGAAAAGGTAACTTGGGCTCTGTTCACATGGGGACACTCTCAGCAGGATTAAGTCAGGGTAATATCCAGTACAAATGTCACGGACATTCACGTTCACACACACAGCTTCTCTGGGTAAAGTCCAGAAAACCTCTGGGTTATTGTGCATGTGAGACAGGGGCTACAATCAAATGTTCTTCATTGCCTTATGTTCATTTCTTTAACCACAGGTGAAGAACTTTGCAGTGATTTACTTAGTCGATATCACAGAAGTGCCGGATTTCAACAAGATGTACGAGTTATACGACCCTTGCACAGTCATGTTCTTTTTCAGGTGAGTTCATGAAGGGCTTTTTCATTAACACAGGAAGTTCTCTTAAACCCTGAGCACAGGGCAAACTGGACAAAGCCCAGAACATGCTCAGATTCAGTTTTCCAAGACATAATGATTAGATTTGATCTTAATTGAATGCATTAAGGGAAGCAGAAGCTAAACCTGCTTTTCTTAGGAGTAATATGTAGTAACACATTGTTTGATTTTACTATAATTTATTTATCTAAACCTTTTTAATTCCATCTTGATCCCTGCAATGTCAGTTTTTCAATGATGTAAATGCTAAATGTTTTTATACAACCAGTGCTTATTCCAGACATCCCTGTCTCTCACAGAAACAAGCACATCATGATTGACCTTGGAACTGGTAACAACAACAAGATCAACTGGACAATGGAGGACAAACAGGAGATGATTGATATTATTGAGACGGTGTACAGAGGCGCAAGGAAAGGGAGAGGTCTAGTAGTGTCCCCCAAGGACTACTCAACCAAATACAGATATTGAGGTTCTAAGACAGATCTTTTTCGGTGCCGTTTCCCTTTTCTTGAAGAACTCCATGGGAGGAGTCGTTTTGAACATTCAGGCCGTCTGGACATTTTAAATGGCCTTGTGTTGGAATTTTATTATGTATAAGGATTTTTTTTTTTGCCCATCATTGCATTTACAAACAAACCATGTCCCTGTGTAGTTTTACCTTTGTATTTTCATGTTGTGAATAAATATTTCTAATAAAAAAAAAAAAAAAAGAATTTCAATGCAAGATACTCAAGTAGAAAAGACCCCCCATCTCACAGGGACCTGAGCCAAACATCCAACGCAGGATCCTCAGACCTTTGATTCGTGTGGATGCAACACCCCACACACTGCTGGTAATTTCTTTATCTGATGGTTGTAGGAACAACATAAGCCCAAATTTAAGTGTATCCAATAGGTCTTGTTACTGAACCCAACTCCTGTACCTCTACCTCCATTTCATTGTTATGCAAGTTAATTTTATTTAATTGAACCAGAAATACTCATTTTACTAGTGAATGTGACATTGAAGTGAAAAGGAGGCTTATCTTGTTGTTTTCAGTCCTAGTTCATGTCAACATTCACTTTGCCGTATCATTTAAAATACAGAAGTGTTTCTACCTGTAAATTACCATCCGAGGGGTGTTTCCCCACTTCCTGCCCAAGTGGCCCATTGGAAATATCAAATTTTAATGTGTTCCGATTTCCATTTTGTGGTTAAGTTTCAGCTAATATTATAAAAGATTCTTCTCCCTTTTAGTCTAATATTAGAATTCACTCATTGTCTGTAGCCCTTATCCAGTTCAGGGCAGCGGTGGGTCCGGAGCCTACCCGGAATCCCTGGGCAGAAAGCAGGAACACACCCTGGGGGTGGGACAACACACACACACTCACGTTCACTCACCTACGGACACTTGAGTCTCCAATCCACCTACCACTGTGTGTTTTTGGAGCGTGGGAGGAAACACATGCAGACACAGGGAGAACACACCACACTCCTCACAGACACTATCACTATCTGCTGCAAATTAAACTAATGAAGCTTAAATAAACTACAGCATGCGTGTCACAATTAATGAAGCTTACAAGACATGCATTTTAAAAAGACTTAACAAAATTTTATTTCCAAGAATTTCAGCAAATATTGTCCATCAAGGCTAAAAGGGGAAAAAAAACATTTTTACTTAAAGTTGTGCTCCAATAAATGCAGAAAATGTTTAACTCCTTATGTATTAGATCAGGGGTCTTATATTTCCTGTTAAATGGTAGTAAGAAACACCTTTTACTAAAGTAGGGAAAAAAAAAAAATAATAAAAAAATAAAAAAAACAACCCTCCAGCTTGAGCACTGCTTGCCAAAAGGATGTGTACAGACTTCTCTTATTTCTTCCTAAACTGTACAGCAAACCAACTATTTACAGCCAGAACTTCCATCATATCAAGTATGAACTTGGAGATGATAAAATGTACAGGAGGATATGCAAATGAAACATTATAATATATAAAAGGGGCTGGGGGTATTTTAGCAGGAACCATTCCCCTGCAGTAATACAGGCCAAATCTAAGCTAATCCATGTTCATCAGTACCTTACTGAGAATATAAAGCAATACTGAAACCCACCTTTCTATCAAAGCATGTTGTTTTACACGGAGTCTCAGAGGACATACACACCTCCGTAGAGCACATGAAGTAGATCTGAAAACAGTTATATTAAAAAAAACACTAATGGTTACCAATAAGAATGTTTCACTGATCAAAATTCACAAAGAAAGATTACAGCACCTCCTCGTTAAGGTATTTATTGTCGGCGAGGTCCATAAACTGGAAGGCCTTCACTTTGAAGCGGCGCTGGTGGCGATTCTGTGGCTGGCTGGCGTTATAGAGGACTGAGACGTTTTCAGAGTCGAGAGGGTTTGGGCAACTGCAGAACACACACAAAAAAAAATGTAATAAAAAAAATAATAATCCAGACACAGTTATATGCAAACACTTGAACACCCCATTTCCTTATTCACCTTCTCCAACCAATTCATCCTGATTAGGGTCATGGTGTTTCCATTTTGGCTATCTTTTGTTTGCGGGACAGAATCCGACAACACTGATCTGATACAAGACTCTAAATAGAAACCCATTATACATTTTAAAACATCTGTGTTGCATGAGATTGATTATTTTTGTGCTCCTTGTCCAAGTGTGTATGAATTGTTGATGTTTGTATCAGTCTCCAAGTTTCTTCTCTTCTTAGTTTAACCCGCCCCAAGTGTGTAAAACAACACATACCCCTCGTAGAGCAGCACCAAAGCGCTCTTAGCTGATCGAGGGTAGGCCACACAGTAATGCACAAGCAGAGTGGCTTCAGGTTTCGGGGAGATTAACCGCACTTCAAGGTAGACAGGTTTCCCCAGGAGAACTCTCAGAGGCTGGTGATGCACAGACAGGAAACTGGAGAAGGTCTCGTCTGGAAAGAAACACGACTAAAGTGTCAGCAGATAATCTATATTTGGAAATAGCAGCGTTTAAACAAATACTCTAGGTCCACGTTCACATTACAATTCTGAACTGACTCAAATCTGATTTATTTCAGGGTTGTGTGAACATGTCAAATCTTATCTTTCCAAATCCGGTTTGAGTCACTTTCATATGCGATTGTAGATCGGATTCATTAGCATGACACTGAACGGTCAGATCAGATTTTATGACTTTAAAGCTGTGGTCATCTGCTAGCTCTGGCAGCCACTGCAGGCTGTGTCCCGAACGGCGCTGTGCTTCCTGCATCGTGAATGGTGCAGGTGATGAAACTACAGCTTCTGCACCAAAATAATACACTGAGTGTTAAGAAAGGAGCTGTGCAGGTGAGAGCTGAATATGAATGGATGTGTATTAAACATATTGCGCAGTGTTTGTGTGTAGAAACCTTTATTCAATAACCCACATCATGCCCTACAATGGTTTGGGACCATTTGGGATGGAGCCACGTAAACATAATGTGTGCATGTATGATGCTTCAAGGACAGATTTGTTCACATTACAGACAGATACAGGCTACTTACTTTTGAAATAACGAACCATCAAAATAGATGAATCCCATACGAGCAACAATCTGATGCTGGTAATGTGAATGCAGACTTCTAATTTTTTTGTTTGTTGTAGCTACAGTACCATGCCACACGTCGTTAGCTCTCAACTATCTGCTCTAATCTCTGAATCCAGAAGGTAAATAAAAGTCCATATAACCAAGTAGCTATAATGGACTGAATACGTTTAAGAAGAAAGTAAACTAATACCCTCAGCGATTCTGAGCTGGACTCCAAACAGCCCTTGGCCCCTGACCAATGACGGGAGGCTGGAGCTTTTCACCATGAACCCAGTGCTTGCCCAGCCCTTTCCTGGACCAGAATAAGGCTTTGAGTATCGACACTCCACCATTATCCTGGAAAATGCAGCATTAATCACAATCATCATAAAAAAAACAAAAACACAACCCACTGTTCCAGAATTTACTGCATTTCTTAAAAAGACTTTTAAAATAAATGTAGAACACAGCTTACATTTAAACAGGTAGCGGAAATGCATACGATTTTCTTCAGTTCAGCCCATAATCTCAAAATTTGGTCAAAAACTGCACAACAAAATTTAATCCCGTTTCTGAAACCATGACTCTATTGGCTACATGGCTCACCAGTGTGTGTCACTAGCATTTTCACCATCTCTTTGTTTCTACACTCACTGTTCATTCTCTCAGCTCTACTCACCACACAGGGTCACTGTATATTTCCACAAACAAAATAAATTGTTAATAAAATCACATGATAAATTGTGGATATTCTTAACTAAACAAACACTCAGTACCCATAAAACGTTTGGACACATCTCATCAGTGATTGGTGGAGTAGAGCTAGTCACTGTATAGAGCTGTGTACCAGCCCCTACCTCTGTACAACTTCAGTTACCGTCTCAGACACATTAAGAAGGGAGCAGTTCTACAAATGAACTCTCGACGAGGCCACAGCTGTTCACTGAAAACCATTCCAGGTGACAACCTCATGAAGCCGACTGAGTGTGAAGAGTGTGCAAAGCTGTCATCAAAGCAACAGGGGGCTACTTTGAAGAGTCTAAAGTATAAAACATATTATGGTTTGTTTAGCGCTTTTTTACCTACATAATTTCTTCATAGATTTAATGTTTTCAAAAAAAAATTGAATGAGGTGTCCAAACGTTTGACTAGTGCTGTACATTCACATCATGAGGAAAATGGCCCAAAACTAAGGAAACCCTCGCCGAGTGGGCATGTCCAGACTTTTGACTGGCACTGTATGCCTGTTGTAAGAGATTTTGCTCATGTTTTATTTGAAACCTATAAATTTAGACTCACTTGACCTGATGATCCCTGGTGATGACGCCATAATGTGTGGTGTACGTCCTTACAGCCGAGTGCACCTCAGCCAAAAAAACAGTGGTCTCTCCAATACGCTTCAGAAGAGAAGGCTCAGGTTAGGATTGAGTACAAAATGAAAGTCAAAGTCACTCAGACTCAGAGCTGGTGAAACTCACATAAGACCGAGTCCCGCACTTCGTCACTGAGAACTTAAAGATAGCAACGTTCTTATTAGAGATGATTGGTTTACAGCTTCTTTTCCCATCAACCGTCAAACTCTCAGGGTTCAGGGGGGTGCTCGAGATGTTGGCGGGAACAGCAAACACAAAGTGTCCATCAGCAGAGCATTCTTAACAGAGGAAAAGAAGAGGAAAAATGTCAAGCATCTGGAAACAGATGTGGGAAGAAGTGTACAGTACTTTTAAATTCACTTATAATTCAAAACAGACATAACTTTACCGTCCATGGGGTAGTAGCAGCTGGAGGTCTTTGGGTCAACACAGCAGCCTCTATTCCAACAGAGACCCCCTGCAACTCCAGGATGCGCACATGGCACTCTCTGTCTCACTGGAACACTGCAGCCTGTTGGTTCAACACATGGAAAACTGAGCCTAATCAAGGCTGAACTCATCCATCCCTTAATGAGTGTCCATCATAAGTTTTCAAAGTGTAATTCATTTTTACAGCACCATACTCAGACTAGAATGGGGGAGGAGAATGAGGGGGGCAGTTTCCTACCCTCCTCCAAAAGTTACACAGTGCAGTTTAGGCAATGCTGAGCACAGAGTAGCAATGGCAGAGGCTTTATTCTCCCTATTACAGCTCAGTCAGTTATCACAACAATTTTGCTGTCATTTTAAGGTAAAAATATTATGTAGCATTCCTTTAATATTCAATATAATACTAAATATTTTACAGAAGTATAGTTTTGTAAAAAACAATCAGTCCCTGTAAAAAAACAAGCAAATTATTAATATAAGTGATTATTATTTTAGCAAAGTTTCTATAAGGGCAGCTCTGATGAAATGAAGATACAAAATGCTTTGTAGTTCCAAAAATGGACCAGTTTATGCTCCTTACAGCAGAGAATACAACATTTACAAATAGGTTGAGTACATTACCTCTGCACCCAGGCCGCTAGGTGGCAGTGTAACTGTTATTTCAGAACATGAAGAAATATCATTGGAAAATGACTGGCTGATACTTTAAATTATTTGATCTCATCACCTCCTGGTTTGAAGGCAGGAGGCAGGATTCTGGTCGGGACCAAATCTGTCCCTCCTGCTACTGGAGACTGGATGGGAGGGTTATTAAAAACGACAGGACGTAGAGAACAATGTCCTGATGGTGAACAGCGAGGGGCTGAGGAGTTTGTGTCGCAGGACACGGTGGCCACCTCCATCTGACCCACAGTGTCACGATACAAGACCCTCAGGGTATAACCACCTTCCTAAAAAACACAGACAAACAGAGAGAGAGAGAGTCAGAAAGGGATATAAATGCCTGGATAAAATTGTTTTTTTGATTTCACTAAATCAACTGTAGTCACATAAACCCATACCTTTTAACATTTGAGAATACAGAGCGATAAGGGTGTGGATAACATCACAAGAGCTACACCAAGCCCACCCACCTCCAGAGTGACATAACAGCTGGAGTAACGAACTTGAAGGATGTTCCTCTTCTGCTGCTCAAACAGATGATATCCACACTCATTTGGAGCCTCCAGGACAGTGTACATCCCTGATAAACCTGCAATTGTTGCTCTGTATCATCATCCAACAACACATCTCCACCATGGAATCTTCACAGGGAAGACACATTCTCCATATATTTACCAAAAATAACCAAATTATTTGTATTAAACAGGTCAGATAACTGAGAAAACAAGTTCTTATCAGAGTCAAACCAAGACAGACTTCATAGACTCTCCCATACCTCAATGTAACAGATTTTTACAGAAAGAATTTTGATTCCTTAAAGAAATCAGCAAGGCTCTTTACAAATGGTTCTTTTAAGAAATCCTTTAACAAAAGAAACAGAAAATAGAAATACCACAAGCATAACCCATTCTACAGGACCCTTAAAGAACCCACGTTTAAGGGTATAGTGTGTGTAACTGATTAAATGTAATAGGGATATCCCAGCATGTACTTACCAAATACCTTCACCTCTGAAAGTGAACCGGAGGGTAAAACAACCTCCATAGCATCTTTCCCACAAAACACAAAGTATTTCTGAGGGTTTTTTTCAATATTATGTTCTATAATTTCAGCTTGAAGGACCTGTTCTGGACCGTGAGCATAAAGCAGTTTAAAGTAGCACAACACCAAAATAAGAAAAGCCTTGTCTGTTAAGGCCATGATTAAGGTCAAATGCCTCCAAACTAAATCATATACCTCGAATCCAAACGGCCTTTATTATGAAGAATCGATTCCCCAAAAGATTTGACTCTCGATTCCGTGAGTTGTGTGTATAAACTTCAGTCCCTCCTAAAAGTAAGTTTATTGTTATTTGAATAAAATACTGATTTCGGTAAATAAGTAAATACCATCTTTAGTAGAATTACGAACAACAACAGATCTTTAATGGTGCAACAATAAACATGTAGACATATCATTCAGCATCTCTCAGGCCATGAGCTGAAATACCGCCCTGTTCTTGATCATTTGTGTCTAAAATGATCCAAACAAATTACACAGAGTTCGAGAATTAGAAGCGGAATGTGTATTAAATTAAAGTCAATTCTTTGCTCTGTTGTTTTGAATACATGTAAAAAATATAATTTGTGAAACTTGATTAAATTGCAAATGCTGTAGAAAATGTACTTAATTCCATGTACTAGAGTATCTATAAATAGAAACTGTCTACCTCTGATAAATAGCAATTTCTGTAGTTAACTAAGCACTTTATGGAACCAACCCTGCCTATGTTTTGTTGTTTGTAATCAAATTTCAAGAAAAGAATTGTGCAGAATCGACTCTAGTGAATCAGAGTTGAAGCAGACTTCAGAATTGACTCCTTTAAGAAGCAGTGATGAAGAACACCTGGTAAAACGGACAACAGCATTAACTTCAATTTCCTTCCTTCCTTCCTTCCTTCCTTCCTTAGTTCTTTCATTTTTTATGAAGACAAAACAAAAATATAAGCAGGTTTTGTTCTCAGGGAGAAAAGGCATTCTGGATGTGGGGAAACGTGATAATAATATATTTACAAGGAAATGAAGTTTTAATGAATATATTTAAGTCATTCTCAGTGCATCTGATGAATTGAGAAAAGTGTCTATTATTTTAACATATATGTCTTTAAAATAAAACATACTCCACAACATGACATCTCTTCTTTCTCCGAAGCGTTAGATGGCGCTGTTCAGGTCTGTTTTTCAGGCAACAATGAATTAAATAAGAAGAGTAAAGGATACAGTGGATAGGTATAGGTTTATTCTTAACTATTTACGTTTTTATTTTATGTTTATTTACACACATTTACGACTGCTTATAGATAGAGCTCAAGTCCCGTGGGTAAGTCATCTTATTTACGCTCTTATCTTCGAATATGAGAACACAAAGCTGAGACTGGCTACCTATGTAATATTGCATTCCACCTTAAAAGGTTCAGCAGTTACAAAGGGTATCAATTTAAGGTGGAACCCACAACTCGATAAAGAAAACAAATTCAGCTCAAATAGTGAAGCTTCAGTTAGTATTTTTGTTTTAATGTTCCGTTCCACCTTAAATCGTCCAGCAGTTGCATGGTGCTTCGTTTAAGGTGGAAAATTCGAATAAGGAGGAAAGAAGTTTGTCTTGTTAATGGCTGTATTCATCATTCATCTAATAAGCTGATAGTTTCCTATACTTAGTTTGTAGTTTTTATTCCACCTTAAGGACTGTAACGTCACTACTGAGGCACTTTAAGGTGGAATGAAATGGAAGAACTGAGCCAGTTGGAGAACTTTACTCAAAATATTGATTTACTGTGTCAAATATAACCACAATTTGGTCAAAATATTTGTCCACTATGTTAAAATAACAGTTTATTTTCTTAACTAAACTAACTAGTTAGAGTTAACTAAAATAATTCAGCTATTATTATTATTATTTATTAATATTATTATTATTATTATTATTATTATTATACACCTATAAACAATTTATAAACATATTATAGTATTATTTAAAATAATGTTTTACTTTTTTGAAATGTAAAACCTAAAAAATATAAAGTGTTTTTTTTTTTTTTTTACTTTACTGCAAACAAAAATAAATGAATGTAAAGTGTATAATTTTCTGATTTTCTCAGCCAGGTCAGGATGAGTGCTGAAGCGGCGGATCGTGAGGCTGTGAGCGGAAGTCGACCCAGCACTCCTCCTCAGACCTCCTGGTTTGAGTTCCTCTTGGAACCGTCTTTACTGGAGCAACATCTCCATAAAAACAACCCAGGTCTGTCTTAATGTGGTCTTAAATTCAGCAAACACTGCATTTCTTGGTTGATGTAACAGCTGGAAATCTGTAGAGGATGGTCCCGATTTATCATTCATGTCCATCACTTACCGACTTTCACTGTGCACTTGTGTCACAAAGGAAGACATGTTTGACTTTATAAATTAGATTCTAAATGACCATTAATTATTTTGCACAGTGTTGTTGTTCAATTCTACACTACGCTTACATCTCCTTTAGCTATTCTTCTTCTAAAGTGAATAAAGTATGTGGTTCTGAAATGTTGGGATTATTGATTTCTGTATCTCATTTCTCATTCTCATATCTTATTTTATCACTTTTGTTTTTCTTTTCTGAACAGACCCTTCTCCAGTGCAGCTGGTGATCCAGTTCCTGGAACAAGCCTCTAAACCCTCCGTGAATGAGCAGAATCAGGTCCAACCGCCGGTGGATAACCGCAGGAACCGCACCCTTAAACTACTCGCTCTTAAAGTGGCTGCACACCTGAGGTGGGACCTGGACGTCCTGGAGAAAGGGTCAGTGTCAACCAAAGAACACAGCTTAATAAAGGGACGATACTACTAATAATAATATTACACTTTTATATAGAGCCTTTTACATACCCCACGGATGTGTTAGAATTGAGTACGGAGAAATGGACAAAAATAGAAAATGAAAATATTTTAGGAAAAGATATGAACTAGGCTTTGAAGACTGAAAGAGAGGAAGAAGAGCAAATAAAAGATGGAAAAGTGTTTTTTTATATATGTGGTGGCTGCAAAACTGAAAGACCTGCTGCCAATAGAAGAAAGTCTATTTGAAGCATAAATTGAAAGTATAATTTAATTTGAAGAAAGCATCAATCTGTCATTTTTAGGTACAACATAAATAGCGGACCTTATTTATTAACTCACATGATTTGAAGAGACAAACTGCTTCCCTGTCCCCGAATGAACTAGTTTATGCTCCACCTAATGGCAGTTATGTCCTTTTGGGCCAAGCACAGAGTTTCTGAATCATCCAGGCTGTTGGAAAAATTACTGTTTTGATTCTCTTTGTTTCCCTGTACCCTTTTTCTGGCAGTACAGTGTCTGTATAATGAGTCTTTTAAGGTCATCCATCTTGAACTTTAATGGATTCATGTTTGTGTGTCTGAATGTCCCTTCAGTCTGACCATTCCAGTGCTGAACATGTTACTGAACGAGCTGCTGTGTGTCAGTAAAGTCCCTCCAGGTGTAAAACACGTGGACTTGGATCTGTCCACTCTTCCTCCCACCACAGCCATGGCAGTTCTCATCTACAACCGCTGGTGAGCCAAACATAACCTATTTTAAGAGCATAACCCTCCTCTAAGACACGAGTATTGCTGTTTGTTTAAAACGATTTGAAATGATCTATTTAAATTGTGTGGTCACTTTATTGTATACTGCATTGCATAATATGTTATAGTGCCTGCACAGTGTTATTTTAATATAGTGGTTTATATATTGGAACAGGCAGAGGTGAATAACAATTAGAAAACAAATTCTGCTCTTTGTAATAAAACAGGCGAATTGTCAGTGACCTTGAAGTTCCTCAGAGAAGCGTCTTGTTTTTTCCACAATAACTAATATAACGTCATATTGCAAACCTCTGCCTCTTTTCTGGGTTCATTAACATATTTTATAAACTCATATTTACAAAGACATGCTGTTTTTTGCTTCATTAAAGTTAGTTGAGGTGGTTCAGGTATCAGTTAAGTAAGTCTGGGTGTTTTCCACTGGAAGTATACTAGGCATAGCCAGTTGAGAGGAGGCCCATTATTCACTTGAGAGATTATGTCTCCTGCTTGGCCTGGGAATGCAGAGGATCCTTCAGGAGGAAAAGATGAACCTGTACTCAATACTAAGTGCATGTTGTTAAACTTCTATGTTTCTGTATATTCAGTGAGTATAAGAATATAAATCTATGCTTTAAATGATCACACTCTTATTGTATTCAGCTGATGTATAACCGTATTCTATTTCTCCTGCTCAAAGGGCCATTCGCACCATAGTGCTCAGCAGCTTTCCTGAGAAACAAGCGAAACCCGGACCCCATCAGCTCAATATGTATGTATATACAGCATTTATCTCTGAATCTCACACTTGCCACCAATATGCAGCCTGTCTTCTTGGATAAGTTCCTATCTCTGGCATTTATATTTACATTATAGATGTAAGGTTGTCCAGAACAAGTTCCAAAACCGCTATGTGGTCCACACAGAGTCTAAAGCAGACTGAAACTCAGATTCCAAAATGTCTGTTGTGATACATTGACATTTTAAATTGAGTCTAGACCACTGTATTAATATCCTCTCTAGTCAAGGGCTTGTCTTTACCTATGTCTCTGTGGAAACTTATAGAGATGCTTCATTTAAGATGGGATAATTTACTCTATTTGTTTGTGTTCTTCCAGGATGAATCTGGTTCAGCAGGAAAAGGAACTGACTGAGAACATACTGAGTGTGGTGAGACATTAAAAGGATATTCCTACACTCTCAGAAAAACTGTCACTGTGGTGTTACCCTTAAGGGTACATACTCAGTACTTTTAGTTAGGAATCATAAAGCCCAATGTATACTTCTGCACTGACCCTATGTCGTAGGCTAGGCGTCGACACGAACCCTACGAGTAGCCTGACACGCACCTCTCGACACAGACCGCGACGACTGTGATTGGTCAGAAGTCGAACAGATGTTTTTGTGCAAAACCGAAGAAGTACAGAAACATGAGCTCTTCTCCTCCACACACAGAGATGCAGACAGCAGCACATTCACAGCCAGAGATTTCCTCAGACATGTGTGCTTCAGGGATGAATAAACATATTGAACAAAGGAAAAACACAGAGGTCTCCGGGGGAAAAAATATAACTTAATGAGAAGCGATACTGAGAAGGGGAAAACGTGCTGGCTTTGTATTAGTTACTATCCTGGCACCTCATGTAAACCCTGCCCTGTCCCAAACCACAACCTACTTCGTAAATGGTGTACTTTATAAAACTAATACTAGTACACCACTACATTGTGTACTACAGCATGTAGAAGAAAGTGTTTTGAGATTCAGTGGTGTGGCGGTGTAATTGCAGAGCGACGCAGACACCAATGCAGTAGTATATATTGGGCTTCATTGTACCATATTCTATTTCATACACCCCATTTCATCTCCAGGATGTGTATTTTGTTGTTTTGTTTTACTCGGTTCTATATAAAGCTGACAGATATTCACCTCTCCTACTGGAGAAGAGAATGTAGCTTTAGGGAACACAACTGGCAACAGTAAACAATAATGTTCCTTCTGAAAAAATGTGGGCACTGGCATTGTAGTTGTTCACACCTACGGACACTTTTGAGTCGCCAATCCACCTACCAACGTGTGTTTTTGGACTGTGGGAGGAAACCCGAGCACCCGGTGGAAACCCACGCGGACACGGGGAGAACACACCAACTCCTCACAGTCACCCGGAGCAGGAAACGAACCCACATCCTCCAGGTCCCTGGAGCTGTGTGACTGCGACCCTCATGTTTCAGTAATAATTAATTGGGCAAATCTAGGAGAACGCACCAAGTTTGAAACTTTTGAGAAATGTGGCTTAGACCCTGGTTTCTTTTTATGGGCCTGATACTGATTTACAGATAGAAACTTCAGTGGCCTTTTGGTGTTGAGTGTTGTCTCTAATGTTCCACCTCTGCAGCTGAAGGAACAGGCCACAGACTCCATTATGGTTCTCGAGGGTGCTCTGAACATTAAAAAGGATTTTTACATCCACACACTTCGAACATTGGACCTTCTTGCTGCAGATCCCAGTACAGCCAACGGAGAGACAGAGTCCTCTACAGCAGGCCTCAGGATCAGCGCTGATGAGCTCCACTGTCAGGTGAGGTACACTGTGTGTCCAGGGGCTTATAGACACCCCTATGTGGAAACAGCCATTGATTTTGCACATACAGCTTGTATAATCTTCTTAGAAATCTTTGAAATGAAATGGCATGATCTGCTTTATTCCCCTTGTTCTGTCCCTCGCTGCAGGTGCATTATGATTTGGGAGGAATTTATTTTCAGCAAGGTGGTTCTGACACCTCTGTGTACGAGAAAGCCCAGGAGCACTTCCGAAAAACAAGAGAACTGCTCGGAAAGGTAAAACTCATTACGCTTAGAATTAGGCCTGTCACAATCAGTACAATATTAACTTCTCATACAATATATGGACATATCTGCTATAATATTTGCTGACCTTATTAATCTACCATTGTGTTTCGCTTGTGTTTGTTTGCATAGGAATTAAGGTCACAATTATTTAACTGGGCTCTTTTCTGGGGCCATTATATTGATTTGTTTCGAAAGTATGGTTTTATTTTATTTATATATGTTATATATTTAGGATAGTTAAACTTTTTTTTATTCCAATTGCAATATCTAATTATTCTTAATTACGCTTTTGCTTAAAGGGGTCATATTATACAAAACTCACACTTTGAGTGCTTTTGTATTTCCAGTTGGGTCTCTACTGCTCCTATAAACACTCCAATTATGAAAAAAGACATCCCCCCATTTTCTTTGAGTCAGTTGAAAGAGTTTGGTGTCAGGAATCATTCGCTTCTAGGAGCTGTTTGGATGGCTCCCTTATTGTGATATCACACTAGGGTAATTTGCAAAGATCAGCTTTCGTGAAGGTGTTTGTGCATGCAGTCGGACCTCTCTGTACGCTCACAGCGCATGTTGCATACGGCCTCACAAATTAACGAAGGCCCCCTCATCTCAAGTTAGAGAGAGTTTGTGTATCATCAAAAGATGAAGAGAAACTATCCTTCAGGAAATGAAAAGGGGAAACAAACACTCCATGAGACTGAGCTGCGGGAACAGCAGTGAGGTAAACCTGTGATTGTTAATAAATAATAGTGTGCGTACACAGAGGTGCGCTGCGCATTCTCTCCACGGCCTTAAAAGCCTCGCAGCACCACGGTATCATGAACCAAACTTTGAAACAGAAAAGAACATAATGATGGTTTTATACGGTCTAGTACTTGTTTAAACTTCCCCAACACACTAGTACAGTCTAAAATAGCTTGCAATTTCATAACACCTTAAAAAATGAGAGTTATTTCCAAGTGCTAAGTTGGTATTCAAGCCTTGGAGTTCTTCGAAATTTCAATTCCACCTTAAGTGCTCAGCTTAAACAAGGGATGGGTGGGATGTGACCAGCAACAGCTTATTTTCATAAAAATGACAAAGCCCTTTAATGGCTCGTTCTGAAAGGGACTGTAACTGGCGAGAACAGAGCTGGTGAGACCACTTTATGTGAGTGATTTTGAGCAAAGAGCTTCATGAACATGTTTTGTAGCCCATAGACCTATTCTAACTTGTTTAAAAAGAGGTATAATATGTCCCCTTTTAAAGTTCATTGCTTTTTAAAGAACTGTAATTGCATTATTATTATTATTAGTATTATATAAGTGGCTAAAACTGGTCTTAAAATCACTATAATATAATTTAACACCATTATTTCTTGAATAATGTCGTGACAGGCCTGATTTCACTGTGTGGCTTTTACATGTGCGAAATTGTTCCACTACTTTCTTTTAAATTAGACTTTTGCTTGTTTCTAATTCTTTTCTTATTTTTCGTATATTTATTTTCGTGTTATTTGCAACAGCTGTTTTAGTTTGTGGCTTAGTTAGAGATCTATTATAAGAAAGAAAAATTAGAAACTTAACTAAGGATGTACAGAAGATTGGACACATGTTTTGTGTGTGTGATTTCCAGCTGAGTTCTGACCCGCTGCACTGTCACCTGGACGAGAAGCGATTGTGTGGTTATTGGAGTGCTTGCAGAGCACTCACCGGGGCTTCAGACTCCAGTGAGACTCAGCTCACTCCCTACAGCCTCATCAACAGCTTCATCAAAACACAGAACTACCAGGTTACACATGTTTTCTATATTAGTGTTTCAACTGTTCTCTAAAATGTTAAGATAAATTGCATGTTTATTTGAGTTTTCACTCGTTTTCTCTGAGAAAATCAACAGTACATGGCATTTCAGAATGTTTGTCTTGTTCCTTTATTTGGTTATTCAGAGAATTGTCATGTTAATGACCCTTTTAAAGCTGATTATTTTGCTGATAAGAGACCAATCTCAACTCCTTGTGTTTCATGAGTCTGTGTTCTCATCACCGCAGGGGTTGATTGATGCCTTCATCAAAGACAATGTCACACTCAACCTACCCAACACTTTCAGACACTCAATTCAGCTGGAGCTCTTACACAGAGTCCAACAAGGGTGAGGAAGTACAGTTGTCTTCTGTTTATGTTGACTGCTGCACAAATGACACTTTAGAATCGTAATTATATACCACGGTACCAGACCCCTTTTGTGTGTTTCTTCCAGGGATAGAGCTTTGGAGGAAGTGTGCCACATGCTGTGTGTGTGTAACGCAGTGAGAGATGCTCTGGAGGGTCGAGTTCTCAGCGTTCGCTTCCAACAGCTTCTGCTCAAACCCACAAAGAAAACCATCAGCTTCCTGCTGGAGGTATAATCAACAAATGCCCATTGCTCAAACAAGGGGGTGCATCACTTTTTCTCTCAGTGGAGCAAGGGTTTTCTGATTGGTGGTTGATCATTTTGTCTAATTGCAGGTGTGTACAAAGTCTTTAGACAAGGAGCAGACTCCAGAGATATTCAAAAGGAAGATGGCTCTCTTTCTCAAGTGAGTATTCAGTTTGATGTAACCGTGTGCTCTTGGAATTAATCTTTTGCTTTTGATGCTTTGTGTTCATTGAAAGCAGTTAATGAATTGCACTCTAGGTCTTCAGGAAGGTCTCAGTATTGGTGGAAATCTGTTGTGTTGCATTGACCCCAGGGTGTTTGTGTGCAGGAACCTTTGCGAGAGGCTGGAAGAAGTTCCTCTGGCTTACATGGTGTCATCCCATAAACTCTTCATGGACCTGCTTATGGATGAGGAGAAAAAGAGTCTTCTGGACCAAATGAGGAAACGCTCAGCTACAGTCAACCTCAGCGCCAAGCCACTGCCCTCCTTCTACGATATTCCGTGTACGCTGAATAGATTTAAACTCAAATTAGGCTGCGTTCACATTAATAGCCTCAAATAATTCCATTTTGTTGCTCAGATTGGATTTGTCTATCTTGACCATTTGCAATCTTAAAAATAAAGGCCTGTATCTGTCTGTAAGGTGAATGAATCTCTCCCAGAAACGACCGCACCAAAAGGGTCCCTAAGCCTTGTGTAGTGCATGATGTAGGTTTTTAAATAATGGCTTCTAAAACCCTCTAGTGTGTAAGATGTCCAGTACAAATCCATTTATATTCAGCTCTCACCCTCAACATTCAGCGTGCTGTTTTGATGCAGGGGCTGTAGTTTCATCACCACACAGTGCACTTTGTAGGAAGCACATAGCCGTTTGAGACACAGCCTACAGTTGCTGATGGCTCTGATTGATGACCACAGCAATAAGCGCATGGATACAGGCAAAAAGACACAGGAGATTTGACAGTTCACATGCCCATGAATTGGATACAAATCTGATCTAGGAGCACATTTGACAGTGACTCAGATCTGATTTGGAAAGATGGGATTTGTCGTGTTTACACAACCCGGAACGAATCAGATATGTCACTTTAGCCTTGTACTTTGAACGTAGCCTTAGCTAAGATTTAAACAATCACCACTATTTTAACATCATTCCATCTTAAAATTCACAGGTTCAGTTTTGCATAATAAATAATATCATGCAGTGAAGCCAGAGCTGGCTGAGAATCATTTGGCACACCCTGGACAGGGCCCCAGCCCATCACAGGGCATCACAAACTCATCTAGTCTCTCTCTCTCTCTCTCTCTCTCTCTCTCTCTCTCTCTCTCTCTCTCTCTCTGTCTCTCTCTCTCTCTCTCTCTCTCTCTCTGTCTCTCTCTGTCTCTCTCTCTCTCTCTCTCTGTCTCTCTCTCTCTCTCTGTCTCTCTCTCTCTCTCTCTCTCTCTCTCACCTGTGGACATTGTTCGATAGTTCAACCACATACCAGCATGTTTGTTTGGATTTATAGTAGTGCTCTGAGCACAGATCAGCTGTGTCCTGGATTAAACCAGTTTTGTATATCCCCTTTTTATTGTTTTTCTGTTTTTAATAGCCTCCGCCAGTGTGAATATCGGTCAGCACGAGCAGCAGCTCATTCTGTCACTGGACGCTCGACAGATCAGACAGATCCTCATTGAGCTCCATGGTATGGCGGAGAGGTCGTTCTGGAGGGTCAACAGCAAGGTCAGGTTCTTAATTTACTGATGAGTGCTGTTTGTAAAACATTTTAAAACATTCCTTATGGCAGTCCTACTAATTATACTTATCTCTTATTTCTTTGCTGTTTGTTTTCCCGCTAGTGGGAAGTCCCGTCAGATTACGTAAACAAGATTCTCGCCATTAAAGACGACCTCACTCGTGACCTGGTGTACATTCTGATGGCAAAGGGTCTTCACTGTGTTAACATCAAGGTCTGTATTCAAGCCTTAAGCAAAGCTAAACATGACCCTACTCAATCTTCCAGACTGATGCTGCATGCCTTTTTAGTCCATATTTTGCACGAATGATTAGATGAATGTCAGTAGTGGGCAAAATAAAGAAATAGAAGCTAGAAAATCCCTGTGCAATTCTAACTGTTTATTAAAAGAGGGTCATTTATATCTGCAGGCACATGGTTTAGCACTGAGTAACACTCCCTGGTTACTGCTCAGCAGGTTAGTGTAACAGATCATTTTGAGAATCTGAATTCCTGTGAATTCCCAGGACTTTGTTCGTGGAAGGCAGCTGTTCTCTGCGTGTCTGGAGCTGGTGACAGAGTTCTCTCCGAAGCTGAGGCAGGTGATGCTGAACGAGATTCTGCTGGTGGAGATTCGAGCTCACGAGTCCGGAGCGGCCGAGGGGAACACGGAGAGACCCCCACCCGACCTGGTCAGCAGAGTGAGAGGATACCTGGAGATGAGGATTCGTGGTGAGAAAAATTCTGCTGCTGCTCTCTCCAGTGCTGTAAAGTTGGGCTTTTCTGGAAGGGTCACCGGTTCAGTTCCCGGGACCCAGAGGAGACAAGTAATTCAGGCTGAAATGCCCTTGAGCAAGGCACCTAACTGCTCCCTGAGCGCCAATGTGGTCACAGCCCCCTGCTCCGGTGGTGTGTGTGTGTGTTCACTGCCCCTGGTGTTTGTGAAGAAACACACTAGAAGAACCCACTAATGAATAATGGTCCTCCTTTCCCCACAACTCTCTGCTCATGCTGCTAACATTTCAGTGGTGTTGCATTAACAGCAGTTTAAAAAGAAAGAAGCAGAGGGTTGACCATCTCGAGGCTGGTGTCACTGTGCAGTCAATGGGGGGTTCACTGATGGGGGAAACTGGCATATGTCCAGTTAAAAAATGCCCACTCTTTCTGTTCACAGCACACACTTTGGAGATGCATTAATCTATACGACAGACAAGTTAGCAGACAGAATGTCAGCAGAAAAATAATAAAGATAACTACGTGATTGCTTGTTCTGGAGCTGTGTTTTACAAGAATATCTCGACTCTGATCAACCAGAATTGCTTCAGACTGTGTTTGTGAATGTGTTTCAGATATCCCTCTCCGGCAGGTGGTTGGCGAGGAGTGTGTGGCCTTCATGTTAAACTGGCGAGAGAATGACTACCTTACACTGCAGGTCCCATCATCACTGGTCAATAGTAACCCTTACATTAAGGTACAGACCCTTTATTCAAACTGAAAATAAATTTACCTCCAAAATGTAGCAAACTATGTAAAGTGACATATGTTGTGTGTGTTGTGTTTTTTTTTTTTTGTTTTTTTTTTTTAAAATGTGATCAACTTTTTATTCATTTCCACATATTTAAGAACTGGGAAGGGGAAGGGAACGCAAGACTGAGAGATACTAAAAGACGTACAATAAATAAAAACCATTTAACTGAAAATATTATCCTGAATGGAATCATATAAAGCCCTGTGAAGGACTGGTGTCCCCTCCAGGGTGTATTCCTGCCTTGCGCCCGATGATTCCAGGTAGGCTCTGGACCCCCCGCAACCCTAATTTGGATAAGCGGTTACAGATAATGGATGGATGGATGGAATCATATAAAGTCTCCTGGTTACCAGTTGTTGAGGACTGTGCATTAGTTTAACTGTTAGGATTCCATTCTGACTATATTTTGAAAGCTAGAGATTCATAACTGAAACTGAGGGGTATAATGATTATCTAGAGTTGTATAATGATTTTCTTAACATCTGTAAAACCTGCCAGTAACGTCCTTCACTTAATCAAAGTAAATTGAAACGTTGAGCCATCATTTAAGAGACAAGTGTGTCGAAAGTGGAGTGGTGAGATTCAGTAGATTGGACAATATGCCTACGGCAGAAGACCATAACCATGTTGCAGCCATAACTAGAAATAAGTTTCATTTGATATCTCCTGTGTGGTGTTGCATAAGCCCTGTGAATAACTGTGAAATGAATAAGCCGAGGTTAGATTTAAATTGGACCATATAGTTTACCAATCCAAAAAGGGGCCGAAGAAGGGAGCTCTCTGTCCCAAAGTTGTTCAATAATCAGTGGTTTAATGTGATATGTATGTATTTTTACTTCAGTACAGAATCTCTGACACATCCAGGCCATATAAAAGCTGTCAGTATGTGTCAATATAAAAGCTATTTCATCACATGAAGACAGTACTCTGGAGAAAATCAGTCATTACTCCTTCATTTAATTAATCCTTCATTTCTCTGGAGTAGTTGGGACAGCTGCTGGCTGCCACCTGTAAGGAGCTCCCAGGTCCTAAAGAGAGTCGACGTACTGCTAAAGAGCTGTGGGAGGTGGTAGTGCAGATCTGCTCTGTGTCCAGTCAGCACAAACGCAGCAGTGAGGGCAGAGTCAGTCTCATCAAGCAAAGAGAGACCTCTCTCAGCATCCTGCCCAGGTGATGAATGTACACACACACACTTACAGAATATCTGCTACCTTTGAATGGCCTAGCGTTACATTGATTGTTTTTTTCTTTTGTTTTTTTGTCACAGTGATAAACACTCTCTCTCTTTACAGGAGTAAATTTGTTACATTCGTGAAGAAGATACGGGTGAGTTTGAAAAACCTTATACATGTTAAGAGAAATGAAAATGCTTGTATATATGCTTTCCTGTGAAATTACACCAAAAAGTTTGGTTTCATTTACAGTTACCGTTTATTTCTCCTGGAGAAATAAACAAACATGCAAATGATGCTGATGGTGTCGTCATGGTAAATTATGGCCATTTTTTTCTCACCCAGGAGCCTTTGGTGCTGACCACTCTCATCTCTCTGTTCGTGAGACTGCACAGTATCGTCCGGGTGAGTCACTTTTTTTTTTCCTTTTTACTCGTCAAAGAATATGATGTTCAAATATTCAGTATTAAATATATGAATGACCCTTTTCTAGGATGACATTGTGAATGAAGTGATGGCAGAGCATCTCTCCATATGGCCCTCCTCCCTCACCAAGTAAGACTTTAACTCTTAGGGTAGGTGGTAACTTGCTTTGTTTTTCTCTGTCCACGGTTTCTCATGTATCATGACTCTGCTTGCTGCGTGGTCGTTTCTCTGACCTCATAGAGACATGAAGGAAAGAATCTGTTGCACTCCAGTCAGAACCTCAAAAGGTAATGGGCTAAATGCAAAGCGGTTGCTGAATTAGTTTCAACAAACCCTTTAAAAGTGACGTTTACTGTACGTTCTGGATGCAGTCAAATTACAGTTTGTGAGTTTGTTGAATGACTAAGTGCTTGGTGAGGATCTAGAGACCATAGAAATGTTTATTTTAAAAGCATATTTTTGTTTCTAAAAAGTGTGTTTAAACCTTTTTAACCATTCAAATGCTTCTGTGGCCCGTCCAGTCTTACATATGATGCTCTCTGATCCCATTTTAAGAACAAAATACTGGAATACAGGTTACAAAATGGTGGTTGTGATGTTTATGTTACGTTGGGATTTTAGCTCAAAAATAATTACAGAATACGACAAAAAATGTAGAAAACAAAACAGGTTCCATGTTTTTTTTTTTTTTTTATTGTTCTCATACTTTGGCTTTTGGGTGAGCTGGGTCTGGACTTTTATGGGTTAAAATAATTTAAAATCACTGCAGTTCACTTGCTTTTAATCATTCTTTAAGCATTGTTTTACTGTATCTACTTTACTAAGAAGTATATTGGACGATGTTATCCCAAAGTTTTGTCCTCTGAAATAAGTATCAACCACTGAATATATATATATTTATTATATCATTCAGACCTATTTATAATATAATCCTGTGATATGTCTTATTGTCTCTTGCTATCTCCCAGTATCCAGTGTGTGGATGTGGAGGCAGTGGCGGTGACCATGAAGGAGCTGGTGAACTTCGCTTTGACCCTAAACCCCAACAGCCAGTCCTGGCTCATCACTCAGGCAGATATATACTTTGGTATGTGTGTGTTTAAAAAAAGGTCTCTTAAGGCCTTACCACACTGAGTCTGATTTTTACATATGAATAAAACACACGTATGTTAACGATGTCCTTCACACCGTGTTCGAAACTGACGGACTGCGACGCTGCGAGTGATTTTGAATTAGAACCTGTTATATTTCTGATTTTGTCTGTCTGATTTTAATGCGTCCGTCAATCAGAGCGCTGTTGACATGGTTACAGCCCCAACTAATGAGTAGGAAGACATGGGTTGAACAGTTCGTTGACAAACCTTAAAACATGAATAAAGAAAATATAATAATCCCTTTTAATGAGAAGACTCCCTCAGCGAGCTTCAGAAACACTGCTGGGCTCCCCGTGTTGTACTGGAGACTGGGGGGATTCAGTGTGGTGTTTAGTTTTTAGTTTTTTTTTAGTGTTTAAAGTAAACCTAAATAAATTCATCATTTTACCTACTACATAATTCAATTTATTTTCCAAACAAAAAAAAAAAACCTCAGATGTGGTGTGAAGGTTCAACTACCATTTGTTTTTTAAAAGTTGTACTCTGTACATATAACGTCCCTTAGACATCTAGACGTCTTTGTCTGATCAGTGTACTCAGAGCTTAGTGTTTAGGCATTGTTTCCATATGGCAGGTCTGTTTTGATCCTGGTGTAACTGCTTTGTTACTGCAGTTCTTTGGAACAAGTGTGAATGCTGCCATTAGAACCCTGCAGAACCAAACTGAGAGAGAAAGGAGATAAATCTGCAAGGGTACATGTGGGTTCTCAAGGTTTATTGCTCTGTAATATCAGAGAAAACCAAACTAAACTAAACCCCATGAGCTCAGCTGGTCATGTTGCATGTATTTACACTTCTCCACCAGAGAGGTCTCCAAAACCCTAGTGGTTACGTAAAACTGCAGCTTTAAATCTGTGTCAGAATTTTGTGGAGTGTTTTGTATATTATAAAAATGTCTTTAAACTCTGTATTTATTTTAAATGAATTATACTGTGTATTAATCAGAACTAACACTTTAAAACTCTTTTTCCTTTTGATTTATATTGTTTTTGTGAGCAGTAACGAACCAGTACTCTGCTGCGATGCACTATTACCTTCAAGCAGGAACGGTGTGCTCAGATTATTTCACCAAGCCTGTGCCTCCAGATGTCTACACTGACCAGGTACAAACAAACAACCATAGTCCCGTTCTTCTTCTGTGCTGCTTTACGTTTAGAGATGAGAATTCTGTGCGAATTTAGAGCCAAGTGTCTGACTCCTTCCTCCTGATTTTGAACCTGTAAAATACAAGCTTCTCTAACTCTGACCTGCTCTTACAGGTTCTAAAGAGAATGATCAAGTGCTGTTCTTTACTCAACTGTCACACTCAGGTAAGAGAGATTACTAAACTAAACTTATTTTAAAGGGACTATACATTTGTCTTAAGGAAAATAAAGCATTACTACATTCAAACAATTTAAACATACAAACATTTTCAAATTTTTGGGTTGAATTTTTAAATAAAATGAAAAATATGTGAATGATTTAATAAAAAAAGCAAAGGACAGTTACATTGATAATTTTAAAAACGATTCACTCTGAAATATGTATAATCAGATAAATTAGGGTTATTTTAAGAGATATGAAAACAGACTAGAGATTGATAGAAAAATGAAAATCTATCAATCAATAAATAAATGGTTTAACAAAGAAAATGTATAATTGCACACATTTATTACAAATATAACTGTGACAGGACTCCATTGTTTGGTAAATACATTAAGTCTTTCTGAAATCTAAACTTTTATTTAAACTTTAAAATGAACCAAATCCTTATCTGTCGAAAAGAAAACAAAAATCACATTTTCATCGTTTTTAATTTTACAATTAATTAGAATCCAAGACTCCTTTAAACTATGTGAAAGTTTAATGAAGATTGAATAAAGTTTTGAAAAAAAAATGCAAAACAATCAAGACTTTTTTTCTTGACAAAGGTCTAATTAAATGTAATGGTTTCTGTGACATCAGAACCATGAGAAGGTCTAGTGTTAATGATACTGGGTTTACATTTTTATCTAAATCAATATTGTGTTAAAAAAGCAAGTACAATTTGATTTGCAATAATAAAAGACCTTTAAACACTCGAGGCTGTAAACTCTGCTTTTCCCAGGTTGCAGTTCTGTGCCAGTTTCTGAGGGAGGTGGATTATATGACGGCGTTTAAAGCCCTTCAGGAGCAGAACAGGTACAGATATGCAAACTACACTTTATTTTAATTTGAGATGGATGCAAGTAAATATTCTTAATTTTTAATATTTCCAGCCATGACTCGATGGATTCCTTCTACGACTACATCTGGGATGTAACCATCCTGGAGTATTTGACTCGTATCCTTTCAGTTCCCTTGTGTGAAAGTGTCTCTCTGTTATTTCATTTTATTGTAGAGGTTTCTTTGCAGAGCTTGTGAGGTGAAAAACTTTTTAAAAATATTTTGTCATGTATATTTTCTTTTCCAAGTGCAATATTTTAAAGAGCATGTTCTGACAAAATTTCGTTTTTCATCCTATGTTTTCTCGTCCTTTTTTTTTTTTCCTCCTCCTTTTTGTTTCTTTTTTTAATCCATTTTTCACTTACTCTTCCGCTAGAGGTGGGCGATACCGGGAGATTTACAAGTAAATACAGGGCCAGTATCGCCGATATTGATACTGAGGGGGGAGGGGTGCTTTGCCCTGACTCACACACAGACTTTAGTGGGAGAGAATAAAAAAGCTTGAGTATTGATCTTTTTCTACGAGTATTGATCAATACCAATACCAGTGTTTGGTATCGATATTTGGATCGATCCGCCCACCTCTACCTTCCGCACAAGTGTTTTAAGTTTAATCCTCGCCCTGAAACATTTATGTGCTCTCCAGACAAAGTGAGTCTAGCCTTAACATTTTTTAACTCAGATATCCATCACAAGCGTGGAGAGATAGAAAAAAGACAGGTGGCTGTGAGTATCAAAGAGAGCAGCTCTTAATGTTTCTCCATATTGATTTGCCAGTCAGGTGGGACTGCTGGGCTTCAACCAGATGAGAAAAAACCTAATTTAACCAAGACCCAAAATAAGAATACAGCTTGTAAGGAAACAGGGGTTAGTTACAGTTAAATGTCCCTCCAATATCTAATCACATTTTTCATTCAAACAAAATCATTCACGATGGCGCAGCAGGTAGGTGTTGCAGTCACACAGCTCCAGGGACCTGGAGGTTGTGGGTTCAAGTCCCACTCCGGGTGACTGTCTGTGAGGAGTGTGGTGTGGGTTTCCTCCCATGCTCCAAAAACACGTTGGTAGGTGGATTTGAGACTCAAAAGTGTGCATAGTTGTGAGTGTTGGGTGTGTTCCCAACTTGTGCCCAGTGATTCTGGGTAGGCTCCAGACCCACCGCCGCCCAGAACTGGATAAGGGTTACAGACAATGAATGAAGTAGTTTAATTGTGTGTTGATCAGGTTGAGCCATTTCTGACATCAATGGTTTATTTGAACAGATCAAGGCTATTGGTCAGACGGAGCTGAACTCCAGTAACCCCGAGGAGGTACTACAGCTCGCCGCTCAGAAAAGGAAGAAGTTGTTCCTGCAGGCCCTGGCTAAACTGTACTTTTAAAATAAAACCCTCTGCCAACAAATGTACATTTTTTTTTAAATTTTTATTAAAACACCAAAATAAATACATTCAGTAACTTTTTTTAGTTATTTGTTTCTGCACAATTGTTTTACAAATATTTACAGGAAACTTTAAAAAAAAATCTGTAAATCAAACTTTCAATATTCACACTGACATTTTAAAAAAAGGTTTTTTTTTTTTAAAAGCTACAATCAGGAATCACTGAACTGCTTTATTTTGTTTGTTATTTTGGAGAATCAATTCAGCAACGTCCAATTGAGGCTTCAGGGGATATTATCATAAATACTTAATTTGCAATGCCTTTAGTGAAGATGAAAAGCAGGCAGATTCTGTACAATGGTTTTACAAATACTGTACATACTTCACAAAAATAAAAAAAAATCAAGTGTACAGGAGCTCAGAGCAAAATTAATTATTCAGGTAAGACACTAAATTTGATCCTTAAAATTACAATTGCAAGCCGTTTCTCCTTTTAAAGTAGACAATTATTGCACATTCTGAATGGATAAAACATGGCTGAGAAGGACTCGATTAAAAACATTAAATAGTCAGGTGTAGAGTATTTACATTTTAAAATTTTGGGAATTAGGCCTGTCACAGTCCACAATATTTCAGCTGACCATTAAATGGCAAAGAAATTTAACATTTTACTCCCCACAGTGCCCTAAATATTCAACAACCCCACGGCAGACGTTCTGAGGTTTTCACATGAAGTGGATTGATACATTTGTTTTGACAGAGGAAAAATGTTAAAAGGTTATTTTTATCATCAACACACCGAGAAAAACAATTCTCATCCACTCACAACCCACTTTGTTCACATCTCAGTGACTGAAATATGAAGACGTTTCACATTAGACTGTAAAATAAATGCTGACAGCTGAAATGAAGGATCAGTAACTAAAGCATTAATCACGACAGGCCTAAATCTCGGTTGTCATTGACATAATATTGATATTTTCTGGAAGTAATGCTTTGCACCCTGGTCTCACCACACATCGAACCAAGTGTTTTATCGATTTCCTCACTGCTTTGGCAGGAAATTTAAAGAAATAAAAAAGGTATAAAAACAACAAACACACAGAAATAAAACCCTGAGGATGAGCTTTGTCCAAATCTTCTGTAAATCCACATCAATGCAGTTACTGACTTTGTTTCCAAGCTTAACTACACATCATGGGGTTTTTCTTCCTAAGACAGTTCCTTCTGAGTTTATCTCCCAAACTCACTGTAATTACGTCCGTTTCCAGATTTTAGAAGAGCTGTAAATGCTCTGGTTCTGAAGTCTCAGTGAGAGCTGGATTTCTCAGCACTGCTCGGTGGTGTTGGTGGGAAGATGCCGTTTACAGGAATAGTGCTTTTCTGCTGAGCTTCATGCTGTCAACAAAAAGGCAAGTAAAATTAACACCTGGTTTTGCAAGAGAATCAGATACAGAGAGGATTATATAAATGGCACAATTTTTCTTTCATTCTTTTGACAAAATATAGAGCGAGAGAGAGGGAGAGATGTGAGGTGTGTGAAATCGACTCCTGTTCTTTTCAAACTACAATTAACACAACAAATCTGTACATCTCAACACCCTTGGAGGAGAATAGTGAGACTGTCAATCCCAGCTAGCAGGTGCCTGTGCTTGCACAAAATAATACATATATTTTTACACCATATATTAAACTCACCAGCATGGAGAGGTAGTCAACGTGAGTCTGAATGTTGTGTCTGTCGTCAGAGGAAACTTTCACAAACTCTTTTAACTTGGCGCGCTCGTAGCTTGCCATGGTCTCAACGAAGGGAGCCATCCAGTTCACACAGCCCTCCACCATCTCCCACGATAAACCTGATATAAAACAAACAATAAATAAATAATCGATCAATAAGAACAGGTCAGGTCTCTTAAGCTCATTCTCACACTTTTAGTTCTGAGATAAAAAATTAACACCCTGAACACAAGGGTAGATACTCCAGCATTAGATGTATCCCTAGCTGCCATTTTTGTAGTACTATAAGAGGTCTGGCTGGGGCTGGGGCAAGGCTGTCTGCTAGGCCAACCCCAGCCACTGGAGGGAGACTCTATTCCTAACACTATTCCTTTGATTTGAGGCAATTAGCTCCACCTAAGCCATTTATATTAAAGACACACACTTTTGTGGTATAAATAATGATATCTTCAAATTCTTTTGTCTCCTTTCCCCTCATTTTGGGCTGTTCAGTTTTCCCTTCTTTTCGTATCACTCTTCCTGGCACCCTTTTACTTTCAGAGGGGTTGATATATTTTTGGCTTGGTTCTCTGCACCAAAGTTCTATTCTGCAAAACTATGGTAGCTCACCAGGTTTACACTAGTTTCCCAAATCCACCCCTGGGTGAGCTGCCACATTTACAAGTCTACAGTCTTTTAGACGCATCTCTAACTGCTCCATCGGCATTCTACAGTGATTAGAAGTGTTAACTGCCCCATCTATAGACATTTGTGTGCACCCCTAACTGCCTTGTCTGGATTTATTATTGCCCCATTATTGCAATTTCTAGTCTTTTACTACTCTTTAACCACTAATGAAATCAATAAGTCGATACGTACCTGATACTTTCTGTACTATGTCAAAAGAAATGAAGTGACAGAAGGCTGCTGCAGCCAGGACCCCGTATTTAAAATCCAGTGAGTTGATATCGAGGATGCACAAATCTAAAAGCTGAGAGAAAAACAAAGCTTCTGTAAATAAAACTGTGGAAAAAGCCTTTTTAGAGTGATGTTTACACACTATAGGAACACACACACACATATATATATTGCTAGTATACAATCGCTCACCTAACACAAGAGGAACACACTCTTGCTGAAAAGTATTAACCAAGAGTGTGTTCCTCTTCAGTGCAGTAACAGTCTCTGCTCTTCTGGGGAGGGTTTACATTAGATGTTGGGACAATGTGGTGGGGATTTTATAGTCACAACACTTCAACTCTCCCTAAGGTTTATTAGATGTAGAGCTTCAAGATTTTCTTCACACGGATGGGGACTTTTTACACTCTGGCCATGGCGGTTTTAGGCTGCTGCTCCACAACCTCCAGGTCACGTTATATAAAATGTGCTTTTCTATAGATATTAAATCCCGGGCACCTTTAAGTTAAGTCATTAAAAGTTGTCTACAAACTATTCGACATCTGGTGTATATTGTTTTCACAGGGGAAAGGCCATACCTGTGTGATCTGTATGTAAGTTTCTTGAGAAAACTGAGGCACCAGTAGATTAGTGAAGTCATAAACTGAAGCCATCTGAATGTAGAGCTTCATCCACGAGACGACTGTTTCAGGGACAAGGTCCCAGTTTAATGCCTGTAAAGATGAGCCAGTGGTGAATAAAATGAGACGGTTGCTCCAAACATTACATTCAGTATTTATTTGCTAATAATAATAGTGTTAAATATAGTTTTACATTCTACTAAATCCAGTGTACGAATATAAAAACGATCCACCATTTAATCAGAGTTAAAGTAATACAGCTACTTCTGCTTTTCTAATGAGTTAATCAACATACGCATGTGTATATCTACATGCGTTATATAAACTGTACTATATCTACAACAGTGAATACCTGCAAACAAAAGAAACCCAAAACAAAAACATAGCATACATACTTTTAACATAATGAGCTCCATTTGTAGGATCTCCTCTTCTAGACAAGCGCCATCCGTGACATAAGCCAACTCCATGATCTTGGGTGGATAGATTTCCTGAAGGGAAAAAAAAACAGGACATTTGGACCACATCCTGCTTCTTCAAACAAGAAAATAACATTAACAGCATTACAGTATCTTCAGTTCTGTTTTATTTTGTGCCACTTATGGCTGTAATTGCACAAACGATGTGTTCACTATTACAGACGTTGCGCATCGTCGCTGTCACAGAACATCCATCTCAAAATTAGCAGATTTACAGGAGACAAGGTAGTTGTAAAAAAACAAAAAAAAAAAAAAACACCTTTCTATTTTTGGAGCATTTCTATTGGTCGATTCGTCATGAAATGTTCACACAGTGTGAAGGACAGCGGCTGGCTTTGACTGATGTATTAAACGAAACACCCCCCCACACACATAGATACATATTTTTGATTGGACAGCGTCAATTATGTAGTAATAATTAATTACTGCACTTCGGCAAAAAAAATCAGAAAGTAACCCAAGTAACTTCTCTTAAAACACCAGACTATGGACTTTCACGCTACTTCCACAGCTGCCTACGCAGGCCGCAATACAGCGCAGTGGGAATTGTCACACTCAAATTTAAATAAACAGAGCCCTAAAACTGAGGTAGCACAGACGTCATCTAAACCTGCCTTTACCTCAATTTTTGAGGCGATAAAAAGTGCTGTAATGCCGATTAGCTGCAGTCGCTCCTTCTCCATATTTTCTTGGGTGAGCATGAACCTGTCGAAGAAATCCTGCGCCAAATAGAACGTCTGTCTGTGAAGAAAGTAGGCCTCACACACCTAGAGAAAATAATAATAAAGTTTATTACATGGCTAAAACATCTTCCTGGAAGATATTTTAACGGTAACCCAATCAGTGAAAAGTAACGACCCTTATTTAGATATTTAACCTGTTGTATACCATGGCATATATTCAACCAACACTCTTTATAACCTAAAAACCATTTAGTTATTGTGTCCTTATAAGATAATAAGCCTGGGATTATAAAGTAGTAAATCGAAAGCAGTATAAAATAAGCAGAGTCAATTAATAATACAGCAGTTAACTCTGCACCTGTTATTCTTTACTCATTAGAATTATATTTTAAAGTTCACAATTAAATAACAAGCTGCTAACCATTGTGTTTAAGCCAAATGTTGTTATTATAAACCCCTGTGCCGCCTTAAATAATACCCATTTAACATGTAAAGAATGAAACTATTTTGATAGAGATCTGTGTGTGTGTGTGTTACAATCAGATAACCGAGGAATGTATACCTCCATGAGCCAGTCGAGTAAAACCGCTCTCATTTTGGGCTGAAGTCGGGGGTGTCTTTCCAAACTGTTTTTGCTGTGTTTATACTTTGTCTCTTTACTCAGCATTTTCACCCAAACGTCCTCAGAACTTCCCCAGCTGATGAGAGGAGAAACAGAACAATAAAATAGAGACACCGAACAACACACAAATTAAACGTTTATCATTGCGCAAGTCAAGGATCTGAGCAACAACTGACTAATACAATCAGAGTTTCCTCTAAAGAGAGGGGAGTTGTATCAATATTTTTACAGCTTTGTCTTAAAATGTTTTTCTCAGCACACTGTGGGTATTTCCTGTGAGGTTTCTTTACAAATCCTGTGAACATTTGAATATCAATATGAATATCATGACATGAGTTTCCTAGATATTAAACCCTGAGGAAGTTGAGAAGCGAATGACAAGCTAAATCAAAACACAAACAGTGCCATGTTTGTGAGACCGATAACAAAGGTGTAACGACTATTCAATGTCAGACGACTGTAAATCACATCAGAGCAACAAGTTACTGTTTATTTAAATAGCAATCAATATCAAAGTCTATGTAACAGACCTGAGTTGAGGTAGCGGACAGAGTTGAGTTTGATGTAAAAAGGCAGGGCGGTCAAAAGCGTCCTGTAGCCCCTCCATGGGGGTCTCCGTCAGGACTTCAGCTTTACTGGTTCCCTCCTGGACTCTGAGGTTCTAAAATAGTGGAGACATATCAAAGATGATCAGAAACAGAAGCAAAACCAATGGCACTAAAGCTATATTCTGATTACGTGTACATAATGAATGAGAACTACTGCTTAAGGTCACCATGCTCAATGCCAAGTGCTGGCGAGAAGGATATAAAGCCCCCACCAGTAACGGTTTAATAAGAATGAGATCCAGAACTAAGCAACAAACCACAGTGTCTGAATTTATTAATGTTTTTGTGGCTGAACGCCATCAAATCCTCACCCAACGAATATATTTGTCCAGGACTGTGTTAAAGTTACCTGCGTTCCACCATTAAGCCTCTTTTGTGTCTTCTTCCTGCTGCATTGCTGTAAATATAAAACAAATCATTTATACCCCATTAATTCACTCTGATATAAGGCGTCAGAATTTAACTGGAGTCAGAAGCCTTTCCCAAGGAATCGTATTGGTATAGCATAATGTTCCTGTCCAAGAATGGGTTTTAGACCCAAATCTGCCACCCTACTTTACCACTATTTGAACGTAAGGGCATTAGAAATGTCCGTTCTGGGTCACAAACAGTGCTCCAACTTGTCCCAAAGCTATAGGACGGACCTCCATCTTTCTGGAGAATACAGTTTCACTGCTCCACAGGCCAGTGCTGGGGGCTTCATATTCTTCTAGCCCACACTTGGCACTAGGTATCCATTGTGCCACACCAACACAAACTAATGCAGGAAAGGCATCAACAAGAAATGTAAGGCATACAAACCTCTTTCTTTATCTTTGCTATCTTATCTCCGTGAGTGCTTCCATGTTCATGCTTAGCTTGAAGCCTTCCACTGCAAGAGAAAGTGAGTTGAACCGATCAAATATTTCCCTCTAACTTAGAAACAGAAATAAAACAAATGCATTGGAATCTTTTTCTCACCTTCTTCTGGTCATGGTCCTGTTGGTGCAGTGTATTTCAACTTAATGGAAGAAGCAGCACTTTCCTGGAAAAAGGGAAAATAGCTTGTAGTTAGCTGGATTTAATATTCACTTACACCCTGTCCTCAGTGTTCCTGCCTTGTGCCCAGTGACTGGGCTCTGGACCTAGCACAACCCCCATCATGTTTTCATAAGACGAGTGAATGAATGTACTTTTATATAAATAAACTTTCTTGTTGATTTTCTAAGAGTACAGTCAGTAAAAAAAATCCTCTAACGATATGTAATATACAATAAGTAATTGCAGCTTTTCTGTTCAATATTGTGATTTTGAATTAAATTGCACTAACTTTAATTAAACACAAAGGTCCATGTCTATGGTGCAGTGTCCAACTTCCTCTGACTGATCTAACCCTCTTAAATGTAAAAAAAATAAAAAAAAAAATAAACAAAAAAAAAAAATAAAAAAAAAGTAAAGTTTACATTCAACTGCAGCATTGGCAATTACATTTTAAAAATATAAACCAATTAATCATTTAGCTCTACAAAAATGCAGACTTTGCATAATTTAACAATTGCCTACTCTTGAGTTTGACATTGGAGAAAAATAAAATCACTATGTGAGGCTTGTATTCAAGTGGGAACACATTTTATAGTTTATTTTATTTGTATTTATTTGTTAATATCAGTAAATAAACAAAAATGGTGCACATCAACTTGCAGGAAATTGCTAACCATAACTATATTTAAGTTTGTTCCCTCTAGAGGAGGTCTGAAAGTCTTAGGACTTATAAAACCGTTTAAAAAGTGTAATTGGAGTAAAGGGTTTTAATATTTTGTTTTAGAAAGTAATGCACTGTAATGTTGTTAGCTCTAAAATGGCCGATGACAACAATAGCGGTGAGAACATACACTGCCATATTAACACACTTTTGGGCAATGTAGACGAATATTTTCAACGTATACCTGTAGTTTATGAATATATAAGAGTCTAGTGGCTTCTTTTGTGAAGTTTAAAAGAGGTTTCATTAAGTTTTATTGTAGTTTTTCTTGTAATTTCGGAAGCGAATACGCGCCAAAATGAACCCGGGCGATTTGCAAATCAGCAGCTGTTGTTTTTTCGCATAAACTAATTTTGAGCACACTTACATACACACAATGCATTATTTAGTGAGCAATAATGTTTAAATCCGCAATAAATAGTTGCGTATAGTTTATGCACAACAAAATAATACATCCACCACTTTATGATCTTATCTCGTTTGTTGCTTTTACTTAGTATTTCCCGGGTCCACCTTAAATACTGCAGGATATTTTTTTCTCAAATAATCCCCCAGCTTTCCTAATGCAGCTAGACTGTACACATGCAGTTAGCAGCACAAAATCGTCTTAAGAATAATAATACAGAAACTATTTTGAGACCATTTTGCAGTTTCCCCATTGAACTACCCTTAGCTCGAATACCTAAACGCAAAATATCACTTTAAAATCACAAAATAACAACCAACACAAACATATATAAAGTTTTAGCTCGTGTACAGTCCCAATACCATCGCTTCATGGCAATAAAACATATATAAATATAGATAAACACCAATAAACTTGCACAGAAAAACTTCCTACCTTTGGCGGAGTGCAGGAAAATGAATGAGTGGCGCCGGCGCCAAGTTCTTTATAGCCGGGAGAATCCGTACGTGTCTCAAATACGACTAAGATCACTACTCCCTGCACCCCTCTTAGTGCACTCGAATATAATAGTGGTTATAAACAAACAATTTTGAAAAGACGGGTTTAAGTTATCGGGATAAACGGAGCAATCCTGCTTTATGGAACAGGTCTGACGACTGTGTGTGTGTGTGTGTGTGTGTGTGTGTCTTACTAACCTTTTAATACTTAGTTATTAACAGTCAGTTTTCAGCACACAGCAACAACGATTGTCCACTTATTGTATTAACAGTCAGCATCGAAAGCAGACATACAAAAAAAAAAATACTGGGATTTTATCACTAAATTATTCAAAGTAAATATATTTTTCCTGTGTCTGAAAACATAATTCATACCTTTTATACATTAGTTTTTTTTTTCGACATAGTTTCAGTGACTATACATTTGCAACTCAGCCATCATATTTTTCATCATATCACTCCCAAACATACTGCTAACATTTTAAAACGTTCCCAGTGTATTTGTTGCACTGTTTGTGTACAAGAAACTGAGAAATGTGTCTAAACCTCAGAGCACTAGAGTAAGGGAGTAAGGGAGACATTTGTGATCGAGCCGCAGTTTGCACTGCGCATGCGCGTCCCGCTTTTTATATTTCCTCCTCAGCGCAGTTTTTAAGCGTTTTCTCGTGATAAGAAAAGGCGCATGAGCGCGTTATAACGCGTTATTAACACCACTGTTATAGTCCTTTTTCAGGTTAAAGGATAGCATTTTGTTAGATGATATTTGTTACAATGTACGTTTTAAACAAAACGGATCTTATTTTTTCAATAATTTAATTTTCCGGTTCGAACAATAATGATGATAATCGCGTACTGGATCGTAATCAACTCAGATTCTTTTCACTATTGTTGCAATAAAAGTGTAGTTTGTGCTGTTTATAACTTCCCCGCGCTGTCAGAACGGCTTTCCTTGGGTGGGCGGGTTTGCCAGCGCCTCCATCCAATAGGGAGGCGAGGAGCAGTGGCCACGTGCGTTTGGCTCAGAATGTAAACAAATGAGCGAGAGAGAAACACGTGGTTATAACACAAAGCTGTGTCAGCTATTTAAACAAATAATATACGCCTGAATATGTGACCCTTCAGCAGAAATTTGTCTAGTCACCTCTCGAAGTAGAAAATCTTAACTTTGGGCTTAAGATAGGAGCTTTACTCTGATAATAGCGCTTTATTAAACTCCTTCTCCTTATGGAAACCCATTTCCTCACGTCTTTTGACCTCTTCTCTGTTTCTGAGCGCACTTATTATTTACTCAAAATACTTACATAGGATATTGACTTTTTTGAAATATTGACATATTTAAAAAAAATAGAATAGTAATTTTCATGGTCACTTATTTATAAATCATTCATTCATTCATTGTCTGTAACCCTTATCCAGTTCAGGGCGGCGGTGGGTCAGAGCCTACCCGGAATCACTGGGCGCAAGACAGGAACACATCCTGGAGGGGGCGCCAGTCTTTCACAGGGCGACATACACTCACACATTCACATCTACAGACACTTTTGAGTCTCCAATCCACCTACCAACATGTGTTTATGGAGCATGAGAGGAAACAGGAGCACCCGGAGGAAACCCATGCACACCACACTGCTCACAAACAGTCACTCAGAGCGGGACTCGAACCCACAACCTCCAGGTCCCTGGAGCTGTGACAGAGACACTCCCTGCTGCGCCACTGTGCCACTCCCTTTATTAAACAATACATAAACAGAAAATATAATTAAAACAATTATTATTATAATGAATATTATTGTAGATATTTTAATTATAAATCTTTTACTGGTGGTTTCATGATGTTGCCAAGTGCTTGTTGTGATAATCCCTGTGGTTCGTTGAGCATTTCTAGCAAATATATATCATTGTGACATAAGAAGTTGCTATGCGGGAAACACAAACAATAAAGAGCTGTGAACTAGCACACATCAGACCAAACAACCTCGAACACACTGAATAAAATGACACTTTGAAAATACATCTTCTTTTTGACTTAAGGGTTGCATGAAATTAAATAATCAATATACAATTTTGAATGAGTAAATCTATTTCAGATTCTGTCTCTGGAGGTAGATGATGTCATTTCATGCAAACATTTCTGGATTTCTTGAAAACTGCGGGATGAATACACAGACGAATTAAGAAGAAAATGTAATGTGTAAAAATGGGATAACAACGTTGATTAGAAACACACACCAAGAAATACTAACTTACTCCCACAGAACATTAGGATGTAAAATAGCAAAATATTTCCACACTATCTAAAAAGAAATATATTTTATTCCACGTATTGATTAAATATCGCAAATTAGATTTAATTTCATTAAACATTAATTTGGGGTCCCAAAATAATAACATTTCCCCCAATGAATTATTATGGGGTAATAACTGTTTACTTTATTAAAATATACTGTTTCTCCGCAGTCTTACAGGTTTGACATATTAGTAAGTAACTCTCTGTCTGAGATGTTAAGCCAGTGCTGTTTTGAGTTCACAGTTGATTCACTGTCTGAGTTTATCACTGTCAACGTTTTCTCCACCTCCACCTTTGTTCTCTCTGAGGTGGCTGTGGGTGGATGAATGAAAGGTTTCGTCCTCCCTCTCAGATGATGATTTAAGGGGGTGAATCTTTTTTTTTTTTTTTTTTTAAACAACACCCACATTTATTTCCCGTATTTAGTCACATTCCTTTTGATCTTAAAGGTGCAGTCCATCATTTCTGCCACTAACATGTAGCAAACAATATTCAGAAATTGGTTATTCATTGTATTATATTCTGCATAGTGCAACTTTATTTGCTTTGTGGTTCCTGAATGAATAAGTTTATGCTTCATAGAGTGGGTCCCCCACATGGGGGCAGTCATGTAAAGCATGATATAACAGGTTTAGTACAGAATCAGTGGCACATCCAGGACAATAGATGTCAGTAGAACTTGTTTAATTCTCCTCACTTTCTTGAAAGTAGTATTCATCTGTAGAGCCGGCTGACCACGCGCTCTGACCCCAGCACCCTATCAGGTCTCCTGCCCTAGAGGACGTCTGCAAAATGTTGAGCTGTCTACAGCAACCTCTAGAGTTCATCAGGGATACTGTAACAGCACAAATAAAGCTTAACATGAAGAGAGGTGTTTCACGAAGCTGGATTTTTCATAGCAGCGGGTTAAATTCATCCCAGGGTGAGGATATTTTAGGAGGAATGTTCCTCACCTTGACTTATCTGGTTAACCGGGCAATCCTGCTTTTTTAGAGACCAGCCGGGCATTAGAAATGTTATAATAATAATAATAATAATAATAATAATTAATTATAATTAATAATTAATAAAATATTATTATTATTATTATTATTATTATTATTATTATTATTATTATTATTATTGTGCTGTTTACTGTATTTTTCAATTATTAATACAGTCTACCTCAGGAATACACAGCACCAGTCAAAAGTTTAAGAACACCCTCTATATTCCTTTGCTATGAATCTTTTATCGATTTATTTTTAACCTATTCATGTAAAAGAAAAAAAGGAGACCAGTAAATGAACTGAAAACTGATTAATTCATCGATGAACCCAGTGACTGAGAGTGATCTTTGTTTTACTTTGATGTGGAACTGCTCTGTTTCAGAGAACCATACTGAGTCAGAGTTATTCAACTTAGCGGTGAATGGAGCCAGACGTCTCTTTCTCGTCAAAACACTCTCAGAGACTTGGTTTGAATTCCACACGGATTTTGGAAACTAGGCAGAACTCCCCCCTGACTTTGGAGCACTGAGATTCAGAGTTGATTCAGTCAGTGGATGGGGTTTGATAATGGCACAGACACACTTTTAACTCTTTAAATATCATCAGAGATAAGCTGGATTGGAGCAGGTGCGTTGATGGTATCTCACCACTGTAAAGACACGTCATGTGATGTGGAGGTGAATGAAAGGCGGAGGGAGGTGATGGGAGGTGATTGCTCTGTCTTTTCTTCTACTGTCATCGTTTTGTTCTCTTCTTCTCGATCATGTTCCTCTGTGAGGACTAATCTGAGGTTTCTGAAGAATGGAGGCCTTCAGGATTGTGTTTCTCCTTCAAGCTCTCATCTGCTCAGGAGGTCTGTACTATTTCTTAAATGAATGAATGAATTTTAAAGCTGTGTTTGTGCACAGTAAAGTCACTGGTGTTAAATCAGCTCTGTTCATTTAAACTAACACTGTGAGTGTATAAATGTAACACTTGTCCTCCCTCTCTTAGTGTTGATTTAACACGGGTGACACCTGCTCGTCCCACATTCCACCTGAAAGAGAGGGTACTACTCAAGAGTTGTTCTCTTTGCTGCAACAAAAGGCTCTAGATTTTATACTCTTTAAGTCTGAACATTGCTGTGAGGGTATTTATGAGAACATTAGTGAGGTCAGGTTCTGATGCTTGATGATTAGTTCTGACGCTCCAACTCCTTCTGAAGGTATTGGAGCTCCATCGCTCCAGAGAACACAGTTCCAGTCCTCAGCCCATGGAGCATAATGGCATTAGATGAACTCAGAGCTTTGTAGACGTCCTGTGCGCTTAAATACATTCTCTGAATCTTTTAATTAATTGAATAAAAGTGGATTATTTAATTCCTAATTTTCTTCAAATGTCTTAAAATTATTAAATCATACAATAAAGGCGAGTCTTTTGTTCCGTGTTGTGGGCATGTGCCTCATGGAGCTGGGAGGTGTGTTTAAGGTTGGGTTTTTAAGTGTCGTAATGTAGGTTTTTTTTTTTTTGTCTTCGAAATAAATAATGTCCTGCTTCAGTGGTTTATAAAATACCTTTAAGTGTTGGGCTCCTGAGGTCACTGATGGATGGAGTGTGTGTTTGATGTGTGTGTGTGATGTGGTTACACACTGTGACCTTGCACTAACGCCCAGTCAGGTCTGTGTTTATGCATGTATTTTTTATATTTAATAAAATATAAAAAAAATAAGTCTCTCTCTCTCACTCTCTCTCATATATAATATATAAAAAAAGATATATATATATACATCTTTATATATATATATATATATATATATATATATATATATATATATACAATATACATTCTAAAAATATTTTCTTCTAAGTCTTTTTGGAGCATTTCTATTGGTTCATTCGTCATGAAATTTTCACAGTGTGAAATACTGCTCCAAAAATATAGAGATACATGTTTTTGAATGGACAGCGACTATATATATATATATATATATATATATATATATATATATATATATATATATATATATATGTGTGTGTGTGTGTGTGTGTGTTCATATGTTCCCATTTACTGAAAAAATATTTTCTGGACTATTTTCCAGCTTCTCAGAATCTCCCCACCCCAAAGTCTCCAGAAGGCAACAAGGAATGTGAGTTATGTTTTTATTTTAACATAATTTAAAACATTAAATACACATTAATCATTAACATCCAAAGACTAACTTTACAATAGAAGGAAAAACCTTCTTAAACTTAAATGGAAATCAATATAAACAGATTTAATTTTGGAGCGTTTCTATTGGTTCATTCATCATCAAATTTACACACAGCTGCTGTGTTGAAATGATGCAGTAAACTAAACACCCACAAAAATGTGGTATAAAAAGTATATAATTAAATGAGCAAATGAAGTTAAATACAGTCCCAGGTGTGAATATTGTACAGCATCTTGTAATGTATTCACTACTAATGCCATACAGCGCTACTTACAGGACAATGTCATCGCTGTCGGGATTAGTACTGTCTCCAAAACGGTGGAAGAAAAACCTCTCATAGCTCTCAGAACTTCGTGTAATAGGAAGAATGTAAGAAATCCTTCAGAGTGATAACACCTTAATTCTCCACAATATGGAGTCTCTCACTGGGAAAGAATGATTACATCATTAGAAAGATTTTGACCTGATTGTAGGCTATTTTACTTTTTATTTGGGGACAGTTTTAAATCCATCAGGGGGTCCATTGAGTCCATTTTTTTTTTGACAGATGTCAGAAGATCTGTGAGTGGAGTCAAGTGCTTTTCAAGAGAGAAATCACATATGACCATAAAAAACAAACAAAAAAACAAGAAAACAAACAAAACAAAACTCTAGAAACAGGGGCGTAATCTTCTCATTCTTACAACAATCACAGAATGAGGAAATATTAAATATATATTGAGGAGAATTAAAATGATTTTATTTGATGAAAAAAAGAATGTGCTGTTATAGTTTGCCCTGACTTTAACGCACGTGTAACACACTGGAAACTTGTGTTTTTACGTTATAAGATAAAACATAGATAAAATGACAATAACGGAGAGCAGTGATGATGTAATCCTTTTTATTCTGCATTTACTGAATATTAATTATAAGGAAAAAAAAAAACAATAAAAACATTTAATCCCAAAATGTTAGAACCATTGTAAATTAATTTAAAGATTTTATTCCAGATACATTTCTATTGGTCTTTTCTTCATCACATTTCCCCACAGAGCGAAGGATCAATTTATAAATGGAAAACACAAGGAAAAACATTGGACAATTTGTGGACAGTGGCTTTGTTTAAGACGTCCCCATGCCCCAAGCATTTTATTTATTTATTTGTTTGTTTGTTTGTTTGTTTGTTTGTTTGTAAATAAATCACATTTAAATTCTTAAAAGAGAAAAATCCCAAAACATTTAACGTTGATGTAACTTTAAATGAAAGATAACGTAGAGAATATCCCTCATATATTCTTTCTGTTTCTTTATGACGTTTTTACACAATATTTCGAACAAAATAGAAATGATAAAATAGAAATAGAACATAGAAATGGTAAAAAATGTTGCTTTCTGTTGAAGCAGACTATCGAAATGGGTCTTTTATTTTGTTTGCATTTTTGAATATATTTTTAAATACTATTAAGAGATTTAAAAAATGTTAACTCTTAAAGCTATTAATGTATTTTTTAAATATACGTGAACATTAAAATTTTGCTCTAGTTGATTTGGAAGCATTTCCTCCCATAAATGTTTTATAAAACCATATATAATATATTTACATGCTGTTTTATTGAGTGTGTGATGATGTGAAGCTTTGTTCTGAAGCACACTGCATCACCAGAGCTGTGTGTCTCAGAGCAGGGGTCTTGGTTATTGTTCTCTGCAGTTTTTCTGCACGGTGTGTTGCTCCGGTCGGGGGGTGAAAGAAGTTACAGGATGTGGTGTGATGTTGTGGTGTGTTGCACTCTTTTAAAAAAGCCGTGCAGCTGCAGTCACTCTTCCACTGAAACCTCTCTGCAGCACTTTGCCTTAAACTCGACACAAATAACTCTTCTCTTCATCTGGAGATTCAGAGATAACATTCATAACTGCGATTTCCACCATAGTCTGAAAGTCTGTGCTGTGTTACAGCTGAAACGCCTGCGCCACCTCTGAATCACTGTGTTTTAACCATAAGTGTTTGTTAACATCAGCGCCAAGTAAAATAGGACCGTTTCTAAAGAACTGTTTTCAACTGTGTGAATAATGAAGCTACTGCTGCACTGTTGTGGGTTCACACCTCCCCTAGGGTCCCTGTCTGTGAGGAAAGAGGTGTGTTCTCGCTGTGTTTGTGTGGGTTTCCTCCGGGTGCTCCGCTTAGATACAGGTGTGAGTGACTGGGTGAGTGTGAGAGTGACTGGGTGAGAGTGTGAAACAGTCTACAGGTGTGAGTGTGTGTAACTGTCCACAGGTGTGAGTGTGTGAGTTACTGGGTGAGTGTGTGAAACTGTCCACAGGTGTGAGTGTGTGAGTGACTGGGTGAGTGTGAGAGTGACTGGGTGAGTGTGTGAAATTGTTCACAGGTATGAGTGACTGGGTGAGTGTGTGTGAGTGACTGGGTGAGTGTGTGAGTGACTGGGTGAGTGTGTTAAATTGTCCACAGGTGTGAGTGTGTGAGTGACTGGGTGAGTGTGAGAGTGACTGGGTGAGTGTGTGAAATTGTTCACAGGTATGAGTGACTGGGTGAGTGTGTGTGAGTGACTGGGTGAGTGTGTGTGAGTGACTGGGTGAGTGTGTGAGTGACTGGGTGAGTGTGTTAAATTGTCCACAGGTGTGAGTGTGTGAGTGAATGAATGAATTATTACCAAAAAAAAAAAAAGAAATTACAAAGTATTTAGTATCCACTACAAATGATTCAGTAACTGCTAAAACGAACCAGTAGCTACTTCACACTTTTAAGTATTTATGAATTATACATGAACTATTATGAATTACACATTACAGAGGATTTATTCAGTAGCAGTTAATAACTACTACACAATAATCAATTATTAATAGGAATTATCCTGATGCTATCGATAATTATTCCCTTTCTGTTCTAAATGATCTATTTTAAATACTATAAAAAGGTTTAAACACTGTATTATATTTGTGTTTTTCAGATAATCTGTCCGTATCCTTGCTCTCGAGGCCGTGCTCATGGATGGTGACGATGAGATCTTCAGGAGACCACAGGAGTGCGTTTGCCTTTCTGAAGGATTCTCTGAAGCCCCTCGCTGAGAGAGTGTGTGAGACCCTCGGCTGTGGGGGAGTGTATGATATTAGAGAGAGCTCTGCTGAGCCAAATGCCAGCTGTTTTAGAGACTGTGTGTATGACCACCACCACAACAACCCCAAAACCAACTCCTCAGCCTCGCTGTTAAAGTGCCGCCTCGGCGCCTCGGGTGAATGCACAGCTCTGAACGAGGTTATCTGCGGTGAGAATGTTACTAAAGATGTTTACTGCAATGTAGGGATTTGTTTAACCAAAAATCAAATGAATGTTCAGTAAAAAAAGGATATTTCACTAGAGAAGGAATTACATTTTGATGGAAGTCTTATGTAAATAGTATGAAATTTATTAAACAATTAAACAACAAACACCAACCTCAGTAGCAATGTCTCTAATCTCTAATATAGAGTACTGTTCTCCCCCTTGGAGCTGAGTTACAGGGCGTAGAGTTTAAAATCTCCCCCCTATGAAACAGGACGACCCTTCAAGACCCTCATACATCGTCAAAACACAAATAAAACAGAGCAGCGCTTCATTCCCAGGCGACTAGCGTTGCTCTGTACCAGTCTGCAGTGATATCAGAGGAGCTGCTGGACTTTAGTTACATTTAGGGCCTCATTTTCATTCAGAAGAGTTCCACAATCAGAGATTACCCCCCTCTCCTCACTATTCTGTGATATGGAGCTCAGTTTAGATTCTTTTTAGCTGCATTTTGTTGAAACTTCCAGTTCCACCTTAAATGTTTCAGCAGCCTCAGATGCCAGAATGTAATTGCTTCACCATTTAAGGTGGAACTGGAAATTTACAGCTAACTACAGAGACACAAGCTACTGCTAGTGATGTTTTCTACTTGTTCTGAAGTAAAGGGACATAATCAACTGAAACTGCATTAAACTAAGCTAATACAATTGTTATTATAGTTTTAAAGGAGAAAATACTGACATTTCTGGGGTTTGTTTGGTCGCTTGTGTAATGCATTGCTATGTATCTCTGTTTTGTTAAGCATTTTTAATATGGGCTAATTTTGTTTCACGTGTAGTTTACTAGTTAACTGAACGTAAAACCTGAATTAAACAAAACTGACTTTTTCTTTCCAGACACTGCATATGTCACCCCATTGTCCGACCACTGTGTGTTTAACATCAGTTTTCAGAAGTCCAGCATTATTCTGACCAAAGAAGCTGAGCTCAGACTGTCCAGAGAAATCTGTCAGAAGCAAGGCTGTGGAGAACCGTTTCCTCAGGAGACAAACACAGCTCCACCCAACAGCACCTGCCTCTCAGACTGTGTTTATAACAACTCACAGCTCCACAGCTGCTCCACCGAGCTCAGGAGTGACTGCTCGCTGCTGTCTCGGCTCGTCTGCGGTGAGATATGTGACGTACTGCGAGGATAGACACGGGCTAGGATGGTAAAAATGTTACAAGCATTGTGTATGTCCCTGCAGGTGACAGCGTGGTCCGACTGAGTGGAGGGAGTCATCGCTGTGCCGGACGAGTGGAGCTGTGGCGAGATGGTCAGTGGGGAACCGTGTGTGATGACCAGTGGGACAAACTGGACGCTGATGTGGTTTGTGCACAGATGGGCTGTGGATATGCCATTTCAGTCACGGGGCAGAACGACCAGTACAGCCACGGGGGAGGCCCCATTTTCCTGGACGAGCTGAACTGCACAGGGACAGAGAGCAGCCTGTGGGGGTGTCCGGCCGTAAAGGGAGAGAATGACTGTGGACATAAAGAGGACGCTGGAGTGGTGTGTTCAGGTAGGTCTCGGTGTGGTCTTTTTACTGATGTTGATGTTGGATGTTTTAATTACATCCAAACCTCGGTTCAGGATTTTGTAAACAAATCCAGACTTTAATTTACTTTAATTTAATCTACTCAAATCCAGATATAGATTCAATGATATTGTAATCTAATCCAGACCTTGATTCTAGGGTGTGGTTTCCCAGAAAGGGATTTAGCCTAGTCCTTGGCTCTACAGCATTTTGAACATATATAGTCTAAGACTAGGCTTAGTCCCTGTCTGGAAAACCACCCCTAGGAGTATATAATCTAGTCCAGACTTAGATTCCAAGATGCTGTAATCAAGTCCAGATGTTGATTCCAGAATGTAATAAAATAGGGATCTTTAAGAATCCAGACTATATTTTTCTCGCAAATAATTTTTTTGCAGTGTATCTACACCAATAAACTGTAATTTCTTAATTTCTCCAAAACAAACTCTCTTCTGAAGAGTACAAAGCTCTGAGACTGACCGGAGGCCTGGACCGCTGCTCGGGCAGAGTGGAGAGTCACCGCAATGGATTATGGGGGACGGTGTGTGAAGACCTGTTTCAAACAGAAGAGGCTTCTATGGTCTGCAGCATGTTGGACTGTGGGAGTGCCGTGAGGTTCCTCGGCTTCAATGGGCTTTTTACTCATAACAATGTAACACGCTGGTTTTATTGGTGTGGTAAAGTAAACACCAGCCTGTGGGATTGTAGGGAACTTAACGCGACCTCAGGTCACCTGTGCAAAGGACAAATATCTGCAGGAGTCATTTGTGAAAGTAAGTAAATTTTCCTTAATGTAAATACTTTGTATAGCACAATTATCTGATTTTCTTACAGTTCTAATGATGCAGCAGTGTTGGGTTAGAGGTCTTGCCTAAGAATCTTTATTGGTATTGTGCTTACCTGAGCTGGGAATCAAACCCTGGTCTTCTGCAAAGAAAACAGCCTTGTAACTCACTATGCTACAACAAACATTGATATTACTTTATTATTCCTACAGAAAGTTGTCTGTATTAATAACTATTCATTCAATTCTCATAGATTCCCTTGGGATTCCTGTAGCCACCAGTCCACAGGCGACCACAGCTCTGTCCACAACAGGTAATAATTCTTTCACCTCAACAGGGTGTCCTTCAAAAGCTTCTTTTTTCCACACTGCTGCTAGTGCAACGTCACTGGGCAGCCCAACACACCGGAGGAGAGCACTGTCTGCCCAGGTCTGTCACAAGGCTGGCACCATTCAATGTGTTTATGGGGAGGGAGGGGGCCATCAAGAGAGAGCGAGGTCCATTGTGCTAACTTAGGAAAAAATAAGCTCCTTTCACACATTTAGTGTAACCCAGAAATTCAGAGTGAGCACATGTATCAACAGAGATGAGAATGCTCCGGAGAATCGTGCTGTATCTTCTGCACACCTTACACAGGTGCCGCCCCACACCTGAACCATGCACATTTCAAGCTGTGAGAACACATCTGACGTGGAGAATCTCTGACTGTACGTTATATTTATGAAAGTATGAATTAAGTACATTTCCTGAGATGATTCTCTGACAATTTTATGGAGGTCATATGTGAAAAACCTATGAAGAATTACCATTTTAATTAGTTATATGTGGACATTTAGAGGTGGAGCATGCACAAAACACACACACTGCAATTCACAGTATCACAACCCTTTGTAGGGCCCACATAAGTGACTCTGGGTGTGTTGGTATACTGGCTTTATTGGGACCCAGGTCAGTTGGTAAATATGAGCAGTAACTCACTAAATAAAAGGTCCACACAGGCACATAGTGGGTCAGCTTAGTTTCAAGATATGATGGGTTTTCAGGAGGGCTTCTCATATTTGTCTTATTTAAAAGCCATTCTTCTCCTGTCACTGACCCCTCGAGGGCATCCGTATGTGGGGGCAACATTTAACACAGGGGCAAAACACTCTGGATGGTCCATTTGCACTCTACATGGCCAGGGAAGTCCACAACAGCGACAGCTCACATCCATTCCCTGGCTACATTTACAACTAGCACTGTTTCTGTCAGATTGGCCTTAAAAGAAAAAGGTTTACCTGTATTCTCTTTATCACTCTCTCTCTCTCTCTCTCTCTCTCTCTCTCTCTCTCTCTCTCTCTCTCCTCAAAGTTCAAATGACCACAGCTGCAGCTGCTGAAGGCACCTGGTCTCTGGAGCTGCTGGGCTGCATTGGACTCTCTGCCGCACTTTTGCTGGCTCTGATGGTGAACATCATCCTGTGCTGCCGCGCAAAGAGAAGAAAGAGTGGGTTTCAGTTCATACGTGCACACTCTAAATCAGTTTACTTTGAGAGGACCTTAAGAGTACACACAATGGTTAGGATTTAAAAGAAATTCAGAATTCAGCTTCATGTTTATCAGGGCTTAACAACGCAGGCACCTGAGGAAGAGAAATGTACCTCCTACATAGTGAAAGAGAAAAACAATACTTTAATACTATATATAGAAATGCAGTGGGACTTTGAAGAACATTCAGCATCTCTCAGCACAGGAAGCGAAGGGTGCACCACTCTGTTCTCACTTTCTGGATTGTTCTGGTTTAAAATACAAAACTGAAGGTACAAAATCGATGGTCTGACCCAGTCACAAAGCAGCACATGCAGTAAGTTACATCACATCACAATCAGGACGGAGGATTAGAGAGTCCCAATATGAACAGAGGATAGAGGAGAGCCCTGTGTCTACTAATATATCAGTAGGTGTTAGATGTAGTAAAGTGCGCTCATTGTGTAATTAAACAACACAGGAGTGTAAAAATACAGCAGTTTTTTTACAGTAACATTTACTTGAATAAGTGCAACTAATTAAATGTGTTCACTGTCCCTTACAGCTGTTGTAGTCCAGCAGATGTACCCCAATCTACAGAGTCCCCCCCACACTGAGGAGAACACCTACAGAGACTCCATCCACCTGGTAAAGGTCACCAGCAACGACAACAACCCCAACGGTCAGTGATATTAATATATGACCTGAGGTATACAGACAGACTCGGCTTTTCTGAACATGCACCACATTGTTCAGATCTCGGCAGCAGAGTGTAAGAGTGTGTGATCTGTGTGCAGTTGCCCCAGTGTCTGTGCAGATGTGGACCCAGAGCAGTGTGGACAGCGCAGACACAGATTACGATCCGAACGACTGTGTCCCAGACCCGGCTTTCCCTCTTTCCACGTTCCGCAGTGAGTCTTTAATGAATGCCCAAGCAATAGCAAACACCTCCAGATGACTGTCTGTGAGGAGTGTGGTGTGTTCTCCCTGTGTCTGCGTGGGTTTACTCCGGGTGACCCTCTGTGAGGAGTGTGGTGTGTTCTTCCTGTGTCTGCGTGGGTTTCCTCCGGGTGACTGTCTGTGAGGAGTGTGGTGTGTTCTCCCTGTGTCTGCATGGGTTTATTCTGGGTGACCGTCTGTGAGGAGTGTGGTGTGTTCTTCCTGTGTCTGCATGGGTTTCCTCCGGGTGACACCTCCAGGGTGTGTTCCTACATTGCGCCTAGTGATTCCTTGTAAGGTCCAGGCCCCATTGTAGGATAAAGTGGTTTCAGGAAATTAACTGATGAATGAATTTGGAGTTAAAAAATATTTTACAAAACTTTTTAAAAAATGTATTTTGTGTTCAATTATATTGTTTACACACTGTGATCTCATCAAACCACATCACACACTGTGATGTGGTTTGACATGCAATAATGCACTCTGCAATAATACATATGCGCCCGAAATGGCTCCTTATTTTCGTACAGAGCTCTATTGAGAACATCAGCCATTTACTGAGAGTATGTGAGGAGTGTGGTGTGTTCTCCCTGTGTCTGTGTGGGTTTCCTCTGGGTGACTGTCTGTGAGGTGTGTGGTGTGTTCTCCCTGTGTCTGTGTGGGTTTCCTCCAGGTGACTGTCTGTGAGGAGTGTGGTGTGTTCTCCCTGTGTCTGTGTGGGTTTCCTCTGGGTGACTGTCTGTGAAGAGTGTGGTGTGTTCTCCCTATGTCTGTGTGGGTTTCCTCTGGGTGACTGTCTGTGAGGTGTGTGGTGTGTTCTCCCTGTGTCTGCGTGGGTTTCCTCCGGGTGCTCTGGTTTCCTCCCACGGTCCAAAAACACACATTGGTAGGTGGATTGGCGACTCAGTATTCCGTAGGTGTGAGTGTGTGTCGCCCTGTGAAGGACTGGCGCCCCCTCCAGGGTGTGCTCCCGCCTTGCGGACCCACCGTGACCCTGAACTGGATAAGGGTTACAGACAATGAATGAATGACATGCTCAGAACAATCAACACTTGGATAATAATAAATATGTGCACAATCATAATTACATAATAATAAACATGTAGAAAATAATAGTCACAAACAATAATAAACGCTAACTTGTAATAAGCACATAATTAGTAGTGATATATGGAAATAATATATAGATAAAAATAAATGTGAAGGGGTTAATGCACTTCCAGTTCTTGAGGTAGGGGTTTAATACACTTCAGTCTTATCTCAGTTTAGTATCATTTTATATAATAAATAATAATGGGACATGCACAGCCCTGGTCAAATTACATTAATTGATTAACTGATTTTAAATTTAACAAATGTATATACATTTTCATTCAGTGGAGTTATTTGATGTGTTTAACCCATAAGTGACATGAAACCAAATTATGAGAAATATAAAACAGACCATTTTTCTCACATTTCTTGCCATATTCTGTCATTATTTTGGGGTTAAAAACCCAATGTAACAACCATTTTGTAACTTGTATTTCAACATTTTATTCATGCAAAGGTAATAGAGTGTCGTGTGTAACACGGGGCAGACAAATAAACCATTTGAAATGTTAAAAATTTTGGAATACACCTTTTAGAAACAAAAATATACATTTGATATAAGCATTTCTATATTCTCTATGTCCTCATGAAGCCCACGGTCATACTGTAAATAAGGTCACACACACACACCTTCACAAAGGACATTCCAGCAAATGCCACTTAAGAACGTCATGATTTAAACTGAAGAATAAAGCTGTGTAGGGAACTTTCCAGACCTTATAAAGGGTATGTGACACTCATGTCACCACGGGCTCTTACGGGTTAAAATATCCTCTCAATTTTACTGTCTCGTATTTTTATAAGATCCTGGATATTTCAGGTTCTTTTCTTACTTTCTGATTCATACATTTATTTCTTTAATTTAAAAATGTATCTATAAAGATATTGTTAATATTCTGATTAATATTTTGTTAGAATAATGATTATAAATGTATGATAAAGGCTGTGTTGTTGTAGACTCTCTGCGGTACAGTGCTGAGGGCAGAGCTCCGGGCCCCACGAGTGTGTGTCTGCAGAGTGTGTGTGAGGAGGGTGAGTCTCATACACACTTCCTGTTAGGAACGCCTCTTTAGAGTTAAAGGCTTTTTACCTCAGAAAAAAGGTTAGAGTGTATTACACTGCCGTATGAAGACCTCACACCTTTTTATATTTATATTTCATTTTATGTTTTATATTTATATTTTATATTTTATTTTATATTTATATTTTATTTTAGGTTTATATTTCATGTGATTTTAAAAGTTGGTTTTCAAAAGTCTATGAAAATGGTAAAATAAGCTATAATTCAGATATTAATAATAATGCTTATTTCATAACAATGATATTAAAACTGGGCTGTATTTTATTTTAATCCAGATGTTCCTGGACATACTTTGATGCCAGGATATCAACATCAGACCTTTACAGTTGAAGGCCTCAGTGCTGCCCCAAGTGGTAGGTGTTAATATTTTGTTCTTACTTCATAAATGCTCTTTCTTCAATTACAATATTTATGTGTGAATGATATAAAATACATAGATCAGCCACAACATTAAAACAACCTCCTGGACTCTACACTCACTGTCCATTCTCTCAGCTTCACTGACCCACAGGAGCACTTTATAGTTTTACAATTACAGACTGTAGTCCATCTGTTGCACTGCATACACCGTCTGCTACCTTTCCCCCGTTCTCCAACACTCAGGTGTGATGTGGTGGTGGATCATTCTCAGTGCTGCAGTGACACTGACGTGGTGGTGGTGTGTTAGTGTGTATTGTGCTGGTGCGAGAGGATCAGACACAGCAGTGCTGCTGGAGTTTTTAAACCCCTCAGTGTCTGGACTGAGAACAGTCCACTGACCAAAAAACATCCAACCGACAGTGTCCTGTGTCACTGATGAAGGACTAGAGGACGACTGACACACACTGTGCAGCGAGAGATGAGCTACTGTCTCTGACTTTACATCTACAAGGTGAACTAACGAGGAGGTCACACCTGATTTTGTTCCTTTCTCTCCTGCAGAGGACTCGTTTGAGACCTCAAGTACCTCGTCTGGAGAGTGCTATGAGAACACAGGCCTCAATGCTCATGATTTGGAATCGGAGACTTATGGGAACACTGGAGAGTACAGAGGAGACCTGCAAACTGGAGGTATGCTTGGGTTAAAGGAGCCTAAAATGTCCTTGTGTAAAGTGTGTGAGGGTTTGTTTCATTAACTCCATTTGGAGACGTAGTCTCCTTCTGATATTATATTCAGCTTTGTGTTTTTAGACACTGATTTTGTTCCATATGTAAATGTTTTTCTGTAGCACTGCTGAACCCAGTCCCATGCTTTGACTCGGAGAACTACACCAACCAGATTCAAGACTCTTACACAAATCACAGCAACGGACTCCCATCCAACCAGGGTCTCTAACTACATTATACAATTACATTAATTACTCAATGTATATTACCAGAACTCTTTCTATGTATGTGTATTTATGTATACAATAATAGCAATAACATAGCAATAATTCAATATCAATATATATATATATATATATATATATATATATATATATATATATATATATAATATAAAATGTTTCAATAACGATGATTTTTAAACACATTTTAAATATTTCAATATTCACTATTTACAGCATCTGCCACCGACTGATGGTTATTAGAGCTGTCGTCAGTTCAACACTCAATTTTGTTTAAAAAATATTAATGCTGACAAAGCCAATAGGTTTATGTTTGATGTCATGTTTCTTGTTTGTCTGTGGCTTTTATGTCGTTCATATCAATATCAGAATTATATCGTATCAAACAAAATTAAGAAATATACCGTGATATAAATTTTGGCTGTATCGTCCAGCCCTAATGTACCTATATATGTATGTGTATGTATATATCAGTCTCTCTCTCTCTCTCTCTCTCTCTCTGTCTCAGATTCTATCTCTTTCTGTCTGTCCCTTTGCATTTCTCGCCATCTGTGTGTCTCTGTGTCTGTCTCTCTGTTTGGAAACACCTCTTATTAACCACAGCAGCAGTAAAAGTGCTGAGCTATTTCCTCCAATGTTCAGTTGGTTGTAAAAGCGAAAAAGGCAGAAGACCAAATGAAAAACAAACATAAAAAGTGCAAAGGAATCAGACATTTTAGGAAAATAAACACAAGATAAACAAACAAATAAACAATCCAAAAGCCTGGGCAGGGAAGTGGAGCTGTTGAGTATGAGCTGACCTCACTCTGGGGTTGGATTAAAGCTGCCGTCCTGTACAACACTGACTCTGCTGTGTTCTTTCATCTCTCAGGTCTGAATATTGATGCGAGATTGGACTGTGAAGACGATTCTGAGATCTACTCGCCGGTCAGCGCTGATGTTGACCTCCACTCCGACAGTGACTATGATGACGTGACTTATTTACAGGCATGAAGTGTGATCCGAGCCAAAAGCAAACACAAATTATATAATGTAATGAAACCTGAGAAGCCACTGCACTTCCTTTCACTTTCCAATTTGCCTTTTGTTCTCGTTCTTTACAATAAGTATGAGCATGTGTATTTATAGTAAATCTGATTTATAAATATAGCATTGCTCAGTTAAGATTTTTTTTATTCATTCATTAATTATCTGTAACCCTTATCTAGTTCAGGGTCGCGGTGGGTCCAGAGCCTACATGGAATCATTGGGCGCAAGGTGGGAATACACACTGGAGGGGGCGCCAGTCCTTCACAGGGCGACACACACACACACACACATTCACTCACACACTCACACCTACGGACACTTTTGAGTCTCCAATCCACCTACCAACTTGTGTTTTTGGACTTAAGATTTTTTTAAAGTCTTTATTCAGATTTTCCTTTGTTTTATGTGAAGTAATAAGCCACGAGAGACCATTCGTTACTGTGATTTTATTACGGGAAAGGGCAAAATCAACCTTACCTGTGATAAAATCGCAGTAACGCACAGCCTCATGTGGCTTATTGCTTTATTATCTGCTGATAAACTGACACAATTTAACCTTACACATTCACATAAAACTAGTGAAAAATATCTAGAGAATACACAATATGTTCATGTAATGATCTTATTAAAGGTGGCACTGTGTCCCTGCCAAACAGCCTGGGTAGGACCCTCTCTTCAGGTCACTCTCTGTTAGGAGTGTGGTGTGTTCTTCCTGTGTCTATGCAGGTTTCCTCCGGGTGCTCCACTTTCCTCCCACAGCCGAACTAATGAGAAATATTACATATATTTACCAGGTTATTGCTATGTAGGTCATTGTTTAAAAGTTTGCAGAACACCTGCATAAGCTTTTCACAAGAAGTGACCTAAAAAAACATCTATTCCACCAAGCCTTTATAGACTGTAATCTAGAACATGAGTCGAACTGCAGAGTACTGTACCTGTTAATATATTTACAGTGTAATAATAATGTGAGAAATCCATCTCAAAACTAATGTTAAACATTCTGAAATAACATTCTCATGTAAGTCTTTCTTGAATGATGTTGTAAATAAAGGTTTTGTACAAATTATAACTGAATATTATAACTGTATTCTTCAAAACTACAACACGGTGGCGCCAAAGTCATTTGGAAAAAAGCTTACACTATAGGGTACTTCTTAAAGTAATTGTATTGGGGTTTTATTTAAATCATGAAACAAAGTCTCAGTATCATTATTATTATAAGCAGTAGTAAAATTACATTTACATGCTTTTTGTTGTTATGGCGCAGCAGTATGAAATGTACACTCTGCATTTGACACTGCATCTTTGGCAGTGAAAACACACACACACACACACACACTAGTGACTTGGGCCAGTGTGCACACATACACCCAGAGTACCAAAGGCATATCAGCTTTGGATGTTGAGGGAGTTGAAAGCAGTGTTTCCTCACTCTCCTCTATATTATTCTTGCTGTTCCAGGGCATCGAACCAGCGACCAATTGTTTAGAGCCCTCTTCTCTAATCTTTAGACCGTTTAGGTGTTTTTAAAAAATAATCATAGACACCTCTCTTTATAAAACTCAAACAAATATAAAGCCTATATTATGCATCAGTAGTGTATTCATAACATGATTAATTAAATGTAACGATTATCCCTGAGGAGCTTTTGGGGGCAAATGTCTGGGGCAAAACTCTTTCTCTAGAATGGAACATTTCACACCAAACCAACACCACTCTCATCACTTTTACATCTTTAACGTATTTCACCAGCAAGACATTTTTAGAAAATATGTGGGTTTCCCCTTTAAACGCAAATTTGCATGATGCTTCAGATAGTGAAGAAAAGAACATCAGGTTCTAGAGAAAAGAACCACTCAGATTATTTTCTCCCGAGAAACAGATTAAAAGATTAAAATGACCACCTTGTCCCACCATGTTTAAATCATCCTCACTGCAGTGATTAGCCTTTAGTTCTGCCCAAGATTGTTTGACAGAGCAGAGTATTATCTCAATCTCCAGGAATTTTCAGATGGGATTTCTTAATTAGCTTAAACAAATGTTTGGAGATAGTTTCCACTCTCTTAGAAGATCCAGGTGCTCTTGAAAATAAACCAGAAATCAAAATTGACCTTGTTTTGTTGTATTTGATCTTTTTAAATTTTATTTTATTATGTTTATTATTTATGATCCATTATTTATATTAATTATGAGAATGCAGTAAGGGCAACCAAGAGGACAAAGACAACGTAGCATTATTAGGCTAAATGCTCTGAAAGGGCAGTAAACAGCAGTCTTTATAAAGACGAAATAAAGTGCGTGCACACACACACACACACACTCACACACACACACAAATACTTGGTGGAAGGCACAGAGGTAACAGCATGGTATTCATAAACTTATTACATTTGCCTTGCAATAGCTGCAATAGCTCAGAAACCCCACCTAGGGGGCGCTTCGCCCACTCAGACAATTATTTTTCATTTTTAAATCCCAACAATCATTAAGTGCCTTATTAAGTAATTTATTTATTCTTCAGCTTCAGAAATGGCCCAATGGCTTTCATTTAATGACGTTAATAAACCTTTCCTTCTGTTCACTTTTCCAGACTATCCAAACAAACGTCCAAAAGTGCTTAAATTTCCATTCCTCATGCTCTGAAAAATCTCCAACACATTCACTTATTTTGTTTCTCAAAAATGAAAGCTTTTAATGTTTTCTTTTTTTTATTATTTATTTATTTATTTTTTAAATCTGAGGGTTGCAGATTTTGGTGTGAGGCCTGTTCTTGTTATTATAGGCCCCACTTTTGAAACTGATTTTTTCGTTTTGTTTTGTTTTTAAAGATAAGAAACACCCTAAGTAATTGTCCTTTAACTCATTCACATACGTACTCACTCATGTTTAGGAAATGCTCCACAGGGGGGTGCTGTTCAGTAGTTTGCGTCAAAGAAGGTCAGTGTACTGCTTCGTTTATTCTCCTTTGACTTTCCTCTTATTCATTATCTAATCTCTCTTATCGCTGTAAGAATGAATAGTTCAACTATAGTATATACTGGCCATTTTGACTGGTCTCTGACACTGTACTCTAACACTAGTGTGTTCCCATTCACTCTCCCTCGTTCCACTTCTCTCCTTTACAGTGTTTAAACAGCGCTTGGTTCTCTGTACAGACGAGGATCTGTGGTTGTTTGCGTAAAGATCATAAATCACTGTTCACATCATGTGTCGTGGTTCGGGCACAAGGCTGATTCCTCTGCCTCCTTCTCAAGACCTCTGTTATTTCCCATTTCACAGTCCATTTGTAATTCTGGACACATAAACATGCGAGCTGTGAGTTATTAATCAGGATAGTGGCAAGGGATAGCTTTGTTTTCACAGCTCACTTTTGACATGACACAGTGAGGGTGGTCAGATCTCGCTCATGATGTCACTGGGGATGGTACTGGAGATTGCTGCTGTGGTATTCCAGGTAGTTGTTAGGATGCTGTATGTTTGATGATTAATTCTGGATGACAGTCACCACAGCAACTCATCTCAAAATTTTTTTAAAGGACCTCCTTAGTCTGTTCTTTTGCGGTGACTCTGAAGCTCTTAGTTTTAGACTATGGTCCAATGACTCATAAGCCTCTAGACACGCTTAGGTTTGCCACCTATCTTTTTTTACGATATCTGTCCAGGTGTCTGAATGGCATATGTCTGGATTTGTAACATCTTCTTAAATTGTGGAGGGGAAAAACAAGCAATAAAACAACACCAGCCTGTTATTGCTGCTTCTTTGTATCTGCTATATTTTCATTAAACAGGTGTTTTTCCTGGCCCTTATGCACACACCTTAAGATTTCATGGTCACGCAGTCAAATCCAGCACTCTATCATCAGCTAGCCAATCAGATTTCAGTGTGATGAAAAGTAATAAATGTCAGTTTGACTGACAGGCGAAACTACCAATCACGTATCACTATTTTAGTGCATCGTTTAGAGGTAAACAAGGCAATAGCCAAGAGAAGCTGGCCGCATGGATTCAATATTTTGCATATATTCATATCATTATCAATGGGTTTTACCAAAATGTTATGTATAAAGTGACATTTAGAGGTGAGTCTAATGAAACTTTGACTTTAAGAGTATTTGGGGCACAGGGGTGACAATGTGGTAGCATTATTTAAGCTGCTACCCTTGATTTTACCCAATAGCAATATTTTTACTTGCGTGCCGATCTAGGACACTCCACACACCTCTATAAGCTGTTCAGATGAAGAACAATGTGCTGAAACCAAAGCACTTTAAGTTCAGCCAAGTTGTATCTGTATAATTCCCCAGTGAAAAGGGCCAGAAGGGTCTGATGTCAATGCTAAATGCTTTCCGCTGCTTGCTAATCCCCTGGGGGACTTCAAGGAGTAAGAATTAAATCAGCATACCCAGCTAAAGCAAATAATCAGCCCCTCTCAGTGGACGGATTGATGTCATTTGTTTCTGAGAGCTAATTGTGACCAATCAGGCCTCGGTGCCAGTGGAGTGGATCAGGTGATTGACAGCTCCGGCTGACTGTTGACTTTGGACGGAGAGCAGGTTGTTACATCAGTGAGTTTGCTCACAGGAATAACACAGGGGCAGGTGAGAGGTGGGGCAAGTAGCTTGGAGATGATAGGAATATTAGTGGAGCCTTCACGACATTCACAAACCTCTACACCTCTAAACATTTAACGTCTGAAAGAACAAACAGCGACACAAGTTAAAAGAGGCTAGCTAGCAAAATGCTATCCTGTGAAAATGGACCCCCCTCCCCCACCTCAAAGGAAAATTTATTTTTACAAACACACATATATATATATATATATATATATATATATATATGTTCTTAACCATGCTAATTTATGTTATATCCATGGACTGATGGAAGATTGTTTTCTTCATTATTCTGGGGGGCTCTGAAGTTATTGCCAATTTGTTGCTAAATAGATGTTGCTAGGTTGTACTTGTTTGCTTTGTGACTCAGGGTGGTTGTTTAGTTACTGTTTCTAAATAGATTTTAAAACTTCTGTCTTTACTAGATTTCTGTGAAGCTGCTTTATGGCAAACATCAGTTGTAAAAATGCTATACAAATAAAATTTGATTTGTTGATTGATTGGTAGATTGCTAGAAGTTGCTAATTGGTTACTGGGTCAATGCTATGCTATTCCTGGTTGATAGGTAGTTGCTACTGTGTTTTTGGTGGCTAGTAGGGAGTTATTTGTACTTCAGTCATTAAAGAATCTGCATTGATTTTTAAAGTAATAAGGAAACACTTTGCCATTTGTTCAAAGCAATAGATACTGCCCCCCTGTGGTGCATTTTGTTAAAGATGATTGAGTGAGTGATCGTGTAAGTTACAAGCCATTTCAGCGAGGTGCTTAACAGCTACAAAGGTTACAGTTAAATATGGGATATCATGATTAATCTTTAAAAACAGTTCATATGCATTGCTCACACATGACCATGGCCTAATTCACTCAATGAATATGGAACAAAATAATGACCATGTGTAGACTCTAAAGTCCGAAGGTGATGACATATGTTTTTACAGTTGTACCACTCCTTGAGAGGCACTCGAACGGTGGAGATACAAATTGGCATTAGGTCATGTTCCTGAGAGCCAATTTCATGAAGAACCTTATCCTTTTAAAACATAGCAGCTTTCACTGAGGTAAGTAAGACCCTTGATGGATGTGGAGTGGGGTCTTTGATCACAGTAGCTGGCGCACTGAAGCTACTCTTCCTACTGGTGACATAATGTTTATCTAACACAGATCAGCTTTTCTCATAGGTAAACTGAAGGGACAAAAGTTTTTGGACGCCTGCGATGAAGTGAGTCAATGGGGAGTTTATCCGTTGCCACTGTTGTTTCTCTGTTGACGGCTCCTGCAAGGGGTCACAGTGAAGCATCTGCCGCACAGAATATTCAACATGGGTATTACGCCGGACACCCGTTCCGACCAAACCTTCTCATTTCACTCGGGATTGGGACCAGCACCAGTGACTGTGGGGCACAGGTAGTAACCAAACCAAAGGCAAAATGAGGCTTTTACTCTTCACAGATTCTCTAAAGATTTGATGGAACCACAATAGTGAGAAATCAATGAAGTCAGGCCCTGATGCCTGAAGAGTTCTAGTTTCTAGATCAAGTGCTGGATTGTGCTCCATTCCTGCGAAGAACACAGTTCCACTGCTCCACAACCTGACATTTGGCACTGAACCAGGTGACCCATTTGTTTAATGCTGTCCTAAGGGGTCAATAAAGGGTATTTCTAAAGTTTAGATGGGTGTTAAAATGGGTGTTATATATATATAATCAAATCAAATCAAATCAAATTTATTTATATAGCGCTTTTCACAACTGATGTTGTCACAAAGCAGCTTCACAGAATTCCAGTAAGACAAGATTTGACATGAAATGTAAAGACAAATGTAAAACCCTCAAGTGAGCAAGCCAGGGGCGACAGTGGCAAGGAAAAACTCCCCCAGCTGAGGAAGAAACCTTGGGAGGAACCAAAGCTCACAAGGGGTGACCCATCCTCCTCTGGTCAATCTACTGGTGATGATAGTTAGTAGTCCATGAGAACTTCAGTGTAGGGACAGCTTCAAGGCACTTGGTGGTTGCTGGAGCATGGGCAGCTGGTCTGAAGCGTGGAGGAGGATCTCGACAGTCATCCATCAGTGTCCAGACAGACAGGTGGGCAGTCGTTTACTCGGAAAGATGTAAAGGGATGGAATTAGTTTTGAACTGTTTTGTGTTTGTAAAGTAGAAAATATGAAAATTTCCAGAGTGTGGCTAATGACTCCGGCAGATCTGACTATGACAGCATTAACTAAAAGGAGAGAACCAGGAGGACACACAGACACGGGAGCATCCTGAAACACTGGCATCCCTCCGCTCCACCGTCAACAAACCTGAGTGATCGCGAGAAGCGGCGGGACGACAGCACCAGCATCTCAGTTTACTATAATTCCCTGTGTCCATGGACCCCCCGGATCTGCCGCCTTTATCTATGGGGGAGCATTAGCTACCAAATGATAAACTAAACAAATGAGTTTTTAGCCTACATTTGAAGATTGCGACTGTGTCTGAGTCCCGAACATTTTCTGGAAGATCATTCCAGAGTTGGGGGGCTTTATAAGAAAAGGCTCTTCCCCCAGCTGAGGCCTTCTGAATTCTGGGAACATTTAAAAATCCAGTATTCTGTGATCTGAGTGAACGTGGGGGCTCATAATAGGAAATTGTATCTTGAAGATATTCAGGAGCAAGCCCATGTAGAGCTTTATATGTTAATAACAAAATTTTGTAGTCAATGCGGAATTTAACAGGCAGCCAATGAAGTGATGATAAAACTGGGCTGATATGTTCAAATTTTCTAGTTTTAGTGAGGACCCTAGCTGCAGCATTTTGAACTAGTTGAAGTTTTCTTAAATTGCTGCTGGTGCATCCTGACAGTAGTGCGTTACAGTAGTCAAGCCTTGAAGTAATAAAGGCATGTACTAATGTTTCTGCGTCCTGGAGGGATAAGGCATTTCTAATCTTAGCAATATTGCGAAGATGTAAAAAAGCTGTCCTAGTGATACTACCTATGTGTTGATCAAATGATAAATCCGGGTCAATTATGACACCAAGATTTTTTGCTGCTGAACCAGGTTTAACTGGAAAGTTAGCTAGATTTAAAATTAAGTCTGATAATTTATTTCTTGTCACTTTTGGACCCAAAAGCAGGACCTCTGTTTTGGTGCTGTTTAGGAGGAGGAAATTACGCAACATCCAGCCTTTCACGTCTTTTACACAGTCCTCTATTTTCTTTAATCTGTGTTTGTCATCGGGCTTGGCTGAAATATACAATTGTGTGTCGTCTGCGTAACAGTGAAAGTTAATGTCATGGTTTCTTATAACTGTGCCTAGCGGTAACATGTATAATGTAAATAATAATGGTCCTAAAATAGAGCCTTGTGGAATTCCAAATCTTACTTTAGAATAATTTGAATTTAGATTGTTTACTTTTACGAATTGATAACGTTCCGTTAAGTAAGATTTAAACCATAATAGGGCTGTCCCTGTGATTCCAACCATGTTTTCTAACCTTTCTATGAGAATATTGTGGTCTATTGTATCGAAGGCTGCGCTTAGGTCAAGAAGCACCAACAGGGATACGTGGCCTTGATCAGAGGCAAGAAGAAGATCATTTGTTATCTTGACTAGAGCTGTCTCTGTACTATGATGTTGCCTGAATCCAGATTGGAATTTTTCATATATATGATTCTTATGTAGATATGAACTAAGTTGTTGGGCCACAGCTCTTTCTAAGATCTTAGACAGAAATGGCAAATTAGAAATAGGCCTGTAATTAGACAGTGTACTAGCATCAAGATTTGGTTTCTTGATCATAGGTTTAATAACTGCTAGTTTAAAAGCTTTGGGTACATGGCCCAGACTAAGGGATGAGTTTACTATAGTTAAAAGAGGATCAATAATAGCTGGTAGTACTTCTTTGAGCAACTTTGTGGGAATTGCATCAAGTGTGCAAGTTGTACAGTTTGCGGAGGTGATAATCTTCTCTAGTTCTAATTGTGGGAGTGGGCAAAAGGTTTCAAGTCTTTCTTTTACAGTTATATTATGTTTTATTTCATTAACATCAGGTGGCAGCCAGGATGGATTTGATCCTGTGGCTAGAGATTGTTGTCTAATATTCTCAATTTTATTATTAAAAAAGTCCATAAAATCATTACTGGTGAGAGTTGCTGGAATTAGTTGTTCAGAACCTGCTTGATTTTTTGTAATTCTAGAAAACACACTAAACAGTGCTCTCGGATTATTTTTATTATGGGAGATCAGCGAGGCCAGATATGCTGAGCGAGCTTTAGTGAGGGCATTTCTATACTCTATAAGGCTGTCCTTCCAGGCAGAATGGAACACTTCAAGCTTGGTTGATCGCCATTTCCGCTCTAGTTTTCGTAATGTTTGTTTTAAAGTACGGGTCTTATCGTTATACCATGGTGCGAGCTTTTTCTGTCTTATACTTTTAAGTTTAAGTGGTGCTACCTTTTCTAAAGTAGATCGACAGGTATTTTCTAGGTAATCAGTTAGTACATCTAGGTCCATTGGGTCTGATGGAGTTGGAACTGGGGTCGATAGTTCTGGTAGGTTTTCTATAAATTGTAGGGCGGTAGATGGTTTTATTATACGCCTTGTAGAATAGCGAGGGTTCTTACATATATTATGGATAAAACGTAGCTCATATGAAATTAAGTAATGATCGGAGATTGCTGAGGATTGCGGTAAGATATTAATTTTGTCAATGTTAAGACCTAGTGTCAGAACTAAGTCTAAAGTGTGGCTGCAGTAGTGTGTAGGCCCTGTTACATTTTGAGTAATACCAATAGAGTCTAAGATTGAGGTAAATGCCTTTTTTAGTGGGTCACTTTCCTTCTCAAAATGGATATTGAAATCTCCTACAATTATAACTTTATGATTGCACACCGCTAGGTTTGTAGCAAAATTGCTGAATTCTTTCAGAAATTCTAAGTAAGGCCCTGGTGGTCTGTAAATGTTGCATAATAAAAATGCGTCCTTTTTTGTGACCGGATTTGTAATAATAGTGGAGAGAACCTCAAAAGAAGAGAAGGTGTCACATTGTTTAAGACTAATTTCTAGGGTATTTTGGTAAATTACACATACTCCACCTCCTTTGCCTGATATTCTTGGGCTATGTGCATAATTATAGCCTAGGGGGGTGGCTTCATTTAGTGCTAAATATTCATTTGGTTTAACCCACGTTTCCGTGAGACAGAAAACATTGAATTTATGATCACTTATAATATCATTTACGATGAGTGCTTTTGAGTTTAGTGATCTTATGTTGAGTAACCCAAATTTTAGTTCTGAGGTGTTGCTGCTAGGTGTTGTATATGATTTAATATTGATTAGGTTGCTGAAACAGGCTGATTTTGTTTTTCTACTTTTACATTTAGTTCGGGGGAAAGACTAGACTATTTTTAAATATATAATTTAAAAAGACCTTCTCTTTTTTATCCAAACATTGAGTAGTAAAATCCACAGTGATGATTATGAGATTAAAGGCTTTTTAAACTTAGGTTCTGACACTCTGTAAAATCAACCCCCCCCCCCCCCCCCTTCCCAACCCTTCCCTGAATTCCTCGCATTCTTCTGGACGTAAGCAACAAGCCTTACAGCGGTGAATATACTAATGTTATTTGCCACCATTAGCCACTAGCAGGCAATTGACCCCTTGACCCTCTGTCAGCGACCTGTAAGCGCGGCTTTTAAACCTTCGTCTAAATCTCCATGGGAAACGGCTCCAAATCCAAGATCAGACGCAATCAACACCCAAGGGTTAGGAAGGTGGGTTTAAAGCGTGCTCCTAAAGAAGCTTCTCTCCAAGAGATAGTGGTATGGGATTGCCGTTGCATATATGTCACTTTTTAAAAATGCTTTAATTATGTTGGTATTATTTTTGCCAGCATTAAAACACTTACATTCTTCATTAAAAAATTCCTTTTCAGCCTTTTTTAAGGTTGTGAATGGCTCCCTAAACCTTCGTTTGTAGTGTGCTATATACTGAGGTACCATAGAAACACAAGTGAAATCAGACACTGTCTGTTCCACTGTCTGTTACTTAGTAAATAAAACTAGCAATGTATTTTTTGTGAACATTCAGCTCATGTAGTGAACTACAACATTTAATATTGATTGTAAGTTCATCGTGGGAGATGACAGTGCCCTCAAAATTTGAAATCAACTTTACTATAAACATACTCTCAGAAAATGGCTGATGTTCTCAATAGAGCTCTATATGAAAATAGGGAGCCATTCCGGACGCATATGTATTATTGCAGAGTGCATTATTGCATGTCAAACCATAACAACAGAACCCTGAGATCACTGTGTGTAAACAACATAATTGAACACAAAATAGTGTTTTGTATAATATATTTTTTTCCAAATTCATTAATTAGTTATTTTCCTGAAACCACTTTATCCCCACGCGGACACAGGGAGAACACACCACACTTCTTACAGACAGTCACCTGGAGGAAACCCACGCAGACACAGAGAAAACACACCACACTCCCCACAGACAGTCATCTGGAGGAAACCCACGCAGACAGAGGGAAAAAACACACCACACTATTCACAGACAGTCACCCGGAGGAAACCCACGCAGACACAGAGGAAACACACCACACTCCTCACAGACAGTCACCCAGAACCCACAACCTCCAGAAACCCGGGCAGTGACCAGTTAAACTGTCCTCTTCACATCACTTAAAGATTTCACATTCGAGAAAGAGGTCTGAGATCTGAGAGACATCTGAACCCGAACGCTGTGGGTCTGAAAGGATGTGGCGCTACAGAAAAGAAAAAGGAAATAGACACAAAAGATGTGAAACTAGGAGCTTGAGATATTTGGAGGTGTCTACAATATTGGTCCTAAATGCTGCGCTATATATAATATATATATAATGATTATTAATGAACACAGCATTAATTAAACAATTTATGTAATTTCTTTATTCTTTTGGACCAGTTCAAAGGAATCTGAGAAACTACAGAGTGTATTCTCCTTTAAGGAATAAATGAATAAATTGGGAGTGAAAAGGAGCCTGTGAAACTGATACAACTCCTCTGTGGCTGAGCAGACGGGAAACATTCCTTCTTCTTGATGAAACCCCAAATTAGTGTGGTTCCACTGACACGACCAGTCGTAAATATGACTCCAACAGCTACGTTCCTAGCCCCCTCCTTGCCACAGAACACTTCCTTTTCCGGCCTGTTAGTGTCAAAGCATATTTCCGTCTTGCTCACCTGGGATTTGATGGCGATCCGGCCTCTCCAGGCTTGGGTTTCTCTCAGAAGGCCGTCGACTTCACAATCAATAAACACTTTGCTGATTTTTATTGAGCAGAAAGCCTGGTTTCACCTCTGCTGAAGATTATACTTATTACAGGGAGAAGGTTCCAGAAAACAGACAGAGGTTGAAACACATGTGAAAGTGATCTTCTAAACATCGCAGTGTGAAGGCTTGTAAACACAGACTTGTAAAAATAGGTCGGAATATCAAGGTGTAATGTTTTTATAATGATGTCTGATGGATAAATATATATGGATACATTCACATTACGAGCCTAATGAATTCAGATTTCTTTTTCTCATTCTGACAGTTCCCATTCATAAACGTAAGTGACCTTTATCTGTCTGTAATGTGAACAAATCGGTCCCTGAAATGGCACACGTGCACACTGATATGTTTATGTACCCCTCCCCTGTTGCTGTCAGCACTGTCTGATGAACACAACACTAAGCGCATGAGTACAGGCAAAAAAGGTGCAGAAATCCGATCTGACAGTTCACATTCATGTTGGATGGCCACAAATCAGATACGCATCTGGTCTAGGAGCTTGTGAAAGTGACTTTAATCTGATTTGTAAAAATGCCTGTCACAGCAAAGGCATAGTTCATGATTAGAATAAAAAACAATTTTTATAAAATTCAGAAGCTGTTTCCTCACTATTTCATGCTGGAAACCAGTCTGATGTGTTTATGAAGCCCCAGTGTCTGTAAATGAGTGAAAAGACATACAGGCTCAGTCCGTCATGGCTTTCTCTGTCTCTCTGCTCACATCTGGATGTTGTAAGACAACAGAGAGATTCCAAACGCTGAAAAGCACAAACCATGATGAGGATGTTTCTCTATTCCTGGTTCATATGGGGATTAAACTGACTTATTTTTGCTGTTTCAAATCACTAAATGTGGAGATGGCTAACTGCATTAGCGACAGCGCTACAAAACTAAACAACTCGAGTTACACTAGTTTCTATGGGAATTCAAACAGTGGATAAAAAGTTACAGACGAGTTACACTTCAGCCGCGTACAAGCAATGGTTATTTTCCCCTCAAACACACCATTCCACCTTAAAAGACACTTAGCATCAGAATGTAAACAACCAGAGAGAACCGCACTTAGGTTCATCGTAAGCATTACATTTAAGGGGAAAAAGTAAATAAATAAAACTGAGATCAAAGTCACTTCAGCCTGGTAATGTGAAGTGAATATGGCTATGTTCATGTTACGTTAAGTGACTCAGATCTGATCTGACGCTACACTGGAGCCTGACGTACTTCTCCTCAGAAAGCAGACCACAACATCTTTGGTCATGGATAAAGTTGAGAAGAAATTAATTAAGGAAGACTGGAAATATTAACCTCTGTATAACTCCTCTTCACCACACTAAAGAGGGTGCAGACGGCAGCAAATTCAGGTGAGACATGTCCTCAAACATGGGTTTGGACACAGCTGAATTCACATTGAGGCAGAAGAACTTGACGGATAAACACTGTTGTCTCAGGAAAATGCTGTGGGAAATGGGGACCTAGGTGGGAAAAAAGTGCCAGTGTTGTTTTTGTTTCCTTCCTGGCTGTAATTGCAGTGTGATGCAGACACACTAATGCATGAATATGAACATTCACAACCGCGTACGCCACTTGTGCAGGCTACGACATATACACCGCACCGATTTAATGAATAAATATAAATCAGCCTTAAAGAAACTTTAGATGAGGTTGGGCAATTTTGCTCTTGAACTCCTGCTAGATTTGAACAGTGTAATTCAACTTTTCCAGCTTTGCTTTGAAATCAGTGGGGTTTCCCGTCTGCCTCCAGAAGTTACATAGTGCAGTTTCTGCAGTGCTGAGCAGTGACAGAGGCTCTATTCTCCCTGTTACAGGTCAATGGAGCATAGTTAATAATTTTAGAGCTCCAAATTTAAAGTAAAAATACTACCTATGTTATCTATGCTGGTTGTTGGATTTGATGCTGCTCTTGCCATTCTGCGTAGGACAGCTCCAGCCTTTGGTATATCGTGGCCTAGTAAACTACTGGAATGCAGCAAATTTTGTGTGTCCTTAATCACTCTCTTGCTGCATGTTTATAACCCCCAAAGTCCCTAAGCCTGGCCAAGAGATGGACACTCTGCAGATCATTAGATTTAAATCAAAGCTTGTGATCTTCTCCTACTAATGGGTCACCTCACGTCACGTGTCACTTCCTTTTTAATGTGCGAACGCAGCGATGGTTCAAGGGCCGTGACCTCTGCCGAGCTCCTGTCCAAATACTTTTGATCGCGTCTCACAGATGTTTCCCATTTCCACCTCAGAGTCTCGACTGTAAAGTAAGAGCCCTGCTGCTGTCATTCACACTTCTCCTCCATGGAGTAAAAGAAGTCCAGAGCCTCTGTGATTATCGTTCAGAAACACATGGCTGAGGTCAGGCCTGTCTCACTGAGTCTCACTGAAGCCTCCACTAAGGACACTAATCCACGGCAAGCTGAAGCCACTACATATATATATTTCTCCTCTCACCTGCACCCCCCCTGCAGTTCCATGCCCCACAGTTTGAATATCTCTGCATTAGAGTGATATTAAGGTGGATCTACTGAGATATTAAGAAGAATGACAACGATTAACAAGATTTAATTCCTGATCTTTCTTTCTTATACAAAGATATACATTAAGCAAAATGAAAGGCAAAGAAAATGCTTTAAAAAGCAAAATTATAAATAATTATATAAAATTACATGATTATTAAATTGCTAAAACGTGTGGACAAAGATATAATTATAAAAATAATAAACGGCACATACAGTGTTGTTAAAATCAACAAACACAATCACCTAAGAAGCAACCAAAATCAGCTAAGATTAAATGAGAGGTAAAGAGAAGTAAAACAAACTCAACCTGTATAAACTAAACCAGTTGCAGGTGGTTATGCGTTCCAGCTGCTGATATTACAAACATCTGCTCTTCCCCACGTCTCGTCGTCTGTTTGAGGAACAGAGAAAAGCCCAAGCCCCGAGCTGGCGGCACAGCATCCTTCTCCTTCTCTTTGACTCGGTTCTGAGGAGATTAAGGAGATCAGGATGAAGCCCAGTGGCTCTGAGGGAGAGCGGTCAGACCTTCTTTTCAGTTCTGAGGCTACAGTACAGATACATACAAGTTATGAACAGTGTAAATGTACCTTTAAAAGCACAACAGTGGTTTTAAAATCCAGTTGTGTTTCGTTGCAAGTCCTGCAAATGAATTATGGCATATGAAATCAACACAATTTATATATCTACAATTAATCAAAATGATGATTAATGAGAGAGAGTGAGTTATACCTGTTCCATCACAATGAGAGTTGTTCTGAGAGTTTAAAAGGGGTGGAGTCAGGGAGGAGCCAGACCAGGAGAGGCCCAATCACAGATTGGAACTATATTAAACTACATTTAATTAACATTTCCCTTAGTTTCCAAGTGAAGATCATGAACAGTTTAATGGACTATACCTTAGCAACCACCTAGCAACCAGCTAGCAAGTCCTAGCAACCACCTGGGAATGACTTAAGACACGCAGTCATTTTTTTCAGTTCCTTTTTGTAGGCTCTGATGCTCTTCCACTGTTACATGCTCCTGCTAACCCCAGAGCATTAAATTATCAGTCAGTCTTCAGGAGCTGAGTGGAGCAGATTAACCCTTTGGCCTCCAGCTCCCAGCTATCTAAACACACCAGTCCACTGCGCAAACCTCGCTTCACCCCTCCATTCTCTCAGCTGCAATTGAGGTCACCAGTGTTTAACTCTCTGACACTAAACGACGTCTTCTCGCGGGCTAGGGACAAAGAAGTGAAATCAGAGAAACTCAAACCTGTCACCTTTACAATCTCTCTCTCTCTCTCTCTCTCTCTCTCTCTCTCTCTCTCTCTCTCTCTCTCTCATGGGAGAAATACATTAGTCTTTCCTTAGATGTGAAATAGTCTGTTCTAGAGAAAGTTATCCAGTCAGAATTATTAACAGTGGGAATGAATGGAACCAGACGTTCGCCTCAAAAAGCACCTTACAAAAAGTCATGGCACGAAATAAATGATGCTCTCAGTATCCTGCCTGATGCTGGTGACATGCTACTTTGGTGAATTATAAGGAGCGAGAGAGAATGGAAAGTAGATTTTACTAAGATTTATCACTATTTCACTACTATAATCAAACCCTTATCAGACTAATGTGTGGATACTGGTGGTTGAGGACGGCAAATAAAATGGCTGTAGACTATCGTCTGGTTCCTATCTGAGCCTCTGGATTTCTCTATAATGACTTTGTTCACATCTCAGTTTGTGAAATGGCAGAAGTGGTCAATTCTTCTGTCTTATTGCTTCAGATGTTCCTCTGAGCAGCTCTCCACTGGTGTCTACTGTTGTGAGGAATCTTTGTTGTATCTCCGGCTGCTTTCCTGACAAATGAGCAGCTTGTGTTCTAGTGTAAATGAAGATTGCCAGGATTCAGAACAAATTCAACCCTGTTTAGTATCATTGAGCGGGTTTTGATCATCGTATTGATCCAGATGTCCCTATTGTTGCGAAGGAGCTTTGTTTTGCGGCTGCTTGTATCTGTGGCCTTTATCTTCATTTATTTCTTTTTTCTCAAGATCTTCTTTGGCCGAGGGACTGTTGTTGTATCTGGACGACAGAAGGCCGGTCCAGTAAGGTCCTGCACATTCCTGGCCCTTGTTCTGGAGCTGTGTTGATTGCTTCCTCTCTCTTTACTGCGTGTGTACCTTTGAAATGCTCGGACAAAGGGGACACTCCACCTTTGACCTCGGGGCCCAAAGAGGGCCTAATCTGGAGGTTGCATCGTTGGCCGGCTTTGTTTTACCCCAGATGAGGAATGAATACAACTTTGGACACTTGGGGGTCAGTTGTCCACACCCCCCTCTGCTTCTACATCTGTCTGTTCTTTACCAATCTGTTTGTGTGAATGAGCCTCGGTCCACTCTCTCTATTCAGCCTCACACTGGAAGGCCACCCAGGGAACGTGGCACTAAGAGTCTGTTGACCCCTCGTTCACCTCTCATTAACACAGCCCCTTTTTGCTCTCAGATGCAGAAAGGTTTGCTCTCCTCGGGTTAGACCTGTTACTCTTTTTCCTGGTGACGCTCAGGGGCTCTGTGCTGGACTTTTCCTATTTGAATTTGCATGTTTGATCTTCATCTTTTCATCTGTGACAGACTGGTTTTAGTGTGCCGCAGACTACAAACGGACCTTTAAAGGGTTTGTCACTGAGAGACGTTTGATGTGACACAGTTAAGTAAGATTTCTTAGCTTAGTTTTCATATACTTTAATTTACACTAAGCATGTGTTTGGTCATTTGTTTCACAACCTGATAAATTTAAAGGGGAATCCCTCCAGTTTGAGAATTTCTGCCTTAAGATTTATTCTGTGCAATCTATCTATCTATCTATCTATCTATCTATCTATCTGTCTATCTATATGTGTGTGTGTGTGTGTGTGTGTGTGTCAGGAATGTGTCACATTGTGGGAACCTAAACCTGTTCACACACACACATTGTGGCGTATTGTTTTCCTTGTGGGGCTTTGTCTTCCTTTAGTTTATGGTTAAGCTAGATAATGATAAGTCCCCACAATTCAAAGAAACGAGTGTGTGTGTGTTTGTGTGTTCACTACCTTGAATGGTTTAAATGCATGGGCACAACTTTGTCGTACAGCTGTGCAATGACAATAAAATTAACACATTAAAATATATCGAAGACAGTGGCTGTGAATGGAACCAGACGTCTGCGTCTGTTAAAGCTCCTCATAGAAAGTCATTATAAAAGCTAGGGTTAGTCACGAGGTGCACCCACCGCAGGTAGAGATTTTTACCTACATACACATGAAATGGGATGCCCAGGAGTAGCTGCACATGACCCTCACCTTTCCCAGTGCCAAGTGTGGGTTACAGCCGTACACTGCCCCACCCCATGATTGTAGAACTGTGTCCTCTGGAGTGAGGTCAGTGACCCAGAATGACGCTCCCTGACCTACCTGATGTTCTAAAGTGGTTTTACAGAAGGTGACCAGTCCAGACTCACTTTCTCACACTGATGTGTTTATTAGAAGAATAAATCCCGTGGTTCTCATCTGAGCACAGTATTTACAGTGGGCTCTTCCTGCAAACATTGAAATAAAGCGCAGATCTAGAGCATTGCAGATTTCACATACAATGGAATAATAATTTAACACAACTGAATATAAATTAGAATTGATCTGTAGAGTTTTAATGTGCATGATATTTACAGAATAATCCACAAGTTGGGTGCATTAAAGGCACATTAATGTGTTTAATGAAATTAAATGCATGCCGCAATTCCTGCAAACACTTGGAGAGTCACAAAGGCACAAATCCTGACTGTCAGAGGAAAATATATTGCATCAAAATCATAACTTTGAAGGAGAGTGATAAAACAAACTTAAATCTCAATGAACTACTTCATGCAACAACATTGTTCTTTCTCAATTTTTATTGGACCATAAATCAAGTTTGTATTTATTTAATTTAGTTATAATATCTTTTTTTATACCCCTCTTTTTGCCTGATTTTTCACCCAAATATCCCCCATCTCCAGTTCCACTGCACTGATCAGAAGTGAATCTATATCCTTCACACAACGGCACAGAGCCAGTGGGAGAGTGAGGACAAGCACTTTGCCTTCTGTCAACCACCACCTTCATCACACACTTCCACTAATGTAAAGTCACCAGGCAGACAGGTGAGCTCTGACTGCTCAGATCTGTCACATCAGAGTCTTGGAAGGCTGAGGTATCACCGGGGATCGAACCAGCACCCTCCCGATGATTGGAGTGATGCTAACAGTACTGCACATCTCTGATTGCCTTAAAATTACAGCTTCAAAATCATCGTGATGCTCCACAGAGCTGTAACCGGGAGATCAGCGCCTCTGAAGATGCTCAGCACTGCAGAAACTGCACTGTGTGACTTCTGGTAACCCCACTCTCCCCCTTGATTTCAGAACAGTGCTGTAAAACTGGATCAGACTCTGCAACTGCAGGGGGAGCTCAGGAGCAAAAATATCAAATCTAACGTAGAGTCACTTTAATCAATAACGATTTATTTGTATATTATACAATAATATGTTTCGGGCGTCATTTCCAAAACTGTGCGGAAGTCAGAGCACCCTTCATTTAATGTAAAATCCAGTCAAAACACTTGTTAAGTGTGATGCCAGTCGTATGAAACATATCACAAATAAAACTGAGCTATTTTAAATGTTACAGAGAAAATGGGACTTCAAGACTTGGTGGCACTCCCCATAAACTGCACTTAAAGCTTTTAGAAATCTTGCCCCTCTCTCACGTCAGATCTGAACACACCCAGAGCTGTGCATACGTTCACTTGGAGAACGTCAACAACCCAACACTATGGGTCTGAAAGGATGTGAAACTGGAGAAGAAGCCCATACTGAGAAGAGGAAATAGACACAGAACAGTCTTGATTTAACTGAATGTGTTTGAGATTATTCAGATGTCAGAAGCGGAAATTAAAATCTACGACTGAACTTTGGAGCAGGGGCATAAGGGGAGGAGGGGCCTAAGGGCACAGCACGGGCATCGAAGTGTCCACCTCGAATACTGTAATTCATCCATGAGATTTTAAACATAACAAACACCTCCGATCACCTACATCCACAGGACTCCACCACCATGTCCTCGTACTGTTTGTACACCACGTTATTCCCAGCATCGATGTACAGGATGCTGATGGGGCTGAGCTTGGACGGGACACAGCAGCTCGGGGGGGTGTTGCTGGGACTCATGGAGTTCATCAGGGTCTGGATGATGGCGTGGTTGGTGGGCTCCAGGTGGGATCTTAAAGGAAAGTCACAGATTCCTTCACAATGGTACGCTTCATAATCTAGAGGAGCTATGATCCAGTCATCCCATCCCAGCTCCCGGAAATTCACATGGAGGGGTTTCTTACTGCATCTGGATTTGGATTTCCGGCCGTGTCTCTTTCCGTGGCGACTGTTCTGAGCCGTTCTCCTCTTCCTCCGAGATTTTAAGAGTGGGATTTTCCCCTTTTTGGCCCAATCAGGACCTCGCTTCTCATAGAACAGATTTTGCCTCTTCTTGGACCTGGTGAAGACCACGAGGATTGCCTTCTTCTGCTGTGGGCGTCCTCTCCGGTGGAACCCCAGATTCTCTAAATCCACATCCCTTTGCGGGTTCTCCATAAAGGCCCTGAGCTCCAGGCAGAAGAATTTGCCCTGAGAGTGGATTTGACGCTCTGCAAAAACCTCCCAGACGTCTAGAACCTCCCACCGAGCCTTGTGAGCATTCTCCAGGTCTAAGGTTTTGGACTGTAGGAGAGCGTGGGACTGGCAGGACCACAGCTGAAGCTCCACTGAGCCCTTCACAGACGCCTGGAAGCTTCCTGAGAGTTTGGTGAAGATCCTCAGCTCGGCGCCCAGCAGCTCGGATTTATCCGAGAGCGCAGAGACGTCAAATAAATACCTCTGTTTCCATAGCGATGAGGATGAAGGGTCATCTGGAGGAGAGAGGGGAGATGGAGATGTCTGTAGGGGATCTGTTTTGCTAATTTTTACATCACTGTGCCAAAGAATTTGCACACAACTCTATCCCAGAGAGCAAACTTATTCTGGCCCAGGTCTGGTCCAAATCCCCCATTTTCATATTCCTATTTTTCACATGTGTTTGACGGGAATGAACAGACCTCTCGAAATGAGGGCCACATAAACAACAAATTGGGGTCTTCACAAAATGTGGAACATGGCCCAAGACGAAGGAAACCCATTATATTTCAATTTTTTAAATCTTTTAATCCATTTATTTCGAAAAGTAATGCAGAAGAATGTATATGTAACAATAAAAAAAGCAAAATTAGACACCTTCTTCAGATAAAATCACTTAAACAAACCCAAAAATGATATTAAAAATATGTAAATAATTGTGTGATATTCTTACAGTCATGACAGAATGACAAATGTGGGACGTAATGACTTGAATGAGGATTTAACTTGCTTAGAGATCACTTTTGCAGTGCAGACATTAACCTTTATTGTTATCTCAATTTAATCAATTCTGGTTCAAGGCAGTGGTGCAACATGTCGGTCCAATGACCTTGATTTCATAAGTGAAAATCAGTACACATCCACTGTGGTGACAAAATTGAGGGGATCTCACTGAATTAGACCCAAAAGCGCTGTGTAACTGACCTTGCCCATGGTCTATGAAGCTGCTGATGGTGTTGGCGGCTCTGGATGCACGGAAGAAACTGGCGTTGAGCCCCAGCCTCTCTGCGGCAGAGAAGGTTTTATAAATGGAGAGCATGTAATCGTGAGGTTCCACCGAGCGCCAGAACTTCCGTCTTCCCGAGGTGGAGGTTCCACGGATCTGAGCTTTCGAACCAGGACTGAGGAGAAACTGAGCAGCGGGAGAAGCCTTTAGATCCAGAGAGAGAGACAGGAGAACCTGTGACAGGAGGAGGAGGAGAGAAAGAGCCACGGACAGAGCAGATGTTCGCATAGTGGAGAGAAAAAGATTTTGTTTTTGAGGAGTTTGCTGAGTCTAGAGTCTGAAGCTGAGCTCAGAGTCAGATTTGTGAGCCAGAGGAGCTTAAGGAGCCTGAGAGAGTCTGAGACCTGTCCACCTTAGAAAGTAAGCTTTAACTGAGCAGCTCTAACCCCCTCCACTCTTTAAATACTCCCACTCGGCCGATACAAAGCTCAGCCGGACCCCCTTCTTTGTGCTTTATTGACGTTTTAACAAGAAGAGTTACAGCTCTGTTTAACTGTTCGCGCTTAAATGACGTGATTCGTTGATTTTGCAGTGGAAAACTTTAAAGGACACACTTAAATGCAGCAGTCTGTTTAATCTGCTTTTATTAAGTGGAAGTCTCTAGCACAACTTTTGGCATATCATCCCATATATCTCCAAAATAGTAACTTTACAGGAGGAGGATAAAACCTTCTTAGCTTTCAGCCAAAGTCAATGTAAAATGATTTTATTCAGAGTAATTTTGGAGCATTTCTTTTGGTCCATTTTTTATGATATTGTCACACAGTGTGAAGGACAGCTGCTGTGTTCAAATGACGTAGTGGAGCAGCAGGTAGTGTCTCTGTCACAGCTCCAGGGTCCTGGAGGTTGTGGGTTCGAGTCCCGCTCTGAGTGACCGTCTGTGATGTGTTCTCCGTGTGTCTGCATGGGTTTCCTCCGGGTGACTGAATGTGAGGAGTGTGGTGTGTTCTTCCTGTGTCTGCGTGGGTTTCCTCCAGGTGACTGTCTGTGAGGAGTGTGGTGTGTTCTTCCTGTGTCTCCGTGGGTTTCCTCTGGGTGACAGTCTGTGAGGAGTGTGGTGTGTTCTTCGTGTGTCTGCATGGATTTCCTCCGGGTGACGGTCTGTGAAGAGTGTGGTGTGTTCTCCTTGTGTCTGTGTGGGTTTCCTCCGGGTTACTGTGTGTGAGGAGTGTGGTGTGTTCTCCTTATATCTGCTTGGGTTTCCTCCAGGTGACTGTCTGTGAAAAGTGTAGTGTGTCCTCCCTGTGTCTGCGTGGGTTTCCTCCGGGTGACAGTCTGTGAGGAGTGTGGTGTGTTCTCCCTATGTCTGTGTGGGTTTCCTCCAGGTGACTGTCTGTGAAAAGTGTAGTGTGTCCTCCCTGTGTCTGCGTGGGTTTCCTCCGGGTGACAGTCTGTGAGGAGTGTGGTGTGTTCTCCTTGTGTCTGTGTGGGTTTCCTCCGGGTTACTGTCTGTGAGGAGTGTGGTGTGTTCTCCTTATATCTGCGTGGGTTTCCTCCGGGTGACTCTCTGTGAGGAGTGTGGTGTGTTCTCCCTGTGTCTGCGTGGGTTTCCTCCGGGTGACGGTCTGTGAAGAGTGTGGTGTGTTCTCCCTGTGTCTGTGTGGGTTTCCTCCGGGTGACAGTCTGTGAGGAGTGTGGTGTGTTCTCCTTGTGTCTGTGTGGGTTTCCTCCGGGTGACTGTCTGTGAGGAGTGTGGTGTGTTCTCTCTGTGTCTGCGTGGGTTTCTTCTGGAGCTCCGGTTTTCTCCCACGCTCCAATAACACGTTGGTAGATGGATTGGAGACTCAGAAGTTTCCGTAGGTGTGAGTGAATGTGTGAGTGTGTGTCGCCCTGTGGAGGACTGGCACCCCTCCAGGGTGTGTTCCTGCCTTGCGCCCAGTGATTCTGGGTAGGCTACGAACCCACCACTGCCCTGAACTGGAGAAGGGTTACAGACAATGAATGAATGAAAAGATGTTCATCAGCAATATATATATATATATTTATAATAAAAATAAATATATAATATGTATTTAAAAAGGGGCAGCATGGTGGTGCAGCAGGTAGTGTCGCAGTCACACAGCTCCAGGGGCCTGGAGGTTGTGGGTTTGATTCCCGCTCCGGGTGACTGTCTGTGAGGAGTTGGTGTGTTCTCCCCCTGTCCGCGTGGGTTTCCTCCGGGTGCTCCGGTTTCCTCCCACAGTCCAAAAACACACGTTGCAGGTGGATTTGCGACTCAAAAGTGTCCGTAGGTGTGAGTGTGTGAGTGAATGTGTGTGTGTGTCTGTGTTGCCCTGTGAAGGACTGGCGCCCCCTCCAGGGTGTATTCCCGCCTTGCACCCAATGATTCCAGGTAGGCTCTGGACACACCGCGACCCTAAATTGGATAAGCGGTTACAGATAATGAATGAATGAATGAATGTATTTAAAAAGAAATAACTGCAGTGCCATTCCAAAGGTAACTTATAAACGTATACATCCCATCCCCACCCACCCTCCTGGTCACTAAGACTAGGGGACAAAAAAAAACATTAAACAACCCTAAAACAGGTGGCGGTGGAGTTAAAAGATGAGAAACTCTGTCACCTACTGAACAAATGGACATGTGGCACTTGTCTGACAGAGTATTAAATCTTTTAGATGTGATCCCAACAAAATCAAACCAGAAACTGCACAACAGCAGGTGGGGAAAAAGCATATGGCCTAACTGACTCTGTCTGTTATGATTCATAATACACACAGTATTCCTGAAACACTAAGCCATAGTTACCTTTTTTTTTTATTGTAGTACATAATTCCTATTATTTGTTTGAATTTAACATATCGGAACATGAGAACCCTGCTGAATACTGATTATTTCTGTTGCCAATATAAATCCACTCATCATATGAAAACAGGTGGGCAGCCGTGTTGCCCACCTGTTTAGAGTTTAGAGAAGAGGGCCGTGGACTGAAAGGTTGTTGGTTTGATTCTCACAACAAGCAGGAAAACTGGGGGCGGTGGGAGTGAAGGAACAGCACTGTACTCCTCCCTCAATCCATAGTTGAGGGGCCCTTGAGCAAGGCACCAAACCCATAATTGCTCCCCAGGTGTATTCACAGCCCCTAGAGCACTAGTGTGTGTGTGTGTGTACATGGGTTAATTGCAGAAGGTGCACTTTGTTGTACAAATACAAATGACAAAATGACAAATAATTTGCACATTTTCGATCACGAAGAAGGCCCATTAACAGGTTTATTATTCGTGTATAAGGGCAACCCCCTTATAATAAACTTTTTAATGGCCCCTGTAACTCTCTGTAATCCATAATCATCTCCTTCATTTTGCTGATTCTGAGACAGAGGTTGCTATAATAGCTTCACTGTGATATGACACTGAATTTCTCTCTCTGTAAGCCTGCCTATGAATGTTGATGAGGCCCAGGACAGAGGTATCATCAGCAAATTTGATTCTTTTTGTGAATCTTGGAGCCACCAGAAATTGCAGCAGAAAGTGTGGTCCAACAACTTTGTGCATATATATATATATATATAATGTCTTTTATTAGGATTTGGATTAATATTTTAATTCAAAATTTCATCAGGAGTGGAACAGGTACATTGCACTGAGCCAGATGTTGTCACCTGAACAAGTTAAAATGTATTGTTTATAGATTCCTAAGCAACTCCTGAGCATTTTAATGAATGGAGCAGATCTCAAAATCCAGGGGTATCACGACCTCTAGTGGTCAACAGTCAGAAATGCAATGCAAATATTTGTTTCTAATAATTCAGGACTATTTATATCATTGTTTTCCATGACTTTTATTGATCTCTTTATTATTGATCCTTGTCCTTGTTTTTACTTTGACCTTTTGAGGGTAAAATAAAATAAAAAATAACCGACGGTTATTTTCATTCCTACTTCACACGTCTGAGCACGCTCGAACGCTCGTTTTCACCGGAGAATAGAAATGAAATGACATGCAAACTGAACATATACTGTACATCAGTTCTTCCATCTCAGCCTTTTATCTTTAAAAAGTCATGGTGCAGAAGAATATAATATACACCTTCATTAACCCTCACATGTTTATTAAAACCTTTAAACAACAGGGAGCCAACGAATCTGCAGATATATGTTATTCATTCTCAAAATCCAGTTAAAAAGATCATACATCTAACATAGTTTCCAAAATAATTTAGCCACTAATAAAGGAGACATTACACTTTGTTATTTACTGAATAAGAAATGTATCACTCATTAGAGAATCATTAAAACATTTTGATTTCAGAAATGAAAAGAAAAACAAGAAATATATTATGTTTTTGCATATTAATGCTAAATTTTGTAAGGCACTGAATAAACATTACTACACTACATGTCCAAAAGTTTGTAGACACAAATGCACCCATTGTCAACACAGTTGTTCTGTGTTCCCTGCTCTGTTCCCTATTTCCCTCAAGGCTTCCATCAACTTCAAGTGAAGGCTTCCCAGACGAGCAGAGCACCGCAGCAAAATTTAAGAACGTTGGATTAAGTGTGTGTCCACAAGCGTTTGGACAGGTGGTGTGTTTGTTTTCTGTTCTCCTACAGTGTGCGGTGTAATAAATGTAGAACGCTCAGAATTAGGATCAAGAACATGCTCTCGATATTTAAGGCCGGGCTAGAGTCGAAGATGCTGGGGAACCTGCTGCTGGTGGTGGAGTCCTGGGCAATGGGGACCTGGGTGGTAGAGCTGTATACCTGTGTAGAACCTATGGAGAGAGAGAGAGAGAGAGAGAGAGGGCAAAGATGAAGCAAAAGAAAGAGAAGAGTCAGAGAGAGTAAAGAAAGATGGCGAATATAAAAACTGTAAAAAAAAAAAAAATAACTAAGAAAAACATACAAAAAAATTCCCATAACTTTTCCAGATCCATTAAAACAAGCAAGTAAACATGTCCAGAACAAGTTGATAATATTATAACATCCCTATATCACCACCTGACGATCAATAATATGAAGAATGACTAGAGTTAAGATCTTTACACTTAAGAACGTATCATTTGTGCGCTGCTAAATGACTCTGTGGAGTACACTATTCTGAGTCACTGACCTGAAGGCGCCGATGTGGTGGTCACATTAGTAATAGAGATGGCTCCAGACCTCGTCGTCCAGGTGTTCAGAGTGAACTCCAGGCTCATGTTCACACCTGTGGAGAACCAGAGACGTGTGGACAGTGCAGACAGCGGTTAGTGAAGGTACATTGTGTCCCCGGGGTGTTCCCTTTTCTACAACTATAACAGTGGTGTAGTTCTCTTCGTGGCAAAAGGAGGTGGACAATCGGGGGGTCTGCTTTATGAATGTTGCTTACATATGCAAAAGATTTGACCCAAAATACAGTCAAAAATAACATTCTGTATAGAGCATGGCGACATCCTGTGGTAAAACAGAGAATTGCACTAAAATCAAATGCACAAACCTTCTTTAACACATTAGTTTCCATTATAGTCAACTACATCATGAAAATACCTAATGGTACCTAAGTGTTCCTTTGTTTGAAGGTTTGATTGACGTATTTGAGGTTATTATTTATTTGAATATACTCAAAATAAGCGATGGAACTAACACTGTTTACTGCTGCAGCTGTGGCCAAACATGTTTGTTGGTGATGCAGCCACGGAGGCCACAAAACAGCACACACCCTTCCTTCCTTTGAACTCCAAAAAAAAAGCAACAAAAAAAAACTTCCACCTCATATTCTCGAAAAATTCTCGTTTTTTTGTCATTTGTTCCTCCACTTTCACCACTATCCCTCTCAACACTCAATGGGACCAAGCTCTTTCAATATTTAATATTATGAGGTGATGTGGACGGAGTGATTATGGGTAAGTGTGGGTGGTGAGACCCGTGAGACTTGTTTACCAGCACATGTTTATGATTTATGAATAGAAAATACAGAATACAGGTTTTATCATTCTGAATATTTTGGATGCAAGCCACACACACACACACACACACACACACACACACACATGAAGCTCCATTGGCGTGAATGCCCTGTTTTAGTAGCCTCTACTATTGTGGACTCTTGAATGAAGATACACTATGTGTTTAAAAGTTTGACCACAGCTGCTTTAAGTTGCACACGTTGTGGACACCGACAGTCATTTATATACACACACAGCTTGTGTGATCTCCACTGAAAGGCACGATACAAAAGGAGAGAGTCTGGAGCATCTGCATACTTATTTTTCATTGGATAGCGGTGGAGATTTGAGAGTGTTTCCACTCAAATGCGGGCTACTCTGAGCTCCCTCACCAGTGCCGTTGATGGCCAGGTCAGTGTAATTTGCCCAGCAGTCGGAGAAAAAGATGGTGGTGTTTCCGTACAGACTGTTAAGTACGTTGCCCATATTGTCCTTGAGCACGGCAGAGACGGTCAGCGTTGTCACTCCCACAGACACGCAGGAACCCTGGAGAGAGCAGGTTAGAGCCTTCAGAGTCAGATAATACACTCAAATATACAGGCTCTATCAGAGTAAAAGGACTAGGTCTGCAGCTACTTCAGCAGCTGCATTGGCTTCCTGTTGAGCTTCGGATTAAATATAAAATCCTCCCTTCATTTCTGTCCTTCCTACTTCCTACCTCCAACTCTGGTTTCTTTACTGCCCCCTCAACTAAACTTTCTACCCTGGGTGTCAGATCTTTCAGGGCTGGGGCCCCTGAACTTCGGAACTCTCTTCTTTCTCTTCTTCGTGACTGTTCAACTATTTCTTCCTTCAAATCACTTCTAAAAGCATTAATTTTTTACTCACAGTAACTTAATCCTCAGAGTTTTTTTTCTGTCCCTCTGTATGTAAAGCATCCATTTGGTTTGGGAAAGGCACAATATGAGTTGAACTTATTATTATTATTATTATTATTATTGTTATTATTACTTCAAAGTGTACATTTGGGCTCTCCTGAACTTACAGATGGCTGTGGCATCACCAGGGATGAATCTGTTAAATCATTTTTAAAATATGGCCAAACTAGATTCATTAAAACCCAACAAATGTAAAGTAGAGGCATATGTGAACTATCTGCACTCCTTTTAGCACCACCTTGTGGCCCCTGGTTTAATAACCACTGTAATAATTGAATAGTGGTCTGAAGCGCACCTGCTGGTCCACTGCCATGATGGAGGGCTGGACACTGAGGGGTCCGGGCTCCAGTCCCGCCACCGGCTCCTGCACCACGAGAAGAGCCGACACACTGCTCACCGTCTGCACCACGGGGTCCTGACGAGTTACAGGCTGACTAGCCACCTGAAAACGAAAATGCACACACACACACACACACACACAATTAGTGTCACTTAGACACACACTTTAGTCCCAGTTGAACTCACAGATGATCAAATGTTTAATAGGTGTACACATGTAGGTTTGTATCCAGACGGGAGTGAGGGTGTGTTCAGACGTGCGGTTCGTTCTCTTGGTCTGGTCTAGAGTTGAAAAGGGAGTGTTCACACTCGCTCTAACGAATCTCACTAACAGAGCACTTCACACCTGGGCTCGTTTTAATCGACCTAAAGCTGACGTATCTGAACACACCCTGAAGTCCGCAGGGCGTCCCTGTGTTCATTCACAGCTAATTCAGGCTGCAATTTTCAATCCTGGTCAATCCTGCTGGAAATTAAATCACCGAGGAACTCCTGTAAAGGTAAACTAGCCCTTGACCCAACAGACATTAAATGCCATCTAAACAGGGCTTTTAAATGTGTTGTAATGTTACCTGGCTCCAGGAGGGGTCGCTAGGTGGTGGAGGGGGTGTGATGACCCCCACTGAGGAGACATTGAAGCCGATGGACTGACTCAGATTCCCAGAGACAGCAGCCTGCCCCAAACTGTCTGCAATGTCCTTCAAAACAGCAAACTGCTGCTGATCTGAGGGAGACAGACACACAGCTCACCATTTAACAGCAGCGCTCAGGAGAATCGTTTGAGCAATAAGCATTTCCTGTGAGCAGTGTCTCCTCACCGTTGGTGCCATTGGAGGAGGTCTGGTTCTGTAGAGGCTGTTTGACCTCCACCTGGACGGTGAGACCTGTGGCTCGTTTACGTCTCGCTGAGTTCGCACGGATGATGTTGGTGACCCGGATCATGTTTGGAGGAACCTTCAGGAACCTGGCCAGGTTTGTCACCAGCGTAGCCCCGAAAAACTGCTCCTCCGTCAAGTATGGGAAGTTGAAGTCCACAAAGAGAACTGGAGACAAGCGGATCTCCACTGGGTCAGAGCCGCGCAGGAGTATGTAAAACATCTTATAATCAGGGTCGAAGAAGTTGGAGCCCTGAGGGGAGTTCAGAGTGGGGAGGTATTGCCCTGAAACACAAAAAAGGAGGGACAGTTAAATAATATAATAATGGAATTGTAAATAATACTTTAATTCTCAAATAATATGTATCTTATAACTAGTTCTACAAGCCAAGGGACGTTACTGTACCTGTATAAGCAGGTTTAAGCAAGGTGTAGTCCGTCTGATCACTGTTCCACTGAGCGTTGTTGGGCGCTACCAGGCTGTTGTTCACATAGGCATTCAATCGCTGACTTGTTGGGTAAAAAACTGCAACTACAACAGCCTGTAAAAAGACACCCCATCATCACTACCCTTTAATATCAGTTCAGCAGCTTTAAACTATGCCTCAGTTGAGCGTACTACACTGGGAACAGTGGGTAAACTGTACGTGAGCTGGCATACCTCATTAGGTTTAGCGTTGAGCAGCATGAGCCTCAGTTTCTGTGGAGGTGTGCTGGTGAAATAGATATCAAAGGACTTGTTTGTGGCTACAATGCCGTGGAAGAGAGACACTCGCTTTTGGCATGTGTAGCCGAAGCACCAGCCATGGTCCTGTGGACCTGTGGATGTATGAGATATACAAATAACTTTTAAAGCGTTTATATATATATATAACGCTTCACACCTGTAAATCCTAATACAGACACTACAAGGTCCAATAAACTGCGGTCACACACACATACCATTAATTAGATCCACGTATCCATCTCCCAGCACAGCCACAGGAGACAGACGCCTGTCCTCAGTGTCCGAGTCCAGACTCTCCATCACCAACATCTTGTAGTTCAGCCCAAAGCACTTGTACGCCTGCCATGTGCTCACATAGGTGCAGGTGGAGTCCCGGATTATACCTGCACAACGTACACAGCCGGGTCATTTCAGACACAATATATTTTGCACAAAGGAGAGAAGCTGAAATTTAATTTGCTGTATTAACATAATCTTTATGTTAAAAAAACCTTCTCAGGCATCGTAGTTTCCAATACATAGCACAAGCCAAAGGTTTGACGCAGCTGTGTGAAAAGAACAATGCACACGTTCAGCCACCATGAATCAAATGGGTATCTTTTGGCTGAACAAACAACTGGGCAGTTACCATTTTTTTGGTGTTTCCATTTTATAAATATGGTACCAGGTAGTAGGGACTAAACGTATATTAATTGGCCAGAGAGATTTGTCCATTATGATGCAACGCAGATATCCAGCACCAACTCTCCATCTGTAAAATCTCCAGCTGCAGCAGAGATCACGTTTGTTTTTATCCGACTCACGACGGCAGCTCGTAAAATTATGCCGTGGTGTTTTGAATAGGTCCAAATGCTCCTTGGATCGGTGGCCGACGAAAGAATCCAGTGAGAGCTGGACGCTGCAACAAGTAAGAAACAAACTCTACTGATCTGTCTGAACTGATGACGGAGCTGTGTTCAGTCCCAAACAACAACAACAACAACAACACGCCAATACACCATGAGTAAACACCGCTGAATGTTACCGCCGCCGTTGTTGTGGTTTCCAAAGCCTGCCCATTTGCAACTGGGTTTTTAGACGACACCGGATATGTTTCGGAGGGCAGGGGGTGTACTGGGACCAAACAGAGTAGGTAAAAAGCAACATTAGTGGCCTCCTCTGAGTGTGTTGAGCCCTGAATGCTTGTAAAAAACTTCAGAGGTGTCAGCTTTGCCTTTCCAGCTTCATCATGATATGTCTGGGGAGAACTCGCTAACATGTTATTGATAAATTTGTGGTAAAAGAAAAATAAAATCATAAAAATCCCCACACCTTTGTTTGGTGCTATCAGGTTCACAGGAATGCGGCTGCCGTTGAGGTATGTCAACATGGCTTTAGGGATGCGATAATCTCCCAGTCCGTGTCGGGGGTCTCCGTTCCACTCGTACTCCGACTGTGGCACCACTGATCCCACAGCCCCTAGGAAGCTGCCGTCCAGGTCTTTCAGCATGCTCTTCTTCTTTGCGTCACAATCCATATCCACACAGTCGGAGGGGTTCGCTTTCCTGAAATTAGAGATATGATCAAATACTGGTATACAACAGAGGACCAGCTCTGTGGAGTGTGTGAGTGACTGGGTGAGAGTGTGAAGCTGTCCACAGGTGTGAGTGTGTGAGTGACTGGGTGAGTGTATGAAACTGTCCACAGGTGTGAGTGTGTGAGTGACTGGGTGAGTGTGTGAGTGACAGCGTGAGAGTGTGAAGCTGTCCACAGGTGTGAGTGTGTGAGTGACTGGGTGAGTGTATGAAACTGTCCACAGGTGTGAGTGTGTGAGTGACTGGGTGAGTGTGTGAGTGACAGCGTGAGAGTGTGAAGCTGTCCACAGGTGTGAGTGTGTGAGTGACTGGGTGAGTGTGTGAGTGACAGCGTGAGAGTGTGAAGCTGTCCACAGGTGTGAGTGTGTGAGTGACTGGGTGAGTGTGTGAGTGACAGCGTGAGAGTGTGAAGCTGTCCACAGGTGTGAGTGTGTGAGTGACTGGGTGAGTGTATGAAACTGTCCACAGGTGTGAGTGTGTGAGTGACTAAGTGAGTGTTTGAGTGACTGGGTGAGTGTGTGAGCGACTGGATGATTGTCTGAGTGACTGGGTGAGTGTGTGAATACATGGGCTATACAAGATGGGTGGATGAATCAGTAAGTAGAAAACTAAAACTAAAACTAAAACTAACGACACATCTGGACGGTGGATGAAGATTTGTGCTGCCTCTGCGCTGTCGCTCTTGATGATCCTCTGAACAGAAACAGGGTGCTGCAGATCTTCATTGTTGGGGTCAGTTATGAACATGATGTTTGTTTCGGTTGAGCACACATTCTTAAACGAAACAAAAGTGGTGTCTGGAAGATGAAGGGAAAAGTAACATTTGATTAAAGGTTAGATTTTTGGCTTTCATTATTACCTTCAGTGGAACATCTACCTCGTGTCTACATTCATTGTACATTCATTTTATTAGCTCCAGGAGCACTTTGTAGTTTTACAATTACAGGCAGTAGTCCACCTGCTTCACTGCATATTTTCTTACCCCCTTTCTCCCTGTTCTTCAGCACTCAGGACCCCCACAGAGCAGGTGTGATGTGATGGTGGATCATTCTCAGCGCTGCAGTGACACTGATGTGGTGGTGGTGTGTTAGTGTATGTTGTGCTGGTGCGAGTGGATCAGACACAGCAGTGCTGCTGGAGTTTTTAAACCCCTCAGTGTCACTGCTGGACTGAGAATAGTCCACCGACCAAAAACATCCAGCCGACAGCGTCCTGTGTCACTGATGAAGGACTAGAGGACGACCAACACACACTGTGCAGCGACAGATGAGCTACTGTCTCTGACTTTACATCTACAAGGTGGACCAATGAGGGAGGAGTGTCTCACAGAGTGGACAGTGAGTGGACACAGGGTTTAAAAACTCCACCAGCACTGATGTGTCTGACTGCTCTGTGGGGGTCCTAAGCACTGGTACAAGGTAAAAGTTCCTAATATCAGTGTATATCAAAGTGTCTTGCATCTCACCAGTGACAGTGAGGAGTCCAGTGATGGCGTTGTAGCTCATGATTCCATCGTGGGCTTTAAGTGGAGCTCCATTCTGTGCCGATTCAAACGTGGGCCACGAGATCCCAGACCTGCCACCTGCCAAGGAAGCACAACATAATTAGATCAACACAGACCAGTGTGTGGTTTATAAATCAGATATATATCAGCTCTGAGAGGTGGCTGGATATTTAAAGAAACTCCTCAACAACTGCTTGCAGCAGCACAGACTCATCACGGAAGAAAACAGGACACTCCCTTGCATTTACAAGGGGCTTTCAGTAAGTTCTGGGTGTGTGTCTGATCTACCACTCCTGCAGGTGGTTTTATAATGGCTCTAGGATGAGACACCTTCAGAGGAGACATACAGAAAGCGTCAGCTCATTTCCATCATTAGTTTTCCTGCAGTCGTTGTGAAAACTAAACCATTCTGAGTAACACACGTGTGTTGAGGAAACTTGAGCCTGCTGCTGTGTGTGAGTGTGGACACCAGGACATTAGTCCTCCACCCTACAGCCCCCCACTCAGCCCTGAGGGGTTTTTACCTGCTCCCAAATCTGAAGGAACATTTTATGGTGAAAGCCATCAAAATCATATTTCCTTTAAAGACAACATGTATTTTCCAGGAAATGAAAAGCTAATTCCTAGATCTAACAAATGTGTAGAAGAAGTTAAGGGTGATTACATATAAAAATTAAAACATAATACATTTCACGTGTTCTACCTTACTCCAATCACGAGAGCTTACTCAACACTCTCTCTCATATTTTTTGGCTGAATTATTTTTCCCTGTGTCTTGAACAAACAGATGAACTGGGGTCATTGGGGGCAAAGGTTGTGAAATTTTAATTAAGAAATGAAAACCTGCACACTAGTGTCTAGGGGCAGTGAACCCCCGCCCCCCCCAACACACACACATCTGGATCGTCCACCTCAGCACCCAGTTGGGCATACGCAGGCAGATGTTGAGAGACGAGAAATTTCCAAGATGTTCCAGCTGTTTGAGCTAGTTACCTTGAGCTAATGACGTGAACTGAAATGTAGTTCTGTACCGTTTAGAGGTCTTGGAGCTCTGCTGGTGGCACTCAGAACTATGTTGGTGTTGTTCAGAGGAACAGTGTCCTTGCAGTTAAAGCTGGGGCTGCTGCCAACTATTAAAGCATTCTGGGAAAGAAAGGAACTTATTATCACACTGTAATTAAAATAACATTCTATTCACGGCAAGAAAAGACATTTAACTCCTGACCTGCACTAGCATGGTTTTGTTGGAGTACAAATGGGTGACTGAAGGAGGTTCGTAGATGAAGGACGCGATGCCTATACCGTTATCAACCAAAGTCACGTTAGACACCACCACGCTCATTGAGACCTGAACAAACATTGAAGAAAGTTACCTTTAATGAACAAATAATGTGTAAAACAAACTTGTAAACAACATTTGGTAAAAAACATCGGACCCCACATTTAACTGCACGTGTCCAAATGCCTGTAGACTGCTCTTATGTTGAGTGATACCACTACTTTGAGGGGCACTCAATGCTGGAACCATGGAAAAACACTGACCCACAGAATGGGATCAAAATACTCATTGAGCCAGAGAGGTGGCGCTAAACCGTCAAGTGATTTAGATTCTTCCAATATCTCTGGGATGATCTGTGTTCCAGAATTAATCAATCATTCAGCATTACCACCTCATTACTGCTCCTGTGTCTGCCATCAAATCCTGACAGCAATGTTCCAACAAGTATTGTAACCAACAGCACGGTGCAGGTACCCCCTTTTAAAGCTTTAAGAAGACACAGTGGATGGAGCGGGGGGTCTACGAGCCTCTGGACACTTGGAGGATAATCCTTCTACATTAATAATCAATCTCACCTGGAAATAAATGCCAAAATCAAAGCTTCTCCAGACACTGAATCCCTGGATTTGGGAACATCCAGGGAGTCCATCCTTGTTCATGTAAACACCGTACAGACCTCCATGAGCTTCATTCTGCTGCCACTGAGCCACGGAGCTCACATAACCTGTAAAGCATTACATTACAAAAGGCTCAAATCAATACGCAGAGCTCAGACTGGCTACACGTGTACAGAAACACTGTCAGGCGGTTTTAGCGTTGTTAGACCCACACATTACACATAAACATGGGGTCTAAACTTTAATGTCTTTATTTTAGAGCTGGATCTACAAGACTACACAGACAGTGTTGTGTGGATATGGATATGGGCCAGTCGCAGTGCTGGCAAACTGAATGTGAACCAAAAGTGGCGCACAAATTAAAAATGCCCAATCTACCATACGTCACAAACTGCACATAAGCTAGAAGCTTTCTTACGTGATGCCTGGCTGTAATTTGTTGTCTCTCTGACCTTCACGTGGACCTTTTAGGGACTGCCTCGACTTTGACTGTGATGTGTGCTATTATTTACCTATGTTTGTAATTTCACAAAGCTGATAAAAACATTCGCTCAGTACCTGGACATGGTTCTCCATCAATTCGGAATCCAACCCTTTCATATCCAGCGACAATGTTCCCCTGAAGCACCACATTGTTTCCTACGTTTGCCTTAAAATACAAACCAAAAGCGTTAAATATTCAGTACAACACAAAAATATAAAATTCTATTTAAGACCCCTATTATTTATTCTTCTCCACACCTCTATAGCTGCATTCCAGTCGAAGTTGAAGGCCTCAGCTCGTCCGTTGTATGATCCTGGCCACAGTGTCAGAGTTACTAAATTCCTCCGGAGAGTGATGTTATTGCCCCACACTCTGATTCCTAATGGGAAAAGATTATTTAGAAAACCTAAGCATTCAGGCTCCATACCATCACCTTAAAGTACTATGTAGAGTTCCCTAATTAGAAGGTTAAGTTTTTCTCTGTCAGTAGCCTTTAGTCTGAGATTATCTGAGGGGTAACAGATAAACCTACCTTCTCCTACGGTATGATGGATGACGTTATCATCAACACTCAGCCCATCAGTCCCAAAGATGCCGACAGCAGGGGAAAAGCCGTGGTGGAAAGAGCACCCTTTAACGTAGGACTCGTTCTGAGCCACCTGCAGAAATGACACATAAAGATTATTCAATATATCACAACACACTGCACACATTGCTCTGTGTGATCTTCAGTTATCAGCATTGTGGTCGTCCCCAAGGCAGATGAGGCATGGAGTTTTAACAGCAGTAAATGAGATTGTAAAATTGTCTCACCACTCCCAGGTTGAGAAATGCCAGAGAATAGCGAGGGTCAGTGTAGTCTGTCCATCCCTCCTGACCAGTGTGATAAAACTCCACATCTCTGATTTGGGCCTTTCCTTTTAAATACGTACATAGTCTTAGTCATGGCAATGAAATTAAAGTCTCCTTAAAACAGTACTGAATCTCTGACACATCCAGGTCACTAGGTGTCAGTAGGCGAAGTTCACATTACTCATTAACCATTAATCAATCAGATCTATGCTCAGATGGGATTTGGATATTTTGACGTTTTCTTCAGAAATACAAGTGACCTGTATCTGTGTGTGATGTGAAAAAAATTGTCTCTGAAACTGTAGCATGCACACAATGATATGTTTATGCGGCTCCATCCCAAATGAGTCCCTCAGCCCTGTGTAGTGCACAATCGATCATTAAATAACGGCTTCTACACCCAAGAACTGTACAACATGTCTAACACATATCTGTTTATATTCAGCTCTCTGCACTGCTGAGGTACTACAGCCGTGCAGAGGTACATAAAGAGATGTACCTCTGTAGTTGATCCCTCCGTATGAGAAGGCTCCCACCAGAACCCTGGCTCCGAAAGAGTCCGTGAGCAGACTAGGATAATCCTCTCCAATGATTTTAATGTTCCTGCTCAGCAGACCCACGTCTCCAGACAGTCTGTAACTCTGAGATGTACCAGTCACAGTGTAGTTCTCACCTACAGGCACCGGAAAATATGGTATATCAAGCTATTTTAATCAGGTTAGTACTCATATAAACAAACAATTCATTGTGAATTTATGGGTGTGATAGTTTTTCTCTCCTGTTTGATTGTCTTTTGCTCTCCTTAAAAAAACAGTATTTACACTATTTACCATCCACTCCCTATGTGGCATAAACCTCCAAATAGTGAAAAGAGAATGCACTCTCTGGGGAAATAGCTTAGGACCAAGAGTTGACCTGAGGAGGGGCTTCACTGAAACCCCTCTGTTCTGCCTCTGAAGGTTCATGACATGCACAAATGTATGTGATCAACCCTTCATTTAATTACAACAATAATCTTATGATGACTTGAGATCAGTGAGAAATCAATCTATTTATATATTTACTGACATATATTCTTACTGTGTTTTATACTTTTCTTACGTTTTCAATGCTTTTATATTCATTTTAAATTAATCTTGAAGCTACACAGTATTGTAACAGTATAAACAAGTGGTATAAGAGCTGTAGGTGCTTTTAATTGCTTTTTATTACAAATCTCAGTGAGTAAAACAACTTGAAACTTGACACTGATAATAAACAGCTGCTATTCCAACAGGAATAATGAACCCTGTCCTTCTGCACTGACCGATGTGTGTGTAACTGAGAGGCTGGTCGAGGGTCAGCGTGAGGCCATCGCTGGACACTGATGTGATGGTGCGGGTCTCTGTCTGACCAGGGTCGTAACTGGTGGTTGACAACACGATCTGATCCCCCGCCTGATTAACAGAAGGTCATAGATTTAGAAAATGTAGATGCTGTGGGCAACAGCTAGAGGAACAATAGATAAAAATGTAAAAGCTGGAAAAGCAAGGCATATTCTCCACCATATTTTAATTCCGATGGTCAGAGTATCGGGGGAACATCAGCCTGCACATGCGCAATAAGGTTCAACAACAGTGCTAGTGAGATCAGGTGCTGATTTTGGACGATCAGTTCTGGAAGAATGAGTTGGGCTCTACTCACCTTCCAGTCCACAGGGTCCAGCAGTGAGATAGAGATGGAGCCAGCTGAGGCCGTGCTGGAGAGTTTGGTGCGATAAACACTGTGTGGCATCCCGTAGAGGTCAAGAGAACCAAACACACCTGAAAGAGATCGTCGTTCGCATCAGATAAACATCACACTTGTGTTTGACGACATTTTACTAGGTGTACAAATAAGTTTTAAAGCGTTTTTGTGTAGAGTATCAATAAAAATTAAAACATTCTCCGGCTCTCTTTATTTTGCCGTAACTGTTGTAAAGCGACGGCACGGCAGAGCAGCAGGTAGTGTCTCTGTCACAGCTCCAGGGACCTGGAGGTTGTGGGTTCGAGTCCTACTCCGGGTGACTGTCTGTGAGGACTGTGGTGTGTTCTTCCTGTGTCTGCGTGGGTTTCCTTCAGGTGACTGTCTGTGAGGAGTGTGGTGTGTTCTTCCTGGGTCTGCGTGGGTTTTTTCTGGGTGACTGTCTGTGAAGAGTGTGGTGTGTTCTCCCTGTGTATGTGTGGGTTTCCTCCGGGTGACTGTCAGTGAGGAGCGTGGTGTGTTCTCCCTGTGTCTGTGTGGGTTTCCTCCGGGTGACTGTCTGTGAGGAGTGTGGTGTGTTCTCCCTGTGTCTGTGTGGGTTTTCTCCGGGTGACTGTGAGGAGTGTGGTGTGTTCTCCCTGTGTCTGCGTAGGTTTCCTCCGGGTGCTCTGGTTTCCTCCCACACTCCAAAAACACACGTTGGTAGGTGGATTGGAGACTCAAAAGTGTCCGTGTTGCGTAGTATTAAAAATGCTTGCTTGTGACAATGGAGAAGACTTTATTGGGCGTTTCATTTCTTATGAACTTTATCAGGAAAAAGCACTGCAGAAGCATGTGATTGATTTGTTCTGTTCTTGGGGATAATTTTGTATCCAAAAGAATGTGTGAGATTTGGTTTAGACGATTTACAGATGGGGATTTCGATGTTAGCATTCATTAATGTAGCGTATTGATACTTCATTTTTAGGATATATATTTTATTTAATTAAATGACAATTGTAATTGTTAAAACTAGACATTAGTTACAATAAAATGACAAAAGAGCATGAGAATGTTTGAAGTTTGAATTACAATTATAAGTGACACCACAATGCTTTAAAACCTATTCGTAACCTAATGTTATACTGGAAACTCTTTGTGTAACGTGACTCCCTCACCCAGGACCTTTGATCCCTGGTTTGGTCCATTAGGTAAAGGCCACTCAGGTGTGTGGTAGTTTCCCCTGAGAATGATCTGGAGGTCTCCTCTGAAGGGCTGGTCGGCCCACCCTGCGATCAGACGCCCGCCCTACAACAGAATAAACATTACACAGCAATTAACTGTCACTGTCACTCAGCACAAACCTAGGGGTGACACATTTGTCAAAGGAACACTACGTAAGATTTGGTGTTTTTGCTCCTGGTCTCCCCCTACAGTTGCAGAATGTAAAGTTTTTACAGCACAGTCCTGAAATCAAGGAGAAAGGTGAGGGGATGTGGTATTTTACCCTCCTCCAAAAGATACATAGTGCAGTTTCTGTAGTGCTAAACCTGGAATAGCAACGACAGAGGCTCTATTCTCCCTAATACAGCTCGGTGGAGCATCACAATGATTTTGAAGCTTTAACTGTAATGTAAAATGATTATTCCGTTATATAATTCCGTTAAATTTAGAGAGTAAGTATTCAGAGGTTCGGGACCTGGATGGAGATGTAGGTGGCATTGAGGACGATGCTGTTGTACTGCGGGAGGCTTCGGGCTGAGCGACTGGTCGAGCTGTTGTTTGTGTCCGGGATCTCCAGAACTCCTACCAGCGTGAGCTTGTTTAATGCAGGAATCACAGTGTCCAGCACCACCCACCTCCCTGAGCAAAACAGACCAGACAGGTTTCAGAACTGACCTCAGCGGACTGGCCTTTGAGTCTTAATTGGTTTTTGTGAGTGTTTTAACAGAAGGCTTAAAGGGGCCTTTTGGGCTGTACTTTACCTGCAGGAATGACAACGTTACCGCCCTCTTGTGGAACTGTGTAGTTGTTGTCTGGGGAAGATTCCCAAAATGACTTATTGGACCATGATCTACAAAGAGTAAAATACAGTTCACAAATCATTCTTTTACTGAAATGTTATTTTAATTTTGGATCCTTGAGCTAAAACTCTGAACTGAAATAACTTAAAAGTAGCTACATTTTCTAATTATAAGGGTGTCCACAAACATTTGGACATATAGAGCGTCTGTCCTGATTTGTCTGTGACGTACATGTAGTCCGAGGGTCTGCGGCTGGGTGTGGGAGGGAGAGTGGCCGGTGGTGGAGGAGTAGGCTGAATACAGTTTGGGTAAAAACAGTTAAACACACTGAAGCCCACAGATATATCAGCTGTCGATCTGTCAACACTTCGCCTCGTCCTTGAGAGGCTCGTTCTGCCAGACACTGAGGAAACATTACACAAAATAACACACAATTTCACAACATTATAAAGCATTGAAAACACCACCAAACATTTCAAAACTTTACATGAGGGTGCACAACGTCATACAGTAACATACAACAGTAAATAAACAGTAAACAACATTAAGGTGTAATCATCAGTATCTAGTCAATATTTTATAACATTTCTTAATATGTTGTAAGGATTTTATTATAAAAGATTATTCAAAAAATTTCAAATCTAGAAACACAGAACACAGAAAAATACTACAATTTATAACATTTAAATAGGTTCCAAAAATAACCGTCTGCAAACTAAATCAGAAATCCACTGAAATAAAAAAAAAAAACTAAAATCAATTTAAAAAGTGCAAAATCACACAAAAATGTTATAATGATATTAGAATAAATCTGAAGCACTATGAGTTTATAGAATATATGTTATTTTTAAAAGATTTATTTGATTGAAGGACGAGGCGAGGTGTTTATATTTTATATATAATTTTTATATAAATAGAGTGCCTTTAAGACTGATATATGCAAATTAGCTCTGTTTTGACTGGATGCCTTAAATAACACCTGAGTGAACTGGCAGTGCTGAAGTAGTGCAGACTGAGTTATAATCAGTTATAAAGTTGTATAGTCGGAATATAAATCTTTAAACAGGAACCCGGCTGTGTTTACCCATGTAGAAGAGGTTGTCGGAGGACTTGTTGAAGTACCAGTCTCCGTTTATATTCACACTGGGATCCAGAGGCACAGAGGAACCGTTCCTGTCGTCCACTATGTGGAAGCGGTCAGGACTCTGGGTCAGATTATGATTCACTATCACATAATCCTGAGGCTGTTCAGAAAGAAAAATACAGGACGACATTTAGTTTAATGAACAGGAATATAAAACCCTTTTAAACAGGAGTCTAAAATCAAAGGTGGGTTAGAGGAGTGTAAAACCCAACAGAATTTTTCAAATCCTGAAGAGAAGACAGTTTATAAACATAGCTCTGTAGGACACCCAAGTAGTACATTACCCTGTAGCTATAGAATATTGTCACTGTCCAAGGAAAACACGTTATTAATATTTATTAAACACGTTATCTCCATTTTTGTGTATGTGTAGTTTACTAATTTGAACAAAGCAGCTGTCGTTCACACTATTTTTGATGAAAGGACCAATAGAAATAAACTTTTCTTAAATTGACTTTTATTCATTCATTCATTGTCTGTAGCCCTTATCTAGTTCAGGGTGGTGGTGGGTCCAGAGCCTACCCGGAATCACTGGGCGCAAGGCAGGAACACACCCTGGAGGGGGCGCCAGTCCTTCACAAGTCAACATTCAGTCACACACTCACACCTACGGACACTTTTGAGTCTCCAATCCACCGACCAACATGTGTATTTGGAGCACCCGGAGGAAACCCATGCAGACACAGGGAGAACACACCACACTCTTCACAGACAGTCACCTGGAGGAAACCCATGCAGACACAGGGAGAACACACCACACTCTTCACAGACAGTCACCCAGAGGAAACCCACGCAGACACAGGGAGAACACACCACACTCCTCACAGACAGTCACCCGGAGCGGGACTCGAACCCACAACCTCCAGGATTCTGGAGCTGTGACAGAGACATTACCTGCTGCTCCATCATGCCGCCCCACATTGACTGTCATTGTAAGTTACAAGGTTTTTTCCTTCTACTGTAAAGTTCTTATTTGTGAGCTACTTATTTTTTTCCTTTGGGCAGTGATGATAGATTTCATTATTATTATTAGGTGATCATTAATACTTGGACATTACCTTGTAGCCATAGAATATGGCGCTGTAGGAGATGTTGGTTATCTGCGAAGCTCCCCGGAAATACCAGTTGTAGGTTTGATCAGCTGGCAGCAAAGCCATCCAGCCGAAAGTGTGGGTGATCAGCTTCTCCGCAAAGGGAACCACACTGGTGCCTGGAATGTGAGACACAGAGGGCTGTGTTAATCAGTGGTTGTCATGCACTGAGATATATTTGATTATGTAAATGATCAGCCAAGTCATTTTGATATTAACCCATTATTTAAAATGTATGACTTACTGACTTAATTCAAACAGTATTTACGTACTTTAATGGCCAGTCGGTCCAATCGCTAGTGAAAACTCTCCACAGGTGTGTGTGTGTGTGTGTGTGTCCCGAGGCACCATACCGTATGAGTTGGTGAGGATGACGTCTTTAGATAAGAGGGATGAAGGTGAGGGGTTGTTGAAGGCCAGTCGGTGGAAGCTGGTGGTGTTATCACACACAGACCCCGGGAAACCCACACTCCACGAAGAGTCGTCAGAGCAGTGAGACGGGTCCAACAGAAGACTCTTCGGCAAAACCTTGTATCCAACGTTACCTTTCGGAACAAAGCAGTTAGTGAGACTCAGACACTCTGAAGTTAAGGTGAGGCTTTATCCATCAGAGAAACCACAGCCTCCACAGGTTTTACTGCAGCAGCGAGCTAGAATTTACTACAAGAAACTCTAAAGCACTCCTCAGTGATGTCACTTAAACATTTTTAACCCTTAGGGATGCTTTCCAAGACAGGGATTTTCTACTGAAAGGAGGATATAGTTCAGGAAAAGGCCTAATGAAACCAGCCCTTAGTGTCCAACGACCTCCACTCAGCTTCGACTGTTTTGATTCTAATGAGCTTTTAATGACTTAGGTTTTACCTGCCTTTTTTACATTTACATTTCTTTTCTAATTTATTTGAACTATATTATATTATATATTGTATTTCCTGTCATTCATGATAAATGGACCAATAGAAATGCTCCAAAATTACTCTGAATAAAATCCTTTACATTGACTTCCACTGAAGGATAAGAAGGTATTATCCCTTCTCCTGTAAAGTTTCGATTTCTGAGATCCATATTTTTCTTTGGGCTGCAATTTCTCATTCTATATTTTATGTACTTGCTTTACTACACTGTAAATCAAAGTAGATCAATTGAAATGAATGTTGATTGATTGATAATCAACTACATTCAGAGGACATTCATACTACAGAGTGTTTCATAGGATTAAAGACTTCTAAAGATGCGTCTTGAATGTAGAAGTTGAAAGAATCCAGGATTAATGTTGTCTAGGGATGAATACCTGTTAGAGATCCATCCATATCTATGAGAACCACCTCGTGCTCCCATCTGAACGCGGCCTTGTTGGGTGTCTGGAAGTACTGGATCCCACTGAATTGGACACTCCAGCCTCCACAGAAGATGGAACAGGTGCCCTGTATGGACGTCAGTCCTAAAGCAGCGCAGGAGGGCCGGTCGAAGTTCAGGAACTTGGTGTTGATGACGCTCATGCCATCGTCGAAGGGCAGGACGATGCCCCGGCTGGTGCAGTAGCTGCTGCCCAATCCCAGCTCATCCACATGGCCCACTATGGTGCTGTTCACTATGGCAGCACCTCCGACAAGTCCCCAGCCGCTCACGTACTGCTGGATGATTCGTTTGGTCTCCACTCCTGCCAGCTCGTTGTTGACCATGAGGAATTCTGAGAACTGGACGGAGCCCACGTTCACCCACTCGGCTCCTTTCTGGTTATTCCAGGATGTGAGCTTGCGGAACACAGCCGGCTGGGGAATGTTAGAGTTACAGCGTCCTTGCCGCATTGGGAAATACTCTTGAAATGTCCACAAACCGAACCAGCCCTGAGAGTGAGCCGAGTTGTTGTAGAACTCCCCCAAAGGCACCATCTTCTGGCAGATATTAGGATCATAAGAAGGCCCGTCCGGATTGCTGTGCATCCGGTACCAGTACCCGAAGTGAGTGCCTCCTGCGGCTGCATTGTGTCTGATGGTGTTGTTGGGGTTGGTGACCCAGTAGCCGGCTGGCGTCACGTCGTCGTTCAACAGGCTGGTGCTCTGCTTCACAAACACAGCCAGGTTGTACTGCAGCACGTTCCCTGTCTCGATCCCATCCTCGATGAAGAAGGCTCCACCCATGATGTCGTAGATGATGTTGTGCTCCACCAGCAGGCGGTGTGTGTTGTGGATGGTCACGGCTCTGTTGTACGTTTGATGGATAGCACAGCCGCGGACGTACGACTGGAACTTGACATCGCCCATCAGGTGCCAGTGGATGGGGTAGCGGCCCAAGCGGAAAGCCTGACCAGCGTGGAAGACCTGGCCAAAGACAGGGATACAGAGCACAGGGATTGTACATTAATGCAATTGTTCTAGACATACGCAGTGTTAGAACCCAATGTTACAAGCATGTGTAAACTTATTGAAAATTTGAATGCAAATGTTAGAGGCAATATAGACTTCAAACATATGTAAATTGAATCTCATTGCTCTACACATTTCAAGACAATGGTTCTTCAAAGGTTCTTTAGTAAAGAAAATGGTTCTGTTTAAAACCCTTTATATTTGAAGAAATTTGGGCATGATCAAATTGATGGAGAATGCGCTAAAGATGGTTTTATAGAGCACATTATAAACAAAGGTGACCTCATCTGGTAAAACTGGGGAACTATACAGTAATGACTTCGCAGTAACTCGAGAGGACCATGAAGTGTTGATGTCTTTAAACTGATCCTGTAACATACCTCGACGTATTCGATTCTGCCGATGGCCAGATTTTTATTCGGTTGAGGAGCGTGGAACATAATGCAGCCTCCAAACTGGTCACTTCCAACTTCTTCCCCAAATCTTCCTTGGAAACATGTCTGAGTGGCAAACTCCCCTGAGGATAAAATATAATCACAAACAGCAGCCGCGGAAGCCGCAGTTAGCTTCACAACAAACAACAAAAAACAAAGATTAAAGAGAAAAAGAATGTAAAAGACACAAAAAGTGAACTTGGAAAGAAAAAAGTGAGTGGCTTAGGTTTGCTTTTGAAAAACACACCACACTCCTCACAGACAGTCACCTGGAGGAAACCCACGCAGACACTGGGAGAACACACCACACTCCTCACAGGGAAACCCACGCAGACTAAGGGAGAACACACCACACTCCTCACAGACAAGACACCCGGAGGAATCCCATGCAGACACAGAGAGATCATACCACACTCCTCACAGACAGTCACCCGGAAGAAACCCACGCAGACACAGGGAGATCACACCACACTCCTCACAGACAGTCACCTGGAGGAATCCCACGCAGACACAGGGAGAATACGCCACACTCCTCACAGGGAAACCCACGCAGACCCAGGGAGAACACACCACACTCCTCACAGACAGTCACCCGGAGGAAACCCACACAGACACAGAGAAATCACACCACACTCCTCACAGACAGTCACCCGGAGGAATCCCATGCAGACACAGAGAGAACACACCACACTCCTCACACACAGTCACCCGGAAGAAACCCACGCAGACACAGGGAGATCACACCACACTCCTCACAGACAGTCACCTGGAGGAATCCCACGCAGACACAGGGAGAATACGCCACACTCCTCACAGGGAAACCCACGCAGACTCAGGGAGAACACACCACACTCCTCACAGACAGTCACCCGGAGGAAACCCACACAGACACAGAGAGATCACACCACACTCCTCACAGACAGTCACCCAGAGGAATCCCACGCAGACACAGGGAGAACACACCACACTCCTCACAGACAGTCACCCGGAGGAAACCCACGCAGACACAGGGAGAACACACCACACTCCTCACAGGGAAACCCACGCAGACTCAGGGAGAACACACCACACTCCTCACAGACAGTCACCCGGAGGAAACTCAGGCAGACACAGGGAGAACACACCACACTCCTCACAGACAGTCACCCGGAGGAAACCCACGCAGACACAGGGAGAACACACCACACTCCTCACAGGGAAACCCACGCAGACACAGAGAGAACACACCACACTCCTCACAGACAGTCACCCGGAGGAAACCCACGCAGACATAGGGAGAACACACCACACTCCTCGCAGTCAGTCACCCGGAGTGGGACTCAAACTCACAACCTCCTGGACCCTGGAACTGTGACAGAGACACTACCTGCTGCACTGTGTCATTTCTTATCATTAATTCAAGCTTAATTTAATATAAAAAAAACATTCAAACCTGTGTCAAATCCAGCAGCACATGGCGGGATCTTGTCGTTCCACTCTATGTTGGTAGCTCCTCGGACAAGAATGTTCCTGGTGAGAACGCCGACCTCGGCCCTGGCCTCGAACACCGTTCCATCAGGAAGAGTGACGTTCACCCCGAGGTGTGTGTAGTTCAGAGGCTGGGTCAGGGTCAGGGTTTTACCATCATCCGACACCGCCGCGATATAATTCACCTCATTCTCATTCTGACTCTGTCTGAAAAATCAATAACACGTATTTCAAATCAAGACACAGATCCTTGTGATGTAGCTTTAACATACAGTGTGTTTACAGTGGTGTCCTGTTTTTTCCAAGGCATCTCCACCTGGACATTCGGACCATTTTAGAATAAGACTGTCCTTATACAATTTTATTAAACATTTTAAATATGTTATAAGGTGGGAAACACCTTAAACGTTATTAATAATTAGTTATAACATGCTGTTGCTTTAAGCCTAGGATCTTGCCAGATACTTACTAAATAATACATAGTAAACTGATTGTAACCCTGTTATAAACCTTTCTAAATGAAGTGTTATTTTAAAGTGGTACTCAGGAATTATATATTAATTCTGACCATATGTTTTTATGCTCTAACCATTGTTTCATGACTCATGTCTATACAAACATCACGCCATACAAACATTAGGTGATGTATTCACCTGTTTCCAGTCGAGGCGATGACGATTTCATCTCCCACTCTCCAGGTAACTGAGTCCATCAGGGTCAGAGTGTTTGAGCCACTGGTGGCGGTTTGAGCGAGACGTGTCCAGACAACAGGGATCGGAATACCTGCACAAATGGGTTTAAAGCAGATCTCTAAAAATAAATGGCAAAGTGAAAGTGTAGGGGGTTTCCTTAGGTGCAAATCCAGGGGTTTCATTATTACAAGCTTAAAACATTTTCAGAAAAACAAATTTAAATGTGTGTTAACTTATTTATAAAGGGAAAACCAACAAAAATCCCATAACCAGAGGTGTCCATTGGACACGGCTACATTTCAATGAAAATGGCATGCTCATGGCTTCTATGACATGCTCTGTTTGATCAGAATTGTTTGATTAAAAGCTGTACCGTGCAGGTCCAGGACCCCTTCTCTGACACCAAGGGTCTTGGCTCCGTAGACAGGGATCTCTGGAGCGCGTATCTGACCGTGGAGGGTGATAATGGCTTTGTGCTGGAATGGCTGGGACTCTGTTCCGATCTGAAGTGCTCCACCGTCTGTGATCAGAATGTTTTCTGCCTGCAACTCGATGTCTGCCTCATCGAAGATTAACTTCCCACCTGAGAGTAATAAGACTAACTTTGAGTATGGGTCCAGATTATTATTCCTTCCACTGTTATTAAACTTCCTTAGCCATGTCAGTATTGCCCCCCAACCCCACCCCACCTCACCACACACTACCTTGGATTAGGAGCATCTTTAACACTGGAGTACTGACGTCCAGGAGGATGGTCTGTCCTTTAGTGATGACCGCGAAGGTCCCCTGCTCAGGGGGAGATTCTCCTCCCCACGTATAACGGGAGGACCACACGTCAATGTAGAAGAAGTCAGCGTTATCCTGGAGGTAAAGGACACATAATACCATTAGCAAGAGAGTGTGCTGTTGATTTCACAAATCCATACCATCAGGAGAACATCTGAAAACACCCTTTGTTCTTCACACACCCTCACAACACAGACACTACTTTTTTACAACAAAAAATCCTTTTACTTTTACTGTATTTATGGTTTTGTGTTTATTGTAATTATATAAAAGTTCATACAAGCACCACATTTATTAAGAAGGCAAGCTACTTCTATAATATTAATAATCTTAGGTGCCTAAGACTTTTGGTGGTCAAAATGACCACCACTGGAGTAAAACACGCTTGAAGGACTGCTAACGGTAGTGCCCTGTTCTGTTTCTGTTTTGTTAATTAAAGGTTACCATCAGTTAGTTGAACGTTTACCATCTTAGCGATTCCTCTGGTTCCAACCAGCACTCGGACTTTGGTGAGCTGAGATACGGGCTGAGCATTGGTCACACAGACCACCTGAGTATCATTAACAGTCTGGACATCACACACTGACCCTGCGATGGACACCGACACGTTCCCACCACTGTAACATATGACAAAGATTACAGGCGATAACATGTAGGTTCCTGTGCAAATGTTTGTATAGTTATTAATGCTGTGGACACAGATGTTCAACTGAACACACACATTTTTATAGTCTGTAGGAAAGCATCAATAAAATGGGACACATACGAGCCTCGGTTTACCACAGTCAATGCCAAGTGTGTGTTAGAAGTGCACAAACCGTTCATTCATTCATTGTCCGTAACCCTTATCCAGTTCAGGGTCACGATGGGTCTGGAGCCTACTCGGAATCATTGGGTGCAAGGCAGGAACACACCCTGGAGGGGGCGCCAGTACTTCACAGGGTGACACACACTCACACATTCACACTTACAGACACTTTTGAGTCTCCAATCCACCTACCACCTATGTGTGAGCGTGGGAGGAAACCGGAGCGGCTGGAGGAAACCCATGCAGACACAGGGAAAACACACCACACACCTAACAGACAGTCACCCAGAGTAACCCATGCAGACACAGGGAGAACACACCACACTCCTCACAGTCACCCGGAGGAAACCCACGCAGACACAGGGAGAACACACCAACTCCTTCCAGGACCTTGGAGCTGTGATAGAGACACTACCTGCTGCTCTGCTGTGTTGCCCTGGTGCATAAGTTTGTAAGTTTGTAGACAAGTGTTATTCCAAAATAATACAATATCTACAATAGATGTTCAAACATTGCAGTGAAGATTTGATGGCATTTATCCCACGCAATCATCCAGCACCACCACTTAACCTGACTGATATTCAAGGATTAATCCTATTTCAACCCTGGACCCTACCTCTTTGCCTAGGTATTGTGTGTGAAGGGGGATGTTATTGCTGGGATAGCGTGGTGTGGTGAATTGTGAGGGCGACATGGCCCTTCAAACATGGCCCGAGATTTTTTAGAGACACATTTCAAATGAAGGAGTATGTCGTTGCGCAGCGACCAATAAAACCCACAGATGTCAGTATTTTCTCCTTTAAACTCTATGATCAATCTTAGTTTAGTTTCAGTTTCAGTGGATTATGGCCCTTCACTTCAGAGCCAGCAGAAAACAGCATGAGTAGTTCCAAATTAAAATGTGAGTAAGGGTAAGAGTAAGAGAAAGAGTGGTAATATATGATTGTGGAACTCTTCTGAAGTCTCTTCGCCCCTCTGATATCACTGCAGTGCTACGGAGCAATTCTAGTCACCTGGGAATGAAGCGCCGCTCTTTTTATTGTGTTCTGATGATGTATCAGCATCCTGAGGCGTTTAACCGTATAATAGAAGGAGATTATTGACCTCTACGCCTTGTAACACAGCTCTAAGTTGTAAGAGGACACTTGAAAACAAGACGTTCACCCTAACTCTGGTTCCAAAATCATACAGGGTTATCTCCATACCTGAAACCAAATCCTGTGATTGTGAGCGTGGTTCCTCCGGCTGTTCCTCCTCGGCGGGGTGACACGTCGGTGATGACAGGAGTCAGGCTGGATCTGTACGTGTAGCCATTAGTGACATTAGCCGAGCCGTAACTGTTCAGCACCATCACCGTACAGGCCTGATCCGCTTGAGTTCCTGCCACAGAGGAGATGACAGCACTTTACAATCATGCAGACAAACGTTTTATCTCCCAGCTATTCGTCTGTGACCTCTTCATCCAGTCTTCGCGACACTGAGGACATTCCTCAGATGTTTTACTGTCATCAAAGACCTTTCTGAAGGTGGTTAAAATAAAAGTATGTGATGACAGCATGTGTATGGAAACATTACAGTGAGATAAAAATCTCAGAGACACATACCATTGTAAGGAGGAATCTGACAGAACAGAGCAGTGGAGCTAGACACGTTTCTGTTGATGCTGCAGTCTTGTCCACAGATTAAAACTCTCGAAGAACTTGGGTCAAAACCAGTGCCTTGTACTGCCACCATCGCACCTCCAGCCAAGCTTCCTACAACACACAAACAAACCCTGGTAGCACACCTTAGCGTTGATAAACATAGCACTAATATTTTACATTAAAACAACCTCATTGTCCATTCTCTCAGCTCCACTGACAATACAGGAGCATGTTTTTAGTCCAACATTTACATACAGTAGTTCATTAGTTGCTCTGCATACTTACTTATCCCCTTTTCACCCTGTTCTTCAATAATCAGGACCCCCACAGAGCAGGTGTGATGTGGTGGTGGATCGTTCTCAGCGCTGCAGTGACACTGACGTGGTGGTGTGTTAGTGTGTGTTGTGCTGGTGCGAGTGGATCAGACACAGCAGTGCTGCTGGAGTTTTTAAACCCCTCAGTGTCTGGACTGAGAACAGTCCACCGACCAAAAACATCCAGCCGACAGCATCCTGTGTCACTGATGAAGGACTAGAGGATGACCGACACACACTGTGCAGCGACAGATGAGCTACTGTCTCTGACTTTACATCTACAAGGTGGACCAACGGTGGTCTCACAGAGTGGACAGTGAGTGGACACACAGTTTAAATACTGGTGAATATTGGTAAGTAATAAAACAATGTAATATATATAAATATAGTGTAAATGTACAATACTTTAGATTTGACATAAATTATATTAAAGGACAGATGTGTTTTCCACTTTGCTTTCCGTGTGACGATGGAACAGCCCAGCACTAGCATTTACAAATGTCTTTGCAGGACCAAACTTGACATATAAACAGTAATTATAATATGGGACTCATATAACATTCCCTGTGGTCTCTGAGAGTCATTTTGTTTACCTTCACTGGGTGAAACCTGGGTCAGCCGCAGATCATAGGTGAAATTTGCTTGGCTCTGAGCCCGACCTTTAACCTGGTGGGTCAGAATGACTGGGAAGGTCCCTCCGGCATGTTCTCCCACAGTGCACTGCAGCACCGTGTCCACGAGGTAGGAGATGTTACAGGGAACGTTGTCTACGTTCAGAGAAACTAGAGCCATGTCCGTACCAAACCCAGAACCATACACTGAGATCAGGGTTCCACTGGGGCCTGAGGAGAGGGAATACAGTAAATTACTATGGTAATGTATAGGTTATGGTACAAAGCACTGAACAGCACCCCCTAGCTTCGTGTGTGGGTATGTAAGAGGAAAAGTGAGAAATAGCGTCTCACGTGGAACAAATCCTAAACACGAGTGAGTGTGTGAGAAATAGCTCCCCTTGTGGTGCAGCTGCTAAATGTGAGTGAGTATGTGTATATGTGAGTGAGCGAGTTATTAGGTGTACTGTATTAAATTAAATAAACTGTATTTAATAATTTTTTGTTGAATATGAAATGAAAATAGCTACATACTACATAAGAGTTACCATACAATGAAAAAATAAGTGGGAGAAGGTTTGAATTTTGAATTACAATTATACGTTACATGAGACGCTTTTGTTTTTTTATTGCACAGCTAATTAAAGTCAGTTATAGAAGTCTGGGTTAAACAAACAAATAAATGAATTCATTAAAGTAAATCAAATCTAGGAACGCTGGTATCTATGTTACAGTCTCTGCTCTGTGGCTGTTTGACTGATCCTGTTACCTGTTGTGGGGCTGATGCTGGTGATTTGCGGTGTCAGGAGTCGAGTGTAATTGAATGTCAGTGGTGGGTAACTGACGCCAAACACTTTAATGTTCATCTGCACTTGCTTCTCACTGTTGGAATGTGTTAAACACTGAACCAAGCTGGGTGTAACCTGGACAATGGAGCAGGGGTAGCTTCCCAGCATCACGCTGGTGTTTCTGGGCACAAACCCATTCCCTGTGATGGTCAGCAGAGTTCCTCCGGCAAGGCTTCCAGAAGTGGGCTGCAGAGTTGCAAACGGGACGCTCGTCAGTGTGGCACTTCCGTTCGCCAGTCCTTTACTGTGGACCACCACACTCAAAGAATGTGAACCTGCGGGTAGTGCACCTACTAAAAGCGTTATGTTACCGTCTGTGACATCTGTGACCTGCAAGGTGATGTTGTCTGCCAAAACAGTCACATTTCCAAGGCTGTCAGAAAAGCCACTGCCAGATATGACCACAGCGGTCAGGTTTCCGTAAACAGAGCTCGGGACAATGGAAAAGATCTGTGGGACCAAATCTGCCGAGTATTCATAAGAACAGCTGGAGCTACAGGATGAGACGACTGAACCAATGCTAACAGAAACATCGCCTATATGAGACACAGATGGAGACGTGTCACACAACACTTGAGTGTAGCTGCTGGACACTACTTTACAAGGAACTCCAGCCACAGTGACCAGCCCGCCAATCAAACCGGAACCAGAAATAAGGAGACGAGTGAAGCCTGTGGTGCTGCCCACTGCCGGAACCACAGAGTCCACCACAGGAAGAAGCACCACGCGGCGGCTGGACTCGCTGGGCATTGTGAGGATGGCAGAGCCGAGGTTGTTGACCCGAACTTGGACGGGGAGCAAGACGCCGACAGAAAGGCCACAGTCAGGACTCAGGAGGCAGGTCAACTCAGTGGAGCTGCTGTTGATCACTTGGCAAGGAGCATTTCCGACTGTGACCTGTGGCAGGAGCAGAAAAATATCTGAATGATGAATGTATTCCCTCCTCATTTTTCATTATAGTTCTAGACTCACTACCAATCTCATGTGTTAACTAAGCTTTCAGAAAAACTGTCACTGTGCTGGTACCATCAAGGGTCCATTCTGTACCTGTAACTAGGGGAACATAATTGCACCTTATTCTATAATTGTGTTGATTTTATAAGCCCGGTATCTGAAACAGTGCCCTATTCACTGTATGGTGCAGTATTTTGGGGTTGCGACATTTTGTAGTGGTGTCCAAAAACCATGGACAATTTTCAGGGAAATCAAACAATCCCACAGTGAGCTGCAAAAATTAGTGTATGGTTGCAGTAAGTGTATAGTGCAGTGTTTGGTTAAAAACCTGCATGAAGTAGTATCTATAGTGCACTATATAGTTAGTAATATAGGGAATAGTGTATAGGGAGCCTTTTTGGACACAGCACAAGACTCACCCCTAAACCACTGAAACTCAACACGCTTGGAGGAGAATGTAAACTGCTTAACTGTAATATTTTTGTACAGATGTTGCATGGTCAAGTTCCTTGTTTCTTGGAGCAGCTGTGGCCTATAGTTTAAAAAATTGGGCTTGGGACCAAAACGTTGCAGGTTTTATCTCCAGAACTGGCAGGAAAATTGGGCGCAGTGGAGAGAGACAATGCTTTCCCTCAACATCCATGGCTGCAGTGCCTATGCGCTGAGGTGGTTGCTCACCATTTCAAAGTGTGTGATCACTGGCCCTAAAGTGTATTTTTCCTCACTATTGCATGTGTTTGTGTTCTCTGCCACAGGTGTGTTGATTAGGGAGTTTCAATAAATCAAGGCCTCCTGTTTCAGTCCGTGCCGCTGGTTCCCATCTCACCTCATTGGCGCAGGAGATGTTGCTGAAGGCAGAGCCCTGGAGAATGATGGGATTGTGGACTGTGGCTTGTGAAGGGGAGATGGAATCCACACTGGGGCTCACACAGCTGGAGAAACTGAAGGAGAATCTATCAGACGTCCCATTAAACATGGAGCAATATGGAGACGCCACACAGTCAGAAGCTGATCTACTCACACGTGCTGGACCTGCAGAGTCAGTGGATAATATGCAGAAAAAAATGGCTGTGAATGTTGGCATTTTTAAAAATCACCATTAGAGGACAGCAGTGAGTGATGTTTGTTTAGTTGAGCTGTACCTGTTTCTACTGGGCACTACTAAACAGACTATTTGTTCAGTTTGGCCATTTTTAATTATATTTCTCATAAGTAAATGCCATAATAATATATAGCAGGTAAAACCTTAACTGTGCTAATTTGATTCTGCACCAAATAATTTTTATATCTACTATTATAAGATTATTTTAAAGATTGTACATGCTGTTTTGTGGACTTTAGCCCATTACAATGCTCAGTTATGGTGTGTGTGTGAATGTACCTGGACTCTGAAGAGCCTGAAACCCAGCTACAGTGACCTGCAGCTCAGTCTTTCTCTCATCCAGAGCCCTGACGTTTACTACTCCTTGGAGATATCCCGTGTTAGCTGTGCCCAAATAACCGCTGCTGTAATAATACACTCCTGGAGTGGTGAATCTGTAGCTGAAGAACCCTGTGAAAGCAGAGAACAAACACAAGCACATGCTCTCAGACCAGCAGAGCGAGATTCTTTTACTTCCGTGAGCTTCTGAACTCACTGTAAGTCTCCATTGTATATCTCAATGCACCAATGCACACAAATAGAGCCTATATTTAGTGCAGAGAGTCTTTGAGATAATCAGGAACATGGATTGAAGCTGATACGAACACAATGGAGATATTTAGGAGGTAATTAAAGTTGTGCTGTGTGTATCGTGAGAGCTTAAATACCATTACTGTCAATAAGCTGAGATGTCTGATATCAGACCTACATGACCTTATCTGAACTCTTTTCTCAGCTCATGTTACCTTTGAAGGTTATTACCTTGCAGCCACAAAAATGAGCTCAAAAATAGAAATACATTTGATAATAAATAAATACATACACACCTGTGTGTGTGTGTGTGTGTGTGTCTGTGAGTGTGTATTCACTGCAATGCAGAGGTCAGATTTTGTCGTATAGGTGCAGAATGATCATAAAGCACACCACTTTAGAAGTCTATAGTCAGGGTAGTCATTTGTTGTAACAGCAGGCGCATGTCGTACCTGAGGCGGTTCTGTCTCCGCTGTTAAAGGTAACTCCATCAAAGTCAGTGCTGCTGGGACTGGACACACTGAACACTCTGTATCCTAAACCTGGGACAAAATCCGGAGCGTTCCATGTCCAAACCACCGTGTCTCCGACAGACGCCATCACAGTAGAGGGGCTCCAGCCAAATCCCGGACCATACGCTGAAAGCACAGAAACCCACAGGTCAGACACACAGCTAATAAACTATTTTATTTACAAGCAGAAGGCATTGGTTTGTGGAGGCGTTAAAAGAGTGTTTTTTGGAGTCTTTGTTAATGAGGTGTTGGATGAAGGTTTAGAGTGTTTTGTGGGTGTTTAGTGCAGAGTGTGTTGAGGATTAAGTATGGAATTTAGTGGGGTGTTTTAAGAAGTGTATGTGGGGTGTTGTGTTGGGTGTTTAATGTGAGGATGGGAGGGTGTTTAAATAAATGATTGAGGGTTATAGATGGGTTTTTTAAAGGGATGCAGGTTGGGTGTATGTTGGGGTGTTTAGTGGTGTTTGGTGGGAGTATGGTAGGCTTTGAGGGGTTGTGATGAGGAGTTTGATTGGGTTAATGGGGTGATTCGAGGGGTTTTGACAGAGTGTTTTATGGTGTAGGTGCTGGGCTTGCTGGAGTTTGAAGGGTTTACATGTGGTGTTTAATGAATATTTAGCAGTGTGCTTGTTGGTAGTTGGTAGAAGATGGTGCGTTAGATGGGAGGTTAAGTGGGTGTTTAACGAGGTGTAGACTCACTGGGGTCAGTCCCTTGGTTTGTGACGGTGTAGGTTTGCTGGTTGTTTTGAGTCACACACTGCAACTGTTGGTCCCAAGCTGCAGTCACCTCACACTTTGTATCACCTGGAAACAACTCAATGCAATCAAGACGTGGTAGATCACCAAATCTGTCTTACTTTAATAAACAACACTTCTGAGGTTCTGTCCACACAAAGGTTTCAAGACACCAGCATTGAGTAAAGGAAATAGACACAAAAGAAAAAATCGAACATTGTTACTCAGCATACTTATACAACTGAACTGTGGAGGTTTGCTGTATTTTATGTTTAAAAACCGAACAGTTTGAGGCCTTTTACTTGTAAAAATTTACTTAATTCTGAATAAAATGTGAACAGTTAAAGGAAAATAATGAATTTAAAATAAAAAGTGCATGTCATTATAATGTGTGACATGTTTGATGCTATAAGTTGTGTTGTGTGATGGGGTTGTACCTAGTGTTACAATGTTGTCTGTTAAGTTTGAGCTAAAACCAGAGCCAGTGATTGTTACTGTGGTTCCACCGTACAGAGAGCCCAACTGAGGAGAGAGACCAGTCACACGCAGGACATACTCGATAGAGATGTTCACACCAGAGCTGTTTAAAAAAAATTAGCACATATAAAAACTTATAAAACTTCTTATACTCAGTCTACACAATTCAGTCTGAGCAATATTAAAACATCCATTAGATTAAAAACATTTTTTACTGCTTATTTGCTGAATTTAACAAAATATAAAAAATATATTAAGTAAATAATAAAAAAGTAATTGTTTTCTGGATTTATTTCCACAAAATATCAACAAAATATTTTTGCAAGCTGCTTTTGCATACGTCTGTATAATCATTTAGCAGGACTGTACCTGATCAGGGGATAGCCTCGGTTCCCCACGCTGACGCTAATATTGTAGACCCCAGGGGGCAATGTGGGTAAGAGGCAGGTGATGTTTCCATCCATCCAGTTCAGCACCGGGCAGTCCACACTGCCAACAAGGACGAAGCTGCCATTCGTCTGTTGCTCAAAGTTAAGTCCCTCCACAGTAAGAGTCCTTTGGCCTTAAACAAAAATTGAAAACGCCCCATGTCCCAAAATGTCAGCTTTAAAATGTGATATATACAATATTCTGCCACTAGATGTCGCAGTAGAGCACCAAAATGTCAGACCAAATCAAATGCTTCATATCTTTTAGCCATTCCTCCCACTCCCATTCGTTTTCTGAGTTATAATTCTTTGTCAGGTGTGTTTTTAGCTGAATAATGTTTTTTTTTTCTACAGTGGAATATTCGGTTAGTTGAACGTTTCATATTTCTTTTTGTCATCTTGCAGTGTCTCACCTCTTGGGGTGGGCAAAATCAAAACTAAACCTGTGTTCTGGCTAAGAAAACAAAGAGCCGAGAACAACACACACAGAGTGTGTGTGACTGCTCAGGATTCCTACAGTCCACTATATATTTAAATAAATATAAGATGCTTGTTGTTATTAGTGTTTAAGGTGTTGGATATATCACGGCTGAGAATGAGGTTTAGAGGAGCTGTTGTTGTCTGCACAGATTCATCTTCAAAATATAATAATATCAGCCACTGCACTTCTCAGAATTCTTGCCAGTGATATGATACGCACTGCACCCTGGTGTAGCACCGCACCATTATCATTTAAAAATATCTTTGACAAACACTTGTTGTGAGCAGAAATCTACTGCTGATAAATGACTTGCACGAATGCTGTGAGGATCAAAGGAACGCTGTCCTGGGGATAAATGTGAAAACACAGCATGGAAACAATAACGTGAGACACTTGACACACCGGTTGTGGTATGTACCATCTCTCGGTGAAGAATAGGATGGAGTTAATCTCTTTTAAGTCTTATCTTGTCCATGTGTCATGACAGGAGACTCCATTATATTTAGTAGCTATGAATTACACAGGATTTAAATGAACTAAAATAAAGGAACAATGACAAGTGACATGTATCTCACTAAATGATGGCAGAATGATACAATGAGAAATCATGTATAATCATTTGAACTTGTTTAGACAGAGATCTCACCAAACACTGTAGTAGTCTGTGGGCTCACACCGGTAATTACAGCCGTCAGAGAGCTGTCGTAAATGAAAGAGTCGTTTGCCGTGGCCTCCATTCCTCCACTGCTCAGAGTCACTGTCTGAGCTCCTGCCAAACCCTGAGAAAAATATACAGCGACAATACAATTCCCATTTTATTACAGAGAACAAACAATTGTTAAACTTAGTTTTTTCAAAAAATCATTTATGGAAAAATGCCATGCCTTTTTTCATTAATCAATAAACCAAAGTTAAATGTAGGTTTTCGTAAAACTGTTGCTCACTCTATACACATTATTAATACCACAAATACTGCAGCTGTCACCTAAATAATAAACATTCAGCTTTAAAACATCATATAAATATGATACTATAGACATTATTACAGACATCACTGATGTTAAATTTACTCAAAATACATTCTTCACTGTAGAATTATCTGGATGAGACTTGCTTGACCTAACAATCTCTTTGCTTTTACTTTCAGTGATGTTTTCAAGCATCACAGTTCAGATAGTTTCGGCCCAAAGTCTATATAATAAATGCAGAAAAAGACGAGTGACTTACAGCAGGAACTCGGCACCTGATCTGGTTTAAGTTCACATTAATAACATCACAGGAAGTGTTCCCAATGCTGGCCACAGCATCATCACCAAACCCAAACCCAGAGACTGTAATGATCGTCCCTCCTGGAGAAAAGCAGAGTGGAGGAGTTTACATTATCTGTGTGTGTGCAAAGAATGTTAAGAGTAGCTCCTCTGGCATTAACCACATTTGGAACATCAATATAGCCCTGAAATTATATAATAACAACTACTCAATATGTGCGCAATTTTAGACACTACATGTTAAAAAACACAGTTGAAAACCCTTATGATTAGTCAATTAATTACTTAATTTTACATATTTGGGTTACTTTTACAGGAGTGTAAATAAAACTTTGGAAATATAAAAACGTAAATTGAAATAAGATCCTGAAACAAGTTTCATTAATGGGATTGAGCACAGACATTGCTGATTCATAGTCACATAAGCTGTGATGGACGGTTACCAGTCACACTGCCGGCTGTAGGGTCTATGGAGGTTATTCCCATCAGGTAAGTGAAGTTGAAGGTGTTTCCAGCTGGATACAGAGCATTGCCAAGCTCAGGGAAACTCACAGAGACCGGGTACACTCCAGCACTCGCCCGACCAACACTACAGGACAGAGATGTGTCTGAAACAAAAGCACAAGTAATTTATTAAATTGTTTATTTAACTGTATAACTTTCTTTTAAGTTATATTTTTTACATTTATTTATTTAAATTGTTTATTCTTAGGTTTCTGCAGAATTTTCCATGAAATTATTAGTTGTACTAATCCATCCGTCAGTGAGTGTCCCGAGGGTGGGGGTGAGCATATAGCCACTGCTAATGAAACACCAATAAACACCATAGGAGAATGTAAACTGCCCAGATCTGTCACATCAGCTGACAGGCTGGCACTAGGAACAGAGACGTGAGGAAATCGGAAGCATACAACCCACCCACAGAGGCACCACCAGGCATCACCTGATTATTGGGCCATCGCCTAGAACCCTGTTTCACTTGGGAGCTCAGAGAAATGGGAAATACCTTAATAACATAGCATTTATGCAGGATTAGTATTACAACAAATGTACAAGAACTTACTTGTAATCTGGAGCACAGAGCACTGAACACTTCCGATCAGCACTGAGGCATTTCCATCAACAAATCCAGATCCGACGATGGTCAGAACGGTCCCCAGTTCACTGGCTCCTAAAAGACATTGTCCAGTGGTAGATTGTTAATTGAGTAGCTAGTATAAGTAGAAGCATTTCAGCATGAGTTTCAATTCCTGCTCTGCCTGTGTACGAATATTACCGCTACATAAAAACATCAGTAAGTGATCATGTGTTGTACCTTGAGATGGAGATATTCCAGTCACGCTTGGGGTCTTAGCCTGACTCCAGCTGAAACTACAGTCTCCTGAACACACTGAGGGAATCCCATTGATAAACACTTGTACCTGAAAAGACATTTAAACCACATATTGGTTTAAGTTTATGCAATGGATTTATTTGGCTGTAATACAATGAAAACTCAAGAAACAAACTTTGAAACTCCTGTAAATTTCAAAACACAATTTCTATTTAATGCTTAATGTAAAGTACAAACAAAACATAGATACACCTTATAAAAGTGTATGCAAGGATTTTTATTCAGTGTTTATCACAACACTACCAACTAATAATAAGTTATATAACACACTTTTAAAAATATATATAATTCATTCACACCAATTTTAAACAAGTAGTTTTGTTTTTTTTCTGCAAAGCTATTAGTCATGTCTTAATTAAACTCTTAATCCTCGACACACAATGCAAATGGATCCCTTAAACACAGTGTATAATTAGACACTCCACCCAGTCTCAGATAAATTGATGGTGCGGAAACAAATAAGCAACAACAAAAGATGAAAGCATGCCAGGAAATCTTCGGATTGGACTACTATTGAGTCAGGGATTGTTACATACAGGGGTTAGACAAAGAAACTGAAACACCTGTCATTTTAGTGTGGGTGTTTTCATGGCTAAATTGGAGCAGCCTGGTGGCCAATCTTCATTAATTGCACATTGCACCAGTAAGACCATGTGCATCCAATGGTTCAAACATTTTGTCCTGAAGGCGGTGCCATGTATCAGGACGACAATGCACCAATACACACAACAAGACTGGTGAAAGATTGGTTTGATGAACATGAAAGTGAACTTGAACATCTCCCATGGCCTGCACAGTCACCAGATCTAAATATTATTGAGCCACTTTGGGGTGTTTTGGAGGAGCATCACGTAGTGACCTGGCCACTATCCTGCAAGAAGAATGGCTTAAAATCCCTTTGACCACTGTGCAGGACTTGTATATGTCATTCCCAAAATGAATTGATGCTAAAGGAGGCCCTACACCATACTAATAAATTATTGTGGTCTAAAGCCAGGTGTTTCAGTTTCATTGTCTAATCCCTGTATGTAGTGTACAGTATAGTAGCCTACACTACTGCCTTTTACATTGGAGATTAGGGTTCATTTCCCAGGCCTAACACTCACTCATCACTGTAACATCACTAAAACTGCTGAGCTGTTTATTCTACATCAGAGGATCTCTCAAATGACAAAAAGATGAATATGGTCATGAATGAGTTGCAGAGTCATGATGGAAAATCACCTGAATATTGTTTGTCGGGACACGCAGGAAGTCTCCCATAATGCGCTGCTTGAAAAGTCCTCCTCGCTCAATAAAAACGGCACGCACAGATGGATTCACACCCACCACAGCAGAGTCATTAACCTGATGAAGAAAGTAGATGTTCAATAGGAAATGTCTGCACAGTCTGCCTTCGGACCCAGTACTTCAATAAAACACAATTAAAAAAATTAATAAAACGCAGGAGAGTTTAAAGGCACTGTAAGCACACTGCAGATTTGATCAGTCAAAGTGATCAGTTAAATACACTGACTGCTGTTGTGTTCTGCCATGTTGTAAGTAAGACACACACTACCCTCCTTCGAAAGTTACATAGTGCATAGTTAATGTCTCTTTCGTTGTCATCACTACCTGTGATTGCCTTTGTAATAAATGCTTCGGACGTGCACTCCATGCTCTCTCTGCTGTTTTTTGGAGTAAAATGACATATCTTTCCTTCATCTATTTTACCTGCAGTAAAGGCTGGGTGCCTGGCTGCGTCAACCACTCAATCCTCCACTGAGCTCCTTTGCAGGTTCCCGTCTTTGTCACACCCAGCTGACCCAGCTGTGGTATTCCCTGTAGAGCGTACCTTAGGTCTTCAGCGCTGATATTCACAGACAGACCTACACACACGAAATCAATCATCGTACATTCACAAAGCAAGACAATGACATAAAAACATCTGTCAGCCCAGGTGTGTTTCTGACCGTCCACGCTCTGTCCGAAGGCCTGGACGCTGAAAGTGCCGGTGAGCGGGGGGCTGGCTCTCTGAGTCCGTCTCACAGTGACCATAGCATTGTCCTGCACCAGCACTGACAAATCTTCTGTGGAGTTATCTGTACTCTTTTGGAAAAAAATGAACATTAAAACAGAAAATCATTTTATCAGATGACTCTGATTTCAAACAATATATATTAACTGCTACACAGCAGTTTGTTTACGTCTGTCTGGTCTCTAGTGTTTACTTCCTAATCTCCAGATTGTGTTTTATTATTGCACAATGTTTAAAAGCAAAGTTATAAAAAATATATATAATTATAATTTTTCTTTATGGTTTTTAAAGTACACCATAATTTAAATTCAGGAAGTTAGATTTTCTTAAGTATGGTAGTTAATTGACAAAAGCGTTTTTTAAGATTGAAGAGAAACTGCAAAGATCTATTATATGGAATGTCTTGCATTCCGAAAGAATATTGTCCAAAAATAATCATTCAACAAATTCGTGAATTCTATGCTTAAAGGTGCCCACCCCTGCTACTGACCTGCAGGAAGCCAACCTCCATTAGAGGAAAGTTAAAAGCACAGTCATATGGAGAAGCTGTGACCTGGTAACTGATGCTAGACCCATTCCATATCTGTTGGACGGAGATGAGATTTAAGAAAATACCAGAATCAGCCAGAGCTGGTGGCCTCCTCATCTGGACAGCAGCTGAAACATGGAGAAAAAAGAGGTTAGTGAACAAATGAAATTAACTAAACTGCTAATTCTGTTCTGAGAGTGTATTCAAAGTTTTTTTGTGCATAACTAGGGGTCCAACTAACTATAATGTTGTGTTTATTGGTCTATTTCCTTCTATTTAAATAGACAGGGGCCTAATCCTGTAGGAATGCTATATAAACTGTCGAGATGACCACTGACAGTGGACAGACAGCTATAAAGACTTGGGTATAAAAAGATTAAATGAGGACAAGGCACCGTTGGGGCAGCGGTGTTCTCCCCGTGTCCGCGTGGGTTTCCTCCGGGTGCTCCGGTTTCCTCCCACAGTCCAAAAACACACATTGGTAGGTGGATTGGCGACTCAAAAAGTGTCTGTAGGTGTGAGTGTGTGAGTGAATGTGTGTGTGTGTCTGTGTTGCCCTGTGAAGGATGGGCGCCCCCTCCAGGGTGTATTCCTGCCTTGCGCCCAATGATTCCAGGTAGGCTCTGGACCCACCGCGACCCTGAACTGGATAAGCGGTTACAGATAATAAATGAATGAATGAAGGCACCGTTGGGGTCACTGAGGGTGGGCGTCCTCCCGATCTGAACTGTGTCGATGTAATAATCTCCTGTGTCTGTGTACAGATGCAATTCCAGGAGGTTGTAGCTGGAGCCGGGGAAGTTTGTCTGGAGAGTAGAATAAAGATCCACACATGTGTATTTCCACCTACAAACAAAACAGAAATTAGCTATTAACTGTTTGTTTACATGCTTTAGATTATTGCAGTTCTACGTATCCACACTGCGTGGATATCTTTTAAACTGTTTTTTTTAGATCAACATGCTTGGAAGAGAAGTGGTAATGATATCTTTGATATTTATATGAAACTAACAGATGCCTGAATTGTATCTGGACTGCGGGATAAGGGAGGGACAATATACCCATGCAGAAAAAGGAGTTTATTATGCCATCACCAGGGAGTGAACCATGTGACAGTTGCTCCAATTGGGACCCCAATAATGTACATTTCTAATCGATTTTCTTCCAATTAAAGAATAAAAAAATGGTAAAAAATAACACATTTATTTTATAATGGCATCCAATGTTTTTTTACATTTTTACACTTAACATTGATTTAAAGTGCTCTAAGAAAAACTATAAAGTAGAAAAGCATTGTTGTGGCTGGTCCATAGATTATCTCAAGACATTTTGTCCTGTACAAAAAAGATATGTGCTCTTTGTGTGCAGAAAGCAGCAGTAGCTGTGCTAATAAAAGCTAGCAGTGCTAATTAACGCTGAAACAGGCTCAGTGCTGTTCACTCTCCCACCATTCCTCATGTGCTGTAGTTATTCCCTGTCACAATAACATTATTGGACATATTCCCTAAGGCTTTTATCTCTGAAGCTCAGACTTACATGTCTCCAGAACTGAACACCGCAGAGATTTTTGTCATTGTTTTGATGCTACCTCCTGTGTTGCTTAGGTAAGTAAACACCAGCTCCAGTTCTTTCTGTAGAAAGCCTTTATACGCCATACAGAGCTAGAAGGAAACATACCATGGAGTTATGTGCTCATTATGCATGTATAATTTCAGTAAAACCCATAAATACTGTAAACATAGTAATAAGACCTGATAGCATGTAGCATAGCATTATGTGCAATGTCTAAAATAGCACTGAAGAGATGAAAGTGTTCCAAGTAAATCCCAAAAGAGTAGAGTACAAGCTGTTAAATTACATTTGGGATTGATAAAGCATTTCTGTCTCTATGTCTGTCTCTCTGTCTATCTGTCTGTCTCTCTCTCTCTCTCTCTCTCTCTCTTTTAGGCTATAGCATTCATCATAGCATTCATAGCATTCTACAGCCCAGTATTCATTCATTGGTGGGACCAGAGCCTACCCATATTCACTGGGTGCAAAGCAATAACACACACTGGAGGGGGCGCCAGGCCTTAACAGGGTGACACACACTCACACATTCACTTACACACTCACACCTACGGACACTTTTGAGTCTCCAATCCACAACACAACACACCAAACTACTCACAGAGAGTCACCCGGAGTGGGACTCGAACCCACAACTTCCAGGTCCCTGGAGCTGTGTGACTGCGACACCTACCTGCTGTGCATCTGTGCTGCCCAACATAACATGTTTATATCATGTTTAATGTTATAATTAATTTATATGTAATTAAGATGTACATTTTTTACAGTATAAACCTGTTTGAAGTGCACTGTGAATAAAGCTCCCTCATTTCTTCATTCATGCATGTTGTGTAGCTGCTTTATTCTGATTTATGTGCTCCTTTGAACCATTGGGCTCTAGGCAGGAACACACCCTGGACAAGGTATCACTCCATCCCAGGGCATCACACACTCATCCAGTCACTCACACAATCACACCTGTGGACAGTGTCACACACTCAATCAATTAAAAACAAGGCCATTTTACATACGTTGTTTGAAGTGTTTTAGGTTTTGATATTTCAGATTCCGTTAACGTTTTCAGGTGAGCGGAATAAAAGCAGTTCCGTTATCCCAGCGCGTACTTACTGTGCCGTACTGTTGAAGAGAGACAGGTCCGTACGGTAGCCCAGATGCAGTGACATCATCAAACCTGAAGAATACATTTGGGTTCATCAGAGATGTGCGTCCACAGAATGGCTCCGTGTTGTTGACCAGCGTCCCTCTGGTCATGAGGTTACCTCCAAACTGAGGTAGAAATGGTCAAAATAATGGTCTTTAATGTCCAGCAATTCACTCTAATCCCGTTATATCAACTTGAACAAAGTGATTCTAATTCTAATTTGTGTTTTATTATTTCTATTCTGAGTTGTTCTTACCCCTGTGCTGACTGTCTCATAGTCTCTGAAATATAAGACCTGAGAATTCTCCCCACTCTGAAGCCCCTGAGGACATTTAGCAGAAATCATATCTACCAGAGCAGACTGCACCTGTAGAGGACAAATGAAAGACATAAAACGATCAATAAATAGCAGAGTATTACATTTCTAGTGCGTTAGCGAAGGTGTTTAAGAGCCCTTTATTAACAAGCAATCCATCTTTAAAGGAACGCTATGTAAGTGTTCTGGGGCTCCCCTTTGTTAAATTAATTTTTACAGCACTGTACTGACATCAGTGGAGAAGGGGAGGGAGGTGGGTTTATTTCCTACTCTCCTCCAAAACCTATAGAGTCCATTTGTAAAAATAACAGAGGCTCTTTTCTTCCTCTTACAGCTCAGTGAAGCTTTACAATTGTAAGGTAAAAATATTATGTAGTGTTTCTTAAAAAAGACAAGTAGGAGGGGTTTTACCAGGATGGTTGATTACCAAATAACAACCCCAAAGTAACATCCTCCTACATAGTACAACAAAACAAAGTCATTCCCACCTGGTTTGCTGTTGAGTTGTAAGGAAGAGGGCTGGAAGGAATTCCTCCCCACAGTAGAGTAAATGTTCTGAGGTCAGATCTTCCTTTAATGACCTCTATGATTGAGATGTTTAATCCTGACCACACTGTGGAGTACTGAAAATCCTCAAAGTCACCTGACACACGGATAATAGCAGGGGGTTAGGGTGTGTACAGAAGGCTACACTAGGGGACGATCATTACATATCCAGTAAAAAGTGATGCAGAGCATGAACATGATTCAAATATAGTCCTACACTTACAAAATAGTTAAATATTAGGTTTAGAGGTTTAGGTTTAGAGTTGTTAAAGTGTTATTGTGTAATGTGTAATTGTGTCTCAAAATAAAAACATTCTCCGCAATTTTTTAAATTAATTTATTCGTTGGTCACTCCGTGTTAGCCTTGGTTCCTCCCAAGGTCTCTTCATCAGCTGAGGGAGTTGTGCCTTGCCACTGTCACCCTTGGCCTCACTCACATGGGGATTTATAAATCTTTACATCCTTTACATTATTACTTTTTATGTCAATACTTTGTCTTACGGGAAATCTGTGAAGCTGCTTTGTGACAACTTCAGTTGTAAAAAGTGGTATAGTTTTTACACTACAATTTATTCATTGGGAGGTTGGTTACCTCTGTTGGAGTTGAAGGTGATATTGTAGAGCGTCTGAGTGCCAAGGTCCTGCTTTGTGACGGTTACTGTGTCTGGTTTAATGCTCCACAGGGCGTTGAGTGCCGTCTGTACCACCTGCGCCGTTGCACTGACAGGGATTAGCCCTTAAACCACAGAATAATACAGAAATATGAGACTTCAGACCAAAGAAACTGGACAAAACAGTAACACAAAACCATAGACTGGAGAAAACAAACAATGAAGAAACATGTGACTTTGTACCATGGACACAAACACATGCAAATTAACATTTCTACACAGAGTCTGAGCTGAAAGAGTAGAACCTGTTTCCTGAGCTCCGTAGCTGAGGGTGTAGTACGTAGTGTCACAGGTTCCTGCTGAAAAACAGTCGCTGCTGACCATCAGAGTCTGAACCTCCTGGATCGGGACTGTTGGGCTCCAATCATTAAAGCTCAAGACCTTTGAAACACAAGTTAATGAGCAACAAAAGCAGATTTTAATATGCTAAAAATATCAGAACAAAGATATTGCTGGTGTTTTTCAGAACAATCGACCAGTCTCTACCTCAAGGGACCACACCTCATCGTCACTGAATGTGTTCAGATTTAACCTCTAAGACATAACACTGAAAAATGTGATGCATCATTAACTTTGTTTAATTCCTATTTTATAAAAATAAAATAATTAAAGAGCCATCCAGAAATTAGTACTTTGTGGATGTAGAGTATTATCAGAAGTGCCTTTTAGAGTGAACATACCTGCTTCTCATTCAGAACAGCGTAGCTAGCGTTTATGATCTGCTTCTCATTGACAGCGTCTATGGTCTGCCGAGCCGTGAAGGGGCTGATTTCTTTAAAAAATCCCACATCTATTGAAGCTACTACAGTATACTCCTGAAACAGGACTTCAACATAATACCTGCAGAGACATGAGGGGGAAAAATAGCTGAATAAGTCAAAGAAGAATGAGAAAAACCCACATGCAGCAGTCATCCAAAGCCTTACATACAGATATCATCATCATCATCAAAATGTTCTGCAAAGTAATAGCTTTACAGGAACAGACATAAATATTCTTCTTTATTCTATTAATACAAGCTAATGTAAAGCATTTTATTCCCAGTTACTTTTGAGTTATTTTCCAAAATGTAGATACAAGACTTTTCTGGACAATGACAATATTATATACAGTTTGTTGTTTTTAAATGAAAGAGTGTTATATACTTTTACTGCACAATATTGTACATTTTACCACAGGTTAAAAACTAGTAGAAGTAGTCCTCTGGAATACTTACGCCTGCCCCTTCTCCAAACGCATGACTTTTGACCTCTGCGTGGCACTGCTGTAGTAACTGGTCGACCAGTGATCCAGATATGCAATCTTTACCTGAATCAGTCACACAGTGGGGTTTTAATAAAGTAAGATGAGTATTTAAGAAAATCTATTTAGCCTCATGTCATATGTAGCCTCAAGATTTAAAAACATTAGCACATACAATGAAGAATCTTGGTACATATGTTTCAGATATGACCACTGAGCTCCCATCCACTGGTGGCGCTGTTTAGCTAAATCCATAAACTGCACCAAAGAAGATTCACAGAAGCAGTGTGGAAATTTGTGGGTATAATTTAGAAAAAATAATGACAATATAAAATTCAGACTGTTAGAACTGTTAGGAAAATAGTGGTAGGCGAGAGTTTAGTGGATGAAATGGAACAACAGTTTTGGTTAAAGGAAGTGTTCAGTTTACATAGTGCAGTTTCTGCAGTGCCAGGCCTGAAGTAGCAATGACACAAGCTCTGTTCTAACCATTAGAGCTCAGTGGAGTATAAAAGAGAGGGGATGTATAACAGCAATACTGTATTCCACAGTATTTAAAAATGTATACCGCAGTATTTAAAAACCTCAAGGACAAAGAGTTCATTCATGTGCATGTAAGAGAGCCACAGGGAGGGGGCCCTGTGGGAGCTCACTGGTTGTTGATGTCATAATCTGAATACGGGAGGCAGGGTATGGGCTGGATAAAAGCCAAGTAGCCCACCGCAGCTGTGAGTTTAGTGCTGAGCTTGGGTTAAAAGAGAAAAAAATGGAGCTTAAAACTCCTACTCAGAAAACCCTTGTGTGTGATTTGAGCCTCAGTTCGCTGGAACATCTGCTGTGGTGTATTAACCTACAAACCCTGTTAGCACCAGGTGTGCCTCTGTACACTGTAGGGCCATCTTATTTCACTTATTTTCAAACTTTTATTATCCTCTGTACTCAGAAACCATTTTGTTCTGAAAGTGGAAAAAAAGCCAAAATGTCCTGGATATGTCGTTCTTTCATTCATTCATTCATTGTCTGTAACCCTTATCCAGGTCAGGGCGGCAGTAGGTCCGGAGCCTACCCGGAATCACTGGGCACAAGGCGGGAACACACCCTGGAGGGGGTGCCAGTCCTTCACAAGGCAACACACACTCATACATTCACTCACACTCACACCTACGGACACTTTTGAGTCTCCAATCCACCTACAAATGTGTGTTTTTGGAGCGTGGGAGGAAACCGGAGCACTCGGAGGAAACCCACACAGACACATGGAGAACACACCACACTCCTCACAGACAATCACCCGGAGGAAACCCATGCAGACACAGGGAGAACACACCACACTCCTCACAGACAGTCACCCGGAGGAAACCCATGCAGACACAGGGAGAACACACCACACTCCTCACCACTCCAGTCACCCAAAGGAAAACTAATTAATAATCACTACAATTTAAGTCATTAATATTGTTTGCTGAAGAGCACCTTGTCCTGGGGTCGTCCAGTTATGCTGAAGTAAAGCTGAAATCGGTCATCTCCTTTGATTAAGAAATAATAGTTATCCGTCTCCGTGGGAACAAAGAAGCCACTGAATCGAGCCACAAAATAGTCAATCTCATTTGGCCACACATAGGACAGAGAGTCCACCCACTGGACAGAGTACCCAGCTCGACTGGAGTTGAAGAGCAGAACGTCCTCCAGGCGCTGGACATAGGTGTTATTCCACATCTCCATTTTAAACCCTCTGCCACCTGCAGAAACAAAGCAGATTGTGTTCTGTTACAGACTGAATAAACACAGATTCTCTCAAATAATGTCCTCTCTCTCTGCTGCACAACAGCTTCTGTTCTTCTAGGAAGGCTTTTCTAGACGTGGGAACATTTGCTGTGAGTTTTTAATGTCATGACAATTATTACTGAGTTCAGTAACTGACAGAGCATGATCCAAAATGATCTCAAAAACACATTTTTCACTTCTCTGCAGATACAAAATGTGGAAGACAGGGTGGGCTTTATACCCCTCTAATCAAACTAAACTAAAATACAAGCTAAACCATTGCCTCTGGATCTAATATCAACACATATGTCAGTAGATGTTACAGTGAAAAACAATCAAATGACTGTAAAAGATTGTAAACTCTAAAGTCTAATAGTGAAATACTGTAAATTTATACACCAGGCAAAAATGTTAATTGTTATAACTCTTTAGGTTATTCCACAGTTAAATACTGAACAGTATATGTCTGCTCCCATCCAGTCTCTCTCGGTGAATCTTATCCAGTTTAGGGTGGCTGTGGGACTTGGAATCACTGGGCACAAGGCAGGAACACACCCTGGAGGGGGCGCCAGTCCTTCACAGGGTGACACACACTCAAACATTCACTCACACACTCACACCTACGGACGGTTTTTGGAGCGTGGGAGGAAACCGGAGCATCCGGAGGAAACCCATGCAGACAAATTTGTTTATTTACATGAATTTACATGTTACACAGAATTTACATGTCTCAGCTATTTTTGGAATTGAGGATGTAGATCTGTGACAGTGTGCAGTGTACCACAGCTGAGGTGTAACACTGTTATCAGCAGATGACAGACTTTTATAAATGTTGAGAGGTCACAAACCAAATCACATTCCACTGTTACACACAGTTGATGAGTCATTGTGAGGCAAACACGACACTACACATTGTCCAGATAGAGCTGCCCCAGTCGTATGTACATGCCGTGAAAGGAAAGCATCTAGGACAGAGGTCACGGGTAGGAGGCCCGCGGTCAGGTCCGGACCTAGATGCTGTTCAATCCGGACATGGACCTGTAACTGATAAACTACTATGAGCTGTTTAATTTTGAACAGAGTGTTTGTTTGAAGTGGTGTGACTCATTACAGTTCAGGTTTAACGCTCCAGGAAACTCCCAGACTAATCACAAGCATTTCTGCATATCACACGTGAGGCTACTCAGCCAATCAGATCTGTGCTGGAATGAATGACACACACAAGGCAGGGCTCCAGACGCCACTGTCCTGGGGCCAGTAAAAACAGCCCAAGGGACGTGATAACAGCTTATTTGGGACACTTTTGGGACGACAATGTAGTGTGAATTAAAATCTAAAACTTTACCGAGAAGGATAATCTAAGAACGATTATCACCTGAACATGGATTGTGTTTACATTAGCAAAAGGAGCCAATCACATTGCTGGTTAAGGAAAAACAGTGAAAATGATGCTAGATAATGCAAGATATACACTATGTTCCAGACCTTGGCTTGGGAAATTTTCTCTAACAGGACATTAATGAATTTGAATGAATTACCCCTGGTAGGCTAAGAAGAGCTGTTTGTTAGGAGCTTCAAAAAATGGGTTTCAATGGCTCTGAGCTGGTGCAAAAAGATCAACATGTGCATCAAGCATCAGCTAGAGTGGTTTAAACCTTAGATTTTTGAGCAGTGGAAACATACTCAGGACTGAATATTCCTCTTCTTGTTTTAAGTCTTAAACAATTGTGTAAATTGCTTTTATCACCAATCATTGTTAGGTCTGAAGGGTTAAACATATTTGTTGTGTGTGTGACAGGGATCAGTGTACCGTAGCGGAGGAGAAACCCTGTTATCAGGTGATGATAGATGCCTTTAAAAGATGAAAGCACTAAATCACAGATTAGACCACATTCCACAGCCACTCATTGTGAGGTGGCCATTGTGTTTGGACGCCTCTTTGGACACAATGCCACTCTGACGTAGTACCGTCCTAAAGGATGACACAAGCGTTTTTCACCTGGAAACACAGTCATGTTGCTCCACTCATAGCCTGGAGTTATGCAGGTTATTGTCTCATCCATCACAGTCTGGACCTCGCAGTTTTGTCCTTGTGAAAACAAAACACAAAGGAGAGTTTGAGAGCAGACGTTAAGCAGTGACATTGTTTTCTCGTCACTAAAACACAATTTGTTGGGTTATCTACAATGAGAAAAAGAAGATAAGAGCAATAGGAATAAGACAAGTTCTCGTTCAGTGATCTACATTTATAACTTTATATTAGATATGTATTTTAAGTCAAAAGTAACATCTATATAATATTATTTTCTCCCTAATTACCTCCCACTAAGACCTCTGCTGGAAGATCTGTCTGATCAAAGTACTGTCCATGTATTGTTAGCAAAGTGCCACCAAGCACGCTGCCCTCTGATGGGGACACTCCAGTGACCTCTGCAACAAAATTCAAACAAGAACCAGCTCAGCACACTGCAAATCATTTCCATTATGTTTCTTGTGGTTCTGTATGAATGGTATAAACAGCACTCATTAAATTAGTGAGCAGCAGGTAGGTGTCGCAGTCACACAGCTCCAGGGTCTTGGAGGTTGGGGGTTCGAGTCCCACTCCGGATGACTGTCTGTGAGGAGTGTGGTGTGTTCTCCCTGTGTCTGCGTGGGTTTCCTCCGGCTGCTCCGGTTCTTCCCACGCTCCAATAACATACGTATGTAGGTGGATTGAAGACTCAAAAATGTCCTTAGGTGTGAATGTGTGAGTGTTTGTTGCCCTGTGAAGGACTGGCGCCCCCTCCAGGGTGTGTTCCTGCCTTGCGCCTAGTGATTGCGACCCTGAACTGGGTAAGGGTTACAGACAGTGAATGAAACCCACGCGGACACGGGGAGAAAACATTAAACTCCTCACAGACAGTCACCTGGTGCAGGGCTTGAACCCACAACCTCCAGGACCCTGGAGCTGTGTGACAGTTTATTACTGAATCCTCTTTAATACCTGCGTAAGTCTGGAACATTGAGATTTTGTTCAGAGCTGAAACACTGTAGGCCTGAAAATCTGGCAAACTCCTGAAATATAAAAAATATTCCCTTTGTTTTGTTGTTCTCACATACAACAGACATGTTAATTAAAGTTTTATCACTACAACAACCACACTGACCTTCCATATTCACTGTCGAGGATGTAGCTGAGGTTGTGATGTCCTAGTAAAGACAAAATGAACACCAGTTATGTCTGATTAGAGTTTGGTCAGGTTTTTTTAGGTCACAGTTAGACCTTTCATGATGGTTTAAACGTAATCTGACAGTTAATTGCAACTGAAATATGTTAAATTTTACAATACAAGCTTTAAGAAGCCAGGAAAATTAGCTAGAGCTCAAGTAAATAAAAATTACTCACTGCTGTCCTCTGCAGTTAGAAATCAGATCTTTTATTGTTTTCATAAAACCCATGACATTCTTCACTTTCCTTTATTTAAATGCTTGCCACAACACAAATGGATGAAAATGAATCCATTCTCATACTCATGTATCAAATATATCTAAAGCATATATAAAGCATAAATTGGATCACTTAAAGTCTATGATTTTAGGAAAATGCTGTTGCCTCTGGTTTACCTCCAGAAGTGCCACATCTTTTAAGATGGAACGGTATCTTTGAAGAATATGTTTTTGTTATTTTTTTCTTTTGCTGTCTTGTGTTACTTAAATTGGAAATACCTCAGGAGACGGCTAACTGCTAAACGCTAAAGTCAACAGGCCAAAAGTACTGGGAACTCAAGTTATAAATGAGTTTCTGTGAACATTCAAACAAGAAATAAAACGTACAGAAAAGTTAAACTTCTGCCAAGTTCAAGCAGTGTTTTTTAAAGTAAACATACTGCTCCACATTAAAAGTTGTGGTGCTTCTGAACGCAAACAAACCAGAGTTTACAGCATTTGCCCAGATTCATAGAAGGCCCCCTTAAGATTCATCTTCCACTTGCTAAGCTAAATTAAAGATTAAATAATGTTTTTAAATCTTTTGGTGCATACCTACTCAAAGTGGTTTATTGCAACACAAGTTTTTGATACAAAATGAGAACATTTTCCTCACCCACATATGTTCCAGTTATTTTACAGCTCATGTATCCCCAGTCACTGTACACTGAGTCCAGAGTCAGGCCATACCTGAGGACAAAATACAACAATATAATGATCATTGGAGTAAAGTTATGTTAAACTACCTAATGTTGAACAAATTTAAACCACACTCACAATACGTCAGAGTTGGGCTTTAGCAGAACACAGGGCATGCCTCCCATATACGCCCTGCAGCAGAAACACGTTACATTCAGCAAACGCACATTAATAGACTTTTCAGACTTTTCAAGACCTGAAATATCACTTTTAAAAGGCAAATATACCATCTGCATAGGTTTAACTATAAATTAAATGAGACTTTTAAAAATTCCTGCAGTTAAATCCTCACAGATGACAATAACCAGATATATCTAGGGTTTTAAATTAATTCAGCACTACATTAAAAATAGCTCTACACAATATTATCCACACACCTCAGAAAGCGCACGTTCTTGCCATTGGAGCTTAGGGCCGTGTTGCTGCCGTAAACATCAGTGAATATTCTCCCCCGGAGTGTGACGATGGTGCCTGTATGTTTTATACAGTAGATATTTATTTTGAATGTATTTGGCCAAAGAAGATACAGCATTGTGCAAAGTTCATGCACCAGAGGAAATGAGATTTAAAAAGTTGTTTTTAACAGTGCTTTGTTCTCACAGGGTGCAAGAGAGGAACACACCCTGGAGGGGGCAACAGTGCTTTACAGGGTGACACACACTCACACATTCACTCACACACTCACACCTACGGACACTTTTGAGTCTCCAATCCACCTACCGACGTGTGTTTTTGGAGCGTGGGAGGAAACTGGAGCACCCGGAGGAAACCCACGCAGACACAGGGAGAACACACCACACTCCTCACAGACAGTAACCCGGAGGAAACCCACACAGACACAGGGAGAACACACCACACTCTTCACAGACAGTAACTCAGAGGAAACCCACGCAGACACAGGGAGAACACACCACACTCCTCACAGACAGTAACCCGGAGGAAAACCACGCAGACACAGGGAGAACACACCACACTCCTCACAGACAGTAACTCAGAGGAAACCCACGCAGACACAGGGAGAACACCCCATACTCCTCACAGACAGTCACTCGGAGGAAACCCACGCAGACACAGGGAGAACACACCACACTCCTCACAGACAGTCACCCGGAGGAAACCCACACAGACACAGGGAGAACACACCATACTCCTCACAAACAGTCACCCAGAGGAAACCCATGCAGACACAGGGAGAACACACCACACTCTTCACAGACAGTAACCCGGAGGAAACGCACACAGACACAGGGAGAACACACCACACTCCTCACAGACAGTCACCCGGAGCGGGATTCGAACCCTCAACCTCCAGGACCCTGGAGCTGTGACAGAGACACTACCCGCTGCAGCACCGTGTCTCCCTCAAGAAAATAATTTATTTACAATAATAACAATACCCTAAGGTTCCTAAGGCTGTAGCACAGTGCTGTGTATGAGTTTACGTTATACTTTAGAGGTGTAAAAGAGGGGTATTTTTTCACCTGGTAATCCAGTCAGAGGAGTGATAGTTTGGATGGAGGGAGTACGGTACCATCGAGTCTGAGAGAGAATAAATAAATACATAAGACATAAAAGCAGTGCAAGAATGAACGAATTTCAAGTCAGTTCCATGAGGTTCTTTGCATGAACAAAAACAAACAACACAACTTACATAGAGAGTACACCAGTAATTCCACTGACTTCCATAACAGATGCTGTTGGAAGGAATGGGAACGCCGTCCACTGTCACATGAACCTCGTAGTCATCCTCTGGCATTGCTCTGAAAAAAAGGTGCTTTGTGAATATCACCAGTATCCATTCTTTTAGGCACATAAACTGATGTGAGAATGCAGAATCAGATCCTGTTTATAAAATCAGATTTGGTATTTTTACTCCTGGGCTCCCTACAGCTGCAGATTCACATTTACAGCACTGTCCTGAACTCAAGGGGATGGTGCAGTCCTACCCTGCTCCAAAAGATACATAATGCAGTTTCTGCAGTGCTGAGCCCAGGTTAACTATGACAGAGGCTCTCTTCACACTTTTAGAGCTCGGTGGAGCATCACTATGATTTTGACAATGTAATGTTAAGATAAAAATACTGCTTAGTGTTGCTTTAATATAACAATAACAATTTATCTGTATCATCACAAAGGTTCAGACCTCTGGGCAAATCTGGATTTCTCAGTTTAGTCAGATAACTTAAGCCCAAAATCAAGTCTGTCCAATTGGGAAAGAGCTACTAAACATTCCTATTGGACAATCCTCAGCTCTGGGTTTAAGATATCTAGCTAACAAAGAAATCCTGCTTTGTGGAAAACCCTGTGGTATAGCGGGTGATCTTGAATGAAGTAAAGAAGTGTGTGTGTGTGTGTGTGTGTGTGTGTTAATACCTGGTGTAACAGGTAATTCTAGTAGACAGGCTTGCATCTCTCTCCACATCGCAGGGATACGACGTGATTCTGGACACAAGGGTCACTGCGTTCCCGAAGTTCGGATCATTAGTGTTGAGACTGAACTGACTCTGCTGAGCAAAACCTGAGACAAACACACAACAGAATTTCTCACACAGCAAAATCCCAGACTCACAGATGTTTCTCCTGAAAAACAATAAGGCCAGGAGTGTCCCCCATATCTTCTTTGGTTTGAATGGAGATCTCTGGTCGTCTCGAGCTGAGCTCAGTGCTGACTAAGATATAAAAACCTATACATTGCATCACACCCTTATTTTCATATAAAGCATCCCATAAACAGGTGTTTATTTATTGTATATCTGTAATGAGATTAGTGTTTGTTTACCCTGTCCCTCTATATTCTGACTACTGTTTATTGCCCCTTTAGAGCGAGATGTTTGTTTACCTTGCACTATGTAGTGAAACAGGTTTGTTTAGTTTGTCCCTCTGTAGTGAGACTTGTGTTTGTTTATCTTGTCCATCTACAGTGATAAAATGTGCTTTACTGTCCTCGTATAATGAGACGTGTTTGTTTACATTGTCTCTAGTGATACAGGTGTGTTTACCTTGTCCCTCTATAGTGAGGCGAGTGGCTCCGTTGGTGCTTCCTAAATGTGGAGAAATGCTGTCCACACGCTGAGCTCCTGAGGGAATATTAATTGTTTATAACACGATGAAAATAAAGAGCTGAGTATTATATTAGCGCCTTAGAATCATTTAAAATTTACTGTCTTATATCTATAGAGCCCCCTGAAAGGACATAGCACTAGTATCTGTTGCTTATAACTGCAAGGCTCTGTACTTATAGAGGGTATGTGTCTGTTGAAAATTATCTGCGAAAAATAGTTTACAATACATGGGTGTTTTGTTCAAGAAAATTTGACTGCTACAAATAATTTACCTGCAAATCTGGAGAGCAGAACACACACAATGATGTGTGTGTATTCTCTCCACCTCATGGTTCAATAACAAAATTTACTCCTTTGTCCTATGGAAAAAAAAAGAGTTTACAAATTTAAAAAAGAGTGTGCACATGCAAACAGCAAACGTAAACAATTATACAAACATATCCTTAAAGCTTCACTGTACAAATACAAAACAAACACAGAATAGTTGTGTAAACAAGTCAGAATATCACGATTATCATGATAAAGTTTTTTATTGTTTTAAAACATAATATGAAATGTTTGAATATGAAACGCCCCAACAATATCTATCTATGTATCTATAAGAAAAAGCTCATAAATTATATTTACACTGTGAAAAACGTGTGGCTGGTATTTTCAGATTTTCAGTCAAAATTAAACATGCCTGTTTATGCACAGACAACAACCACATGCTTCAATTTTTCCAAACTTTAATTTTTCTATATCTCTGGAACACATCACATGTCCTTCACACTGTGTGAAACATTCATAATGAGTGTCCCATTAGAAAATAACATAATAACATTTTTTGGACATTGATGGTGTTTATTAAATGGTTCTGTGTATGATTAAAGTCAGTAAGACACTCACCTGCTGCATACGTTTTCCTCTTAAATCTCAGGTGAGCTGTGGAGGAATGGACAGATCTCAGGTGAGTCCTCAGCTTTTATACGAGACTGTTTTCTTCATGTAGGATATGCAAATGAGACCAATATTTCCTACCTGTGCTCAGTTACATCTGCTCAGTCTCGTCTCCTTTAATCTCAGCTAATCTTGTCTCGTTTCGTCGCTGTCTGTCAGTCATCTGAGCCCAAACCTGTTGGACAAGAGCCAGTGTTACGCTATTGTTCAAAATCACAAAAAAGATTTAATACACATCAGTGGTAAGAGGGTGCACACTTCCAGTCACTTTTACTCTAGAACAAGTAGCTCAACTTCATCTAAATGTAAGTCATGTGGAATGATTTGTTTAATGTTGTATGAATTTGTTTAATGTTGAAATGAATTCTGCTGTGGTCAAGCAGAAAATACATTTCTGTTCTTAATGTTTAATGAAGTTTGATTGTCGTAATTATTTACCGACTGTTAGAACACATTTTGGTGACCTATGAATCATCAGATGATCTATATTTGAGTCATGTCATGAAATATTATAAGATAAAAAACATAAATAAATCTGGTTACAAGACATATCATGCAACAAGTGAAGAGTCAGTTCTTGAAAAGGATGTAGGAAGTAGAAGAAATAAGTGAGGGTAAGGAGGCCACATTGTGATGGTCGTATTTTGATCAGAGAGTCTCAGAAGCAGCAGGTCGTGTGCGGTGTTTAGAACGGACCATCAGAGGAAGGACGGCAACAGTGTCACTGGCTGACTGCTGTGTGAGGAGTGAAGAGGGTAGCATGGTCACTCAGCCCCATCCACATAACCTGTGTGTTCTGACCCAGTTCTATCAGCAGTGTGTGCTACTTTAACTCTCCTGTGGGATCGGCCCAGACAGACTTGCCTTCTCTCCCAAAACCATCAGTGAGACTCTGGCCCAAGGACCCTGGCACCCTCACCTCTTGTAGGAAAAAAAATAAAAATAAAGAATAACTAAATAAATAAATAAACAAACACTATATATATATATATATATATATATATAGTGTTTTGCCATTATTTTAATATTTTCGTAGTTTGGCCTACATATCCCATAAGTGCCTGCGATATTTCGGTCCGTCCGTAAAGAGGCTCCGGTAGAAACACAAGCGCAGTTAATAAACGTCACTCTATAGTTAGCAGTTAGCCCCTGCAGTGTTTCTATTCAGTAACTTCTGTTGTGTTTGAGTTTAAACTCCTTTATTTAGTGTCTAATTAAACTCATAAACCCTTGAAGAACATGGCTTACGCGAATTGCTCATTGAAGGTGAACAGGGAGCTGCTGGACCCCAGTTTCGAAAGTTACAGACTCTCATTAGACACTATTCCCTGTTACAGCGTGGAACTGGACGCAGGTGAGATTTAAAACAGTTTTAAAGCCTTCTCTCATACTACAGTCAGTATTCAGCATTCATCACAACAACCACCTTCTTTTATTTAATTATAAAACTCATTACGTCTTACATCTATCTATCTGTCTCTCTCTCTCTCTCTCTCTCTCTCTCTCTCTCTCTCTCTCTCTATATATATATATATATATATATATATATATATATATATGTGTGTGTGTGTGTGTGTGTATGTGTATGCTTTTATTTCTTCTTTCCTGAAGTACTTTTGGTCAGAGTTTGTACAAGAGGGTGACAGGGTCCTGGGGCCAGAATCAGGTGAATCTGTCTGGGCCGATCCCACAGAGAGTTAAAGCAGCACACACTGCTGATAGAACTGGGTCAGAACACGCAGGTTATGTGGATGGGGCTGAGTGACCATGCTACCCTCTTCACTCCTCACACAGCAGTCAGCCAGTGACACTGTTGCCATCCTTTTTCTGATAACTTTTGGTCCGTTCACTGCACACGACCTGCTGTTTCTGAGACTCTCTGATCAAAACATGACCATTACAATGTGGTCTCAGCTCCTTACCCTCGCTTATTTCTCCTACGTCCTACATCATTTTCAAGAACTGACTCTTCTCTTGTTGCCTGATATGTCTTGTAACCAGATTTATCAGTGTGATTTATTTCAGCACTCAGTGTTTTTAGACTTGTGGCATTTTATGTGTAGTCAAATTAATGTGATGGTGTATCATCACGATCCAATGAAGAACATGCCTCTCCAAACATAGTAACTTTTCAGGAGAAGGAAAAAAAACATATTTCAATGAAGGTTGACATTTTTATGGACGTCAATGTAAGTAGATTTTATTCTTTTATTCTATTGGTCCCTTCATCATGATTTTTTTTTGTACAAAGTGAAGAACACTTACTGTCTTCAAATGATGATGTAAACTTAAGAAATGACAAAAATGGAGATGTATGTTTTTTATCATTACTTTTGCTGTATTCTTAACCTGCTTCACATGTTTTTAACTCTCTCTCTTTTAGCGGTTGCGGAGGTGAAGCTGAAAGACAGTCAGTACACTCTGGACCATATGAAGGCGTTTGGGATGTACAACTACCTCCACATTGATCCTTGGTACGAGGAGAGTGTTTACTTCATTGACTGCAAGGGAAGGGTCCTCAATCAGACCGTCACTTTGGTAAGTCTTTAAAGTTTATTACTCAATAAGCTGCTGTCATTCGAGGACCCTTTTTTAAAATTATTTAAAGTGAACAGTTAAATAAGCTTTGGGGGTAGTTATTAGTCCTGTGTTTCTCTGGGGGTGTGACGCAGGACAAATGCATGAGACACATGACACATTTCACTTATAATTCCACTATAAATAAAGATGATTTGTCACATTTGTATTGTGCCTAATTAGAAGTTGCAATTTTGTATGAACAAAAAATGCAGTGCAGTTTGGAAACCAGAAGTGTGTGTGTGTGTCTGTCGCATAGGGGGCTCAAAAATATTCTCATCTACGAAAGGGGAACATTGCAGAAACCGTTTGTGAACCACTGCATTAATGGAAGAGTGTTTTACTCTGTGAATGAAGCTTGATTATTATTATTATGATTTTTTGTCAATTAATATATGTTCCCTGATCTTCCCCACGATGGAAGGTGAGTAAAAGGCACGTGGCTCAAGTGTCTCCTCATATTTATACACAACTGAAACACTTATCTTGTGGATTTTAACTGGAGAGCTGTAATAGCCTGAGACCAGTTCATAGGAGAATTAAATACAAATTTAAGGGTGAGTAACGCGTTTCTAGGCAGCAGTGAAGTTTTCTGAGAATTTTAAAGAAACGTCATTGTAAAAGTCCAATTCTGACAGATGCAGCTGTGCTCCTCCAGCTGCTGCTTCACACTGAACCTGGTTAAATGTAGTGTCTGACTCACAGCTTCCTAGAGTTTAAATCCTTAGTTTAAAGTGAGGTGGAAAGTGTGATTCAGCTTCCACTCGTTCATTTTTCAGTCGCCGGTTCTGGCCGAGACCCCACTGCGGTTCTTTAGTGGTCTGTGTTTCCAGCGGAGTTTTCAGCTAAAGAACCAGTTTAATATGTACTTTTCCCAGAGGAAAGTGAATAGAGTGAATCTTTAATGTCCACAAACAACAGGAAGTGTACATCCTCTCTCTCCTTGTGTTACATTTAAATAGACTTTATTTACACGTTCTGCTTGTTGCATTTGTCCAGGTTGTGTGTTAAACTCTTTTCACCACTAGAGAGAGTACAAGCTCCTTATTTTTGTCTGTGTGATGATTGTAATATAGATTCCAGGATTGTAGTTGAGCACTGGATTATACTGTAGAACACTTTACTGAGGATCCCTGAAATCATGGAATAGTTGATCACACAGATCATGGAGATAGAGCACTGAGTTGTAGATGATCACTGAGTTTAACTGTTTATAGGTGAACTCTGGGAGTATATCAAAATCACAAGGTTTTGTCAGCATTAGACACTTTTATTTTTATTTGAGCAATATATGATTTCAAATGTGTACCGTCACATTTCAATACGGCCAAAATATTATAGACGCTTTTTTATGTGGAATGTAACAATTAAAATGGAAAATAAGGACTGGAAACAGGAGTCTTTAGTATCCACCGTGACAATATTTACGAGCAGTTTCCTACCTTTTCATTGTGTTTTTTTTTCTTCAGATTAATAATTCAGGAGCTGTTCGTCTAAACTTGACATTTCTCTGGAATGGGAGTCAGACAGCGCTGAGGCTCTGAGCCTCTGCAGCGCCGCATTGTGATGTGACCCAAGGCTGTTCTGAGGGTGTAATGATGGCTGTGATTATGTCTTAATTATCTCTGGGTGAACGGCTGAAATTGAGCCGGTCTCTCTCTCTCTCTCTCTCTCTCTCTCTCTCTCTCTCACACACACACACACACGCACACACAGAGCGAGAGAGAGGAGCAGAAAGTTGGAGAGTGAGAGGGAGGTAGAAGCTCGGTGGTGACTCCAGTGACACTTAAATCTCTGCTTTGATCAGCGTGGTTTTAACCCTTCTCATTCACGCTGGGCTGTTTAATTACAGAACTGTGGAGTGGACTTCACATTGTCTGATGTTTTGATTGAAATCTCTCTTGATATTGATGCATAAACATATAGAGTACGGGGGTTGGGTGTTGCTGCTTCATTCCCCTCAGCCGGCAGAAATAAATGGGAGAAAGTGGTGAAATAATAGCACTGTGTCCTCCCTCAACATCCACGGCTGAGGTGGCCTTGAGCAGGGCACCTAACCCCCAACTGCTTCCTGGGTGCTGAGGATAGCTGCCCGTCACTGTGTGTGTATGTGCTCAGAACTGTGTGTGTGGTTTGTGTGTTGAATAAAATAATAGAGTTTAAGTGCAGAGGCACATTTTAATAGATTTTTCTCTGTTTTTCTCAGGACACGGCTCTGGGGAAGCCGAGGGAGATGTTCCGGATTACTCTGGACCCGAGCTCATGTGCAGGCGAACGAGTGTGTCCCTCTCTCAGTCTGACCTCTGCCTCTGGGGCGGCGCTGTCGGACGGAGCCGGAAGACTGATCCTCCTTCGCACCAGCAAGAGAGGAGAGAGCTCTCACCTTAAATGGGAGGTATGAGAAGTATCAGAGGAGTGTGGTGTGTTCTCCCTGTGTCTGCATGGGTTTCCTCCGGGTGACTGTCTGTGAGGAGTGTGGTGTGTGTGAGTGAATGTGTGAGTGTGTCTCACACTGTGATGAACTGGCGCCCCCTCCAGGGTGTGTTCCCACCTTGCATCCAGTGATTCCGGGTAGGCTCCAGACCCACCGTGACCCTGAACTGGATAAGGGTTACAGACAATGAATGAATGAATGAATGTTCACTTTGCTTGGCCACTTTCCCTTAGGACTCCTAGCCACCACTTATGGGCCGTTCCATTTCTGTGTGAACTGAAGTGTTTTAAAGAAGCCCTAGGAGCAGCGAGGGAATGGGTTAAGCAGAACCTGCCCAGAATGCTTTGCAAACATAGCAATGGTAAAAACAGTGTTGGACAAAGTGTGAGATAAAATGAAACAAAGTATTAGATTATTAAAAATGTCATAAAACATGTAACACATTATTATAAAATATATTTTATACTATGTTTAGGTTATAAATGTTGAAAAAATAATCTTGGTGTTTATCTCTTGTGAACACACTTTGTAATCTTCACCCTTTTATGTATATGACTGCATCCATATTAAAGGAAAAACCCTCTCCACATTGCCCTCTTCCTCCCTTTTGCACTGTGAGTGGACACTTGTGACGTAGGTGCTATGCACTCCTGAGTGGTCAGTGGAAGTGAAAGTCTGAATTGGAAATGCTGCCCTGGTTTAATGCCCTGATTGTGATGCTCTGTGTCTGATGTGTTCAAACAGCCAGTGTTCAGTGAGTCTTTGGGGGAACCCTTCACCATCCTCCACAGCGTATCTCACGTCCAGTCTGGGGTCCACATCGTCGAGGTCCTGCTGCTGCGCGTACAGAAAGACCCCAGCGACACCATGGGCAGTGGCTTTTACACATCGCTAGAGTGGGTTACTGTGGACAACTCTTCCGGTGAGTCCTGTGGACTGTGTGTTTGCATCATACATTTATTCCCAGCTAAAGTACATTTTTAACATTCGAAAGCAGATTTATATTTAAAGTCAAATACATCATTCAGATGCATCAAAAATACATCTTATTCTAACTGCAGGTTCCAACAGTTATATTCTGGTACCCAAGTATCTTTGTAGAATCGTCCATTCTACCTCAAATGGTGCAATAATAACATTGCGGCGCTTAAAGTTTTAAATGCAGCTGTGCGTTCCACATTAAATGGTGTAGCACTTCGAATCTTGTGCTTAAGCGTCTTAGTGGAATTGTTTTTTTTCTTTTTTTCTTTAAAATGGTGTTGCAGTTACATTCTGGTACCTTACCTTCTTACCAGAAATGTCTGTGTCTGTCTGAGAGAATGTAACTGCACCATTTAAGGTGGAATGTATAATTGAAATTAAAGGGGGCATGTTGTAACTCCTGATTTTTCCTTAAACATTCCTATGTAATGCCTCATCATAAGAAAATAGAGGAAAAAAGACATTTGGTTTCTCTCTTGCTGTTCATTGAGGAGTATTATTTTAGGCAGACATTTAGATGCCTACCTACTACTCAGACACTGCTTATAAAATGTAATATTCACTAAATCTTTTAAAGTTGTAATATCATTTTTATTGCTTTGTATCTTTTGGCTTGTGGTGTGAGGTTCTAGGCATTGATTCTGTCTACACTTTATTGTGTTCAGGTGAGGAGAAGAAGTATGGAGTGAGGAAGAGGAGGGTGATGAAGGGGAAGTCAGTTCCTCACTACGCTGCCCTGGAGCCTCAGGGGAAAGGGCTCATGGTAGCTTCAGAAAGACCCTTCAGTTTTAAGGAAGTGGATGGAGTTCCTCTGGAGGAAACAGCTGCTGAAGACATGGAGGTGGAGAACTCGGGTGAGTCAGAATAATACCTGTGTGAAATGAGTGGCACAGTGGATAAACACATCTATGTAGTGTCAGAAACCTAGCCTTAAAGTGGACATGTTATGAAAAAAACCCTTGTCACCAACCCACACACTGAAACAAGAGAAATAAGAGCACTGAGTTAAAACGGAGAAGAAAGAGAACTTAGCGAAAACGGCTAAAAACCAGAGCTTCTGCTCCTCGCTCCTCACTGCTGTGCGCTCGGGGGCGGGGTGAACAGTGTGGAGTTTTGACAAAAGCAGGTGGGTTATAGTCAGGATTTCTGTTATGATGCTCAAACCTATTGCCCCCATTCTGCAAGATGTTTTCTGGGTCTCTGCGTGAGTGTGGTGCCTTTAAAGTAAGGAATAAATATTAATTTAATCATATCCTTATGTCAGAGTGGGCTGGTGCCACCTCATACATATATCACAATGAAACCTCATCAGATGCAGATGCCAGCATGGATTTTTTTCTTAAAAGAATGAATCAGAAAAATGATAGGTTGTGGTTATATTTTTAACTCGTTCTTTCAACACTTTCCTTTAATTTTCAGTGATAAAATTCATTAGGTTACTGAAGTTGATTTGTTTTTTGATTTCCAGAGAGGGCTAAGAAAGCCTGAGGACAATATTTGACACATTAGACTCACAAGTGAATATGTAAAAAAAATAATAATAATATAACAACAACCCACTGCTTTATTTATTTCACCGTTTCTACATAATATTATAAATTTGTAGAAAACCAAACCACCTCAGCATCTAACATTGCTCTAAATTAATAGTGCAGTTTCTGCAGTGCTGAGCCTGGAGCAGCAACGGCAATCTCAGCTCAGTGGAACATCACAGTGATTCTGAAGCTGTAATTTTAAGGTACAAATACTACCTAGTGTGGCTTTAAATGGCTTTATGTTGCTGAGCTTCACAACGTGGTATGGGTTCTGTCAGATGGCCTTTAGCGGAACGTTTGGCGGAGGAACATTAAATGTGAATTACGTTTAAACAAATCTGTGACTGAAAAGGGGACTGACATTTTTCTTGTTTTATAAGAAAAGGGATGAACCTGGTTGTCAATGTGGAGCTCGAACTGCCGTAGTTTCACACGTTGTACTTTAGTTGGTCTCCATAGAAACTACAGCAAAAACCATACAGACAGGCCACTTCAAAATGGGAGGGGGGGGTGAAGGATAAGTGTGTGTGTGTGTGTGTGAGTGAGATTTTGTTTGTGTGTGAGAGAGAGTGTGTGAGAGGGAGTATGAGAGCAAGTGTGTGTGTGGATGACAGCGAGCGTGTGAGTGAGCGTGTGAGTGAGCGTGTGAATGAGCGAGTGTGTGAGAGCGCGCGTGTTTGTGTGCAAGCGAGCATGTGATTGTGAGCAAGCGTGTGTGTGTGAGAGCGTGTGTGAGAGCGAGCGGGTGTGTGTGTGTGAGAGCGAGCGGGTGAGTGTGTGTAAGAGCAAGTGTATGAGAGATCAAGCATGTGTGGGTGTGAGGGAGAGTGTGTGTGAGTGTGAGAGCGAGCATGTGTGTGAGGGAGCGTGTGAGAGATAACTTTGTTTAACCTTTACTTGGCCAGGGGCTTCCAACCAGCCATAACACTAAAATGATCTCGTTCTATCTGTACTCATTCTCTCTCAGCTCCACTGACCACACAGAAGCACTTTGTAGTTCTACAGTTACAGACTGTAGTCCATGTGTTGTTCTGCATACTTAATTATTCCCCATTTCCCCGTTCTTCAGCGCTCAGAACCCCCACAGAGCAGGTGTGATCTGGATGGTCGATCATTGTTGTGACGCTCCTACCTCGTTGGTCTTTGTACCACAGCAGTCCATGTTCAGGACAATTCTAATTATAATTCTTACCCACATGGTAATCTCTTGGCTAATGGAAGATAATTGGCAGCTAGTGTTGTTCTCCAAGCGTGAGGAGCCCAGTTTAGAAGCAGGTTTAAAAGATGCTAAGTGCAATATAAAGTACTTTGAACCTGACCCAGATCTGCCTTTTTGAAGCAAGTACAGGACACCGGAAAAAGAGATGTATCTTGAAGCTGTGGGTATAAAAATGTTTCACACTAAATTGGCAGGTGTTATTCCACCCATCTTCTTTAAATAGAGGTCCTTTTTCGCTGTGGTAGACCTACCTTTAGTGCTTGCCTTAATAGCCACCTCCCACGACCAGTAACATTGGGTGAAAGCCCTGTTTTCTCTGGACCATGTAAGGTTTTTTTTTTCGTCTTTTCTTTGACGCACAGGAGCTAATGGATCATTTGGTTTATTTCGGTCCGTTTCCTTGTGCGGAGTGAAGCTGTGTGGGGCCTAGTGAAAAGGTTTGAGGGAGGCATTAGTGGGCAGCACCAATCACAAAAGACAGCTAATTCTGACACACACACTTTAACACCAGCTAAAGGCGAGAGAGAGAGAGAGAGAGAGAGAGAGAGAACAGACAGAACAGACAGATTTGGAGGTAACCTCGCAGTGCCACCTGCTGGTGATGCATTCTTTGTCCCCATCAAAACTGGAAAGGCGAGGGTGCCAGTTCCCTGGGGAGCACCAAGGTTCCAAGAGTTAGGAACGGAACCGGTTCAAGTTCTTTTGGTGGAAAAGGGCTATGAGTGAATTACAAGCCAGTCTTATCAGGTGCTATGCTTCTGATATCTTTTTTACCTCTGGATGATGACTGAGAGCCAACCACCTGGGGACGCTGTGGACATGGACACACATCAGGGCAAAACCTCATATCTCCAGATCAGTATCTTGACAGGACAAGTTTAAACAAGTGAATGAACCGGTTTTTGTTTTTAAAAGATGGTGCTGTAAAAGGCAGCTGGTGTTTTCGAATGATGCCAAAAAACGAAAAACTAAAACGGAGGTGCAAGGATTTGTTCCAGCCGAACTAATGCATACTCATACTGTATCACAGGTGTTACATCACCCTTTCTCCTCCTCATTATCTCCTTCAATCCGAGACTGAGGTCAGACCTGGTTTGAGTGGATCAGCAACAAAAGAGAGTAATGAAGTGGCGGATATTTCTGTGGGTCACATTAGCCGCGCACATCGGAGTGTTCTGTATGGGAAAATTGGTCCAATTTCAGTAATAAGGTTTTGCCAGAAATTACGAAGCTGTAGGTGTGTGTGTGTGTGTGTGTGAATCAGCTCTCAGTGGAGAGTCTGTTCCTCTCCCTCTCTTTCCTTGCTCTGTACTGTTGTAATAGTCCCTTGTTAAAAGAACACCCCCGGCTCCACTGAAGCTACACACTGAACTGAAGCCCAGATCCAGAATTAATGCCAAAGTTGCAAAGAAAACTCAGCCCTACATCCGGTCTTGTTCATGAATTTTTATAATGATCAGTCTTCAGGGTATGCACTGCTCTGCTGATCTAACATTTCTTCAAAAAAAAAAAAAAAATTAAATCGCTTACAGTAGGTGACAGGGGTGGGCGATACGACCCTAACATTATATCACGATATTTCAGGGTGTTTTGGTGATAACGATATTAGTGGTGATGTATAACAAAGCACTGAAAAATACTTTTATTAATTTCAAGAACATGCTATTTCAACAAAATAAATATTATAATAGTATAATTATGTAAATTTTATATATATTAATAGTATTAAGGGCGGCATGGTGGCGCAGTAGGTAGTGTCGCAGTCACACAGCTCCAGGGGCCTGGAGGTTTTGGGTTCAATTCCCACTCCAGGTGACTGTCTGTGAGGAGTTGGTGTGTTCTCCCTGTGTCTGCGTGGGTTTCCTCCGGGTGCTCCGGTTTCCTTTCACAGTCCAAAAACATACGTTGGTAGGTGGATTGGCGACTCAAAAGTGTCCGTAGGTGTGAGTGTGTGAGTGAATGTGTGTGTGTGTCTGTGTTGCCCTGTGAAGGACTGGCGCCCCCTCCAGGGTGTATTCCTGCCTTGCGCCCAGTGATTCCAGGTAGGCTCTGGACCCACCGTGACCCTGAATTGGATAAGGGTTACAGATAATAATAGTATTAAATGATTTTACTTTTTACTTTTTAAATTTTAATACAAATGTAACAGTATCAAAAATTCAGAAGTGACCAAAAAAAATCAGTAAGTGTTTGTTTATTTTGTCTACCACACAAACAAATCCAGACAATTTTGTGTGTGCATATAAACAGCAAACGTAAACAATTATACAAAAAGCAACCTTAAAGCTTCACAGTAAATAACAAAACAAATACAGAATAGTTGCTGTGCATCGTTACGTAAACAAGTCAGACCGTCTCGATTATCATGATATTGATTTTTTTTTATCGTTGTAAAAATATAACGATATTATCTCGAACAATATGATACTGCACAGCCCTAGTAGGTGAACGAATAAGTGAATGATATTACAGTAGCACGGCTCCTGATAGAGTTTATCACCCTGCTTGTTGTCTGTCTTGTTTCAGATCCCATCTACTTCTGGCAGCAGACAGAGGAGGATTTGACGGTGTGTGTGCGTTTACCCGAAGGAACCAGTAAAGACGACATCTGCTTTAATCTGTCAGCGGATGGTATGAGTGTCGGAGTGAGAGGATACGCTCCTCTGCTGCAGGGTCAGCTCTTCGCCCCGGTTGACCCCCAGGCCAGCGTCTGGACCATTACAGACAACAAGAGGTGGGAGACACTCTTTAGAGACGTTTATCTTCATCTGTCCACTCCTGTCAGCGCTGACCTTGACTGTCATATACAGCACTGTGCAAACCTTTAAGGGACCGGAGATTTATAAAGCTATTTATCTGATCAGTAAGAGATTACATGCTCAAGAAATCTAAAAAAAACCACACTTAATATTAGAATAAACCCAATCCCATTATTCCAGTGTGATAGTGTGGTTTGAATGCATGGAGAGACTCAGTGGCGTTAGTGTTAGTGCTAGAAATCACATTTACTTAGGTTTTGCTGGGAATTATGTACCAATCATAAAGCACACAAGGAAATTTGATGTTGATATAGCAACCAAGATTATTATTTATGCCGTGTAATGTCCCCAATGGGGGCGACACAGTGGAGCAGCAAGTAGTGTCTTTGTCACAGCTCCAGGGTCCTGGAGGTTGTGCGTTCGAGTCGCGACTGTCTGTGAGGAGTGTGGCGTGTTCTCTCTGCGTCGGTGTGGGTTTCCTTCTGGTGACTGTCTGTAAGGAGTGTGGTGTGTTCTCCCTGTGTCTGCGTGGGTTTCCTCCGGGTGACTGTCTGTGAGGAGTGTGGTGTGTTCTCCCTGTGTCGGTGTGGGTTTCCTCCGGGTGACTGTCTGTGAGGAGTGTGGTGTGTTCTCCCTGTGTCTGCGTGGGTTTCCTCCGGGTGACTGTCTGTGAGGAGTGTGGTGTGTTCTCCCTGTGTCTGGGTGGGTTTCCTCCGGGTGACTGTCTGTGAGGAGTGTGGTGTGTTCTCCCTGTGTCTGGGTGGGTTTCCTCCGGATGACTGTCTGTGAGGAGTGTGGTGTGTTCTCCCTGTGTCTGTGTGGGTTTCCTCCGGGTGACTGTCTGTGAGGAGTGTGGTGTGTTCTCCCTGTGTCTGCGTGGGTTTCCTCCGGGTGACTGTCTGTGAGGAGTGTGGTGTGTTCTCCCTGTGTCTGGGTGGGTTTCCTCCGGGTGACTGTCCGTGAGGAATGTGGTGTGTTCTCCCTGTGTCTGGGTGGGTTTCCTCCGGGTGACTGTCTGTGAGGAGTGTGGTGTGTTCTCCCTGTGTCTGGGTGGGTTTCCTCCGGATGACTGTCTGTGAGGAGTGTGGTGTGTTCTCCCTGTGTCTGTGTGGGTTTCCTCCGGGTGACTGTCTGTGAGGAGTGTGGTGTGTTCTCCCTGTGTCTGTGTGGGTTTCCTCCGGGCGCTCAGGTTTCCTCCCACACTCTCCAAAAACACACGTTGGTAGGTGGATTGGAGACTCAAAAGTGTCCGTAGGTGTGTGTGTGAGTGAATGTGTGACTCTGTGTCGCCTTATGAAGGACTGGTGCCCCCTCCAGGGTGTGTTTCTGCCTTGCGCTTCCCTTTTTGCCAAGTCTCCATCCAACTGTTAGATCATGTCTGAAAGAACAACAGAAATGTCACAAATAAGTATTTAATAGAAGTGTGTTTATGAATGTCCAGACGTTTGTTCTGTTAAAGCATTTCTGAAAACAAATGAGCACATTTATAGAGACCATTTCCATAGTGACCATAGTGCTTGTAATATCTGTACTGTACACTGCAAAATGTGTGTGTCCAGTCTGGAGGTGACACTGCAGAAGCGCAGTGAGGGTCCACAGTGGTCCGAGCTGGTTCTGGGCGACAGGAGAGGGGAGTACATATTCAGTGAAGAACAGACCTCACAGCTCCACCAGAGACTCGCTCACCTCACCGCTGAGCAACTGGTGAGTGTCTCTCTCCTGTGAACTATAACAAATTGTTCTAAATCTGTACCTCACTGACCTTACTATTGGTTTTATGACTGAATGCCATCAGATCCTCACAGCTGTGATTTAAATTAAATGCAGCAGAACAGACACAATAAGCAGGGAGAGTAAAAAGGGAGAAAAGAAGAATGAAGAAGAAAGAGAACCGAGCAAAAACGGCTAAAAACTTTTGCTCCTCGCTCCTCACTGCTGTGCGCTCGGGGTCGGGGCGAACAGCGAGTGGCTCATTATCATTTAAAAGAACAGGTGCTGAAAGAAGCTGTTTAGACAGGGGGAGAACACTGCTGTGGGGCTTTGAGCAGATGTTTCATAAAGACCCAGAACTGTGTTTCCCTTGTGGAGAAGAGAGAGAACATGCTGCTTTTCTGTAGAGAAAATATTTTCTTGTTTGCTCTACAGAGTCTCTGTATGTATCTAGTTTGTTCAGTGTGATACAGTCACACATCCCTCATTGCATGGGAGACATACAAAAGTGAAAATAAAGTGTTTCTAATCTGGTTTCTCTGTTGTTCTTTTTGTTTAACTGCTGTTCCCTCTTATTCAGAACGCAAACCCAGACAAAGACAAACCTCCATGTAACGCTCAGGAGCTGGAGGAGTGTGACGGCTTTCCAGAGGACAGCTCGACGTTAATGCGGTTTGATGGCACCACCCTGAAGCCCACCCATGTGGTAAGACCTTCACACACTCCCTCGCACGCACTGTGGTCAGGACACTGGACAATGCTCGGCCCTCAGAGGCTCTTAAAATAAACCCAAATAAGCTCTGGTTAAAGCTTCTGTAAGAAATCTACAGTTTAGAGATGTGTGGCGGTCATTTATGAGCTCTGAGACCAGACTTAAAGGTTCTGTCTGAGTCCCCAGCAGATATTTTTCATTCTTGTTTGCATGTTTTTTGTTTTGATGTGCTTTAAACCCTTCAGGCCTGCATTATTTAGGTTGTTCTGCCTTGGTGATGCATTGTATTTTGCCTGATTTTGACAGTGTCATACATTATTATATTCTGCTCGTGAGAAATGTCCCTTGGATTTCCATCACCATTACAAAGGTTTGTAAATCAAGGATCGCAAACTTGGCTTGTAGACACTCCTTATTATTAGTGTATTCAATCACTTCAGCGTGGACGCAGACATGTGCTTATGCACACACATGTTCTATATGAGCAGCAGGTAGTGCCTCTGTCACAGCTCCAGGGTCCTGGAGGTTGTGGGTTCGAGTCCTGCTCCGGGTGACTGTCTGTGAGGAGTGTGGTGTGTTCTCCCTGTGTCTGCGTGGGTTTCCTCCGGGTGACTGTCTGTGAGGAGTGTGGTGTGTTCTCCCTGTGTATGCGTGGGTTTCCTCTGAGTGACTGTCTGTGAGAAGTGTGGTGTGTTCTCTCTGTGTCTGCGTGGGTTTCCTCCGGGTGACTGTGTGTGAGGAGTGTGGTGTGTTCTCTCTGTGTATGCGTGGGTTTCCTCCGGGTGACTGTCTGTGAGGAGTGTGGTGTGTTCTCTCTGTGTATGCGTGGGTTTCCTCCGGGTGAGTGAATGTGTGAGTCTGTGTCACCCTGTGAAGGACTGGCGCCCCCTCCAGGGTGTGTTCCCGCCTCACACGCAGTGATTCCAACCCACTGCGATTCTGAACTGGATAAGCCCCTACAGACAATGAATGAATGAATGAATGAATGAATGAATGAATGAGTGATTGAATAATTCTTGAGCTGACTCCTCACTTGAAATCCTCTTGGCTATTTTTGCCCAATTATTTTTTCAGTAGGGACATTTCTTCTTTCTTTTCTGAAAAGCAGTGGGTCTTTTTGGTCTCAGCAGGTTCCTGTACGAACACTTAATGCAGGTTTCAGAGCCACAGGTGATATATTTACTGCGGAAGACGAGGTGGAACCTATACCTTCCTCTGATGCACTCTTCTCCATTGGCAATATCATCTGAGTTTTTGCTAAATCACTAGCATTGATGCATGAGGGAATCATGCTGACGGTTTGTTGCAGAGAGCTTGCTCCCAGATGAAGCACTTGCTCTCAGAGTTGCAGGAAAACTGTCCAAGAAGCTTTTAGCTTCAGGTTTCTCCACGTTTTCATGCCCCCAGCTGGAGCTGAAAGGTGTCCAGGAGCTCGCTAAAAGACCCTCGGCACCTCGGGTTCCCACCTGGACCATCAGACACAGGCAAAGCGGCCACGGCTCCGTAAAGAGCTTTGACATTTACAGAGGATCCTCTTGAATCACGTATAAAAGCTTCCCGCTGAGCGTTTCTGACGAGCTGAGGCTTGTTTCATTAAATTCTGATTGGATATCACTGAGCGGAATGACTCTATATGCCTTTCTTCTTAATGAGAGCCTCGTCAAGAGCTTGGTTATTATCCACAAGAGCACAATCCTGACTCATGGAGGAAAAGAAAAAGTTCCTTTAAGACCAAGTTCCCTCGCTGTTCTAAAAGCCTGTGTTTGATAATTAAGGCTGGTTAACTCTCGGGGCCTTCTCTGAGGTGTTGGAAAACAGCCTTGGAATATAATGAAGTAGGTCCAACGTTTTTTATTCACGAGATGTGTTTCAATATGAGCCGTCTCCTACTCTCCTGGCTTTGGCCGGAGGTGCCACTGCCTGGAAACATTTACCCTGTCCATGTCTCACTCTCTGAGGATCTGTGCCGTTTCTACATAATTGTACTGTGGACAGATGCTGCATTTGTGTCCTGGCCCCCTCTAGTGAAGGCAGACTATTATCTGGGGTTAATCTCAGTGGGAGATTGTGTGCGTTTCTGCAATTTTCTGAGCAATTCATCTAAAGCTAGTAGTACCTCTGAGCCCTCTAACACCCTCGTAATGTACGTTTGTATATTGTTGTCTCCAGAAATTCATGTAAAGCAACACTAAGTAAGATTTGGTATATTTGCACCAGGGCTCCCCCTACAGTTGCAGAGTGTAATGTACTTTCAAGGAAGAATGGAAAGGGTGCTTTCCTACCCTCCAACATTAGTTACATAGTACAGTTTCTGCAGTGTTGAATCCAGAGTAGCAACAATTGACTGTTGCTAATGCAGTTAGCGCTCTCCTGAATTTGGAGACGGCTCCACCTTAAGTGATCCGAAACAGCAAAAATGTGTCAATGTTACCCCCCTATGGAGCAGGAACAGACCAACATCCTCATCTCGGTTCATGTTTTTCGATCGTTGTCTAAAAACCTCCAGATGGCGTTTCTCTGCCGTGAGCAGAGAGAGAGAAAGCCTAGCGTACCGGACTGAGCCAGTTTGCATCAAGGCTTCAGTGTCTTGGTGGCCTGGGTCATCCAACAGTTGGTCAGTGTGTTACACACATGAGAAACTGCTGCCAGTCTTGAGATGCAGCCAGGCTGGAGTTTTTAGCTTCTTTAAGGTGGCACTTGAGTGCTGAAAACTCCACCAGGGTTTAAATCTGTCAGTGGCATTTTGCAGTGCTTATTTTGCCATGAATTGCGTGTTTGAGAGTGATGTTAATCTGGGCCGAAAGAGTCCTTTCAGAGCTGCCAGTCATACATCGGCTCTGTCTGTTACGAGTCCCGTCTGAATGCTGTTGGAATGAGGACTTGTCATTTGTAAATGTTATTCATGTCAGTTATGTCCCTGTTTATTGTGTCCTGCTATATAGGGCTGTAAACATAGGGTTAAACCAAAAGTAATGTATTTGCAGAGCAAAGAGCAGCTCAGATGAGTTATAAAGTGCAACTTGCATTCATTCGTTCATTCATCCACTCATTCATTCATCTTCACATACTCACCCTGTCACTCACAGTCTAATCTGTGGACAGTTTCACACACTCATCCTGTCACTCACATTTAAAACTGTGGACAGTTTCACCCACTCACCCTGTCACTCACACACTCACACCTGTGGACAGTTTCACACACTCATCCTGTTACTCACAGTCTAATCTGTGGACAGTTTCACACACTCATCCTGTCACTCACATTTAAAACTGTGGACAGTTTCACCCACTCACCCTGTCACTCACACACTCACACCTGTGGACAGTTTCACACACTCATCCTGTTACTCATGCAGTCACGCCAGTGGACAATTTCACACACTCACCCATTCACTTACACCCCCCCACCAGTCACTCTCACACTCACACCTGTGGACAGTTTCACACATTCACCCAGTCACTCACACACACACACACACACACCCCTCTGGACAGTTTCACACATTCACCCAGTCACTCACACACACACACACACACACACCCCTCTGGACAGTTTCACACACTGACCCAGTCACCACACACACACACACCCCTCTGGACAGTTTCACACACTGACCCAGTCACCACACACACACACACCCCTCTGGACAGTTTCACACACTGACCCAGTCACCACACACACACACACCCCTCTGGACAGTTTCACACACTCACCCAGTCACCACACACACACACACACACCTCTGGACAGTTTCACACACTCACCCAGTCACCACACACACACACACACACACCTCTGGACAGTTTCACACACTCACCCAGTCACCACACACACACACCTCTGGAAAGTTTCACACACTCACCCAGTCACCACACACACACACACCTCCGGACAGTTTCACACACTCACCCAGTCACCACACACACACACACCTCCGGACAGTTTCACACACTCACCCAGTCACCACACACACACACCCCTCTGGAAAGATTCACACACTCACCCAGTCACCACACACACACCCCTCTGGACAGTTTCACACACTCACCCAGTCACCACACACACACCCCTCTGGACAGTTTCACACACTGACCCAGTCACCACACACACCCCTCTGGACAGTTTCACACACTCTCCCAGTTACCACACACACACACTCACACACACACACAAACTAACTAAATGCCTGTATTAATGGTGTATCAAATGAAAGATAATTGAAACCGAACTATTCTGAGGAGGTCAGTGTTTTGATGCGTATGGATTCATATTGAATGTATTTAAAGTGTTATCTTCACTTGTGCCTACAATTATATTTAAATGCAGTATTTATTATATATTTTATTTTATTAAGTGGATTAAACGGAAAATGCATTTGTGTTTTGTTTTGACTTGAGCTCCTAAGGCATGTTTTAAGCCCCACATTTTGCCCGTATCTCCAGGTGAACCTAGGGAGCCATCAGTATCTGTTCAGTGTGGATATAAACACGGGAGAAATGCCGGTGTTCTGTCTGAGACACGATGTGGACGCGTTGCTGTGGCAGCCGAGACCCGAGCAGCTCGAGGAGAAGTGGGAACACATCGCTACCTTCAACGCTCTCGGTGACACACACACACACACTCTCTCTTTCTCTCTCCCTCTCTCATTACTACTTCTCCTGACTCCTGCTCTGTCTCCACATGTCTCGGTGGCATTAATGCAGGAGTTCAAGACCTTGTAGTAAAATAGAATAAAAAACCCAACATGGCAGTAAAACCCTGTTTTTGAGCCGCCATACGACAGTTTTACCACCAAACAGTAAAAATCAATGATTATGGAACTGATAATTAATTTTTTTTATGTTACTTTGTCTAAGATGCAAATTACACAAGAGCAGTTTGAAACGTGCACTTATTAAAAAATTGAGAGAATAATCCAAGAATTAACCAAATGGTGCTTTATAAAATGAATGGGAAAAGCACCTTATTATGGCATGAAATTATGTGACAAATTGAAACCCAAGGTGATGGAAAACTGATTTTTTTCAATCGTTTTTAATAAATGATGTTTCCAGCTGTAGGTACTTGTTTGTGTGGGTGGAATGAGAGAAACAAAGAGAGGGAAAACACACAGGAAATAGCTGTAAAACTAACTCTAAATCTCTCCAATCTTTCCTTGTTTTGATCCTGACCCTAATAACAGGAGCCTTCGACATCTGAAGTTCCTTCACATAGCTGTAGGGGATGGAAACATGACTTTGTTTTGCGTTTTTTTTCTGCTGAAATTACTTTTCTACACGTAACATTTGTGGTGTTTTTGCATGTAAACGGGGCTTAAGTTCAAACTAGGCCACATGGTGTCAGTATAACAGCTATGTAACAACATGGAGAAGTATCCCTGGGCACGCTGCTTTTTCTCTCTCGTTATTGGAGCTGTCCAGGTTTCTCCAGCAACCACAAAATCTGACTAGGGGTGCCCAAACCAAACATAGGCTTTGTTTGTAACAAAGGGAACAATGGGACATGGATATTTGTGTCCACTCACTCATGCTTCTTTCCTGTCCCCCTGTTATCTCTGGTGTCCAGGTTATGTCCAGGCTTCGAAGCGGGATAAAAAGTTTGCGACCTGCGCCCCTAACTTCTCGTACTCGTCTTTGGCTGAGTGTGTGAGGCGAGTTTTCATCTACCGCCAGCCGTCTCCTGTGGACACGCAGCTCTTCAACCGCAAGCTCGGACGCCAGGTCGGACAGGTTGCTAAGCAACAGGTCGCCAGCCTTGAGTCCACCGAGACCGTGCTGGGCTTCAGGGCCACTAACGAGAGACTGTTCGTTTTAACCTGCAGCAAGCTGTTTATTCTCAAGGTGAATAATTAAATCTCTGTTAATTGCAGCTGCCTGTTTCAGAGACTGTACTTTTCAAAGGCTGCAGACATTAAATAATGTTCTTAATGGACTAAATGTTCCTTTTCAGAATGAAATCATCTTAAATCAAGTTGACAGTGCTGAGCAGATTGTTGTAGAAATATTATAAGTTTATTCCACACATGTCTAGATGATTTATTGCATGTTTTATGTGCTTAATTCATCCATTGTCTGTAGCCTTTATCCAGTTCAGGGCAACGGTGGGTCTGGAGCCTACCCAGAATCATTGGGCACAAGGCAGGAACACACTCTGGAGGGGGCGTCAGTCCTTCACAGGGCGACACACACTCACACATCCACACCTACGGACACATTTGAGTCTCCAATCCACCTATCAACTTGTGTTTTTGGAGCATGGGAGGAAACCGGAGCACCGGAGGAAACCCTCGCAGACACAGGAAGAACACACCACACTCCTCACAGACAATCACCCAGAGGAAACCCACACAGACACAGGGAGAACACACCACACTCCTCACAGACAATCACCCAGAGGAAACCCACACAGACACAGGAAGAACACACCACACTCCTCACAGACAATCACCCGGAGGAAACCCACACAGACACAGGGAGAACACACCACATTCCTCACAGACAGTCACCCGGAGGAAACCCACGCAGACACAGGGAGAACACACCACACTCCTCACAGACAGTCATCCGGAGGAAACCCACGCAGACACAGGTAGAACACACCACACTCCTCACAGACAGTCACCCGGAGGAAACCCACGCAGACACAGGGAGAACACACCACACTCCTCACAGACAGTCACCCGGAGGAAACCCACGCAGACACAGGGAGAACACACCACACTCCTCACAGACAGTCATCCGGAGGAAACCCACGCAGACACAGGGAGAACACACCACACTCCTCACAGACAGTCATCCGGAGGAAACCCACGCAGACACAGGTAGAACACACCACACTCCTCACAGACAGTCACCCGGAGGAAACCCACGCAGACACAGGGAGAACACACCACACTCCTCACAGACAGTCACCCAGAGTGGGACTTGAACCCACAACTTCTAGGTCCCTGGAGCTGTGACAGAGACACCACCTGCTGCACAATCATACCACCCTTATATAATATTCTTACGATATAATTTTCTTGACATTTAAAAAAGATTATCCACTAAAATTATCATATTATATACATTTTAAAGTAATATTCCACATGATATAAGCACATAAAACATGCAATAAATGTCTAGAGATATTATAATAATCTTAAATTGATAAAAATGCGATTGATGAGATTTATGGACTAGATTTAAGATGATTTCACTTCATTAGACGTGCTTTTTACAGCGTATTCCACAGCGCATACGCCAGCCGTCTGCTTCTAAGGCTGTACTCAAGGATTGTGCTGGAAAAACAAGACCTTTAAAAATGTGGATGGCATTGAGCATTGTTCATTCTGCTCATGTTGTCCGGATGCTTCCTGTTTGAATGGTGTGTGATTGCTTGCAGACGTCAGAAATCGTTGTGTAACCTTTATGTTTTGTTGATTTTCTCAGTAAAGATAAGTGTAAATCCTCTACAGGGAGCAGAGTTAACTGGGGAAATCTTTCTGCAACGTTGAATGTGTTGCGTATGAAATACATGGAATAATAAATCTAAAATACAAAATATTCCATGATTTTAGAGCAGGCAATATTTTATTTATATATTTTCCCCTCAGTATTTCACAAACCCCAGCATATTATTTGTGAATTATAAGCATTAAAGTGTAAAGATTCAGACAATCCAGAGAAACGGGTGTCTGTTAAAGACAAGGCTGGAAACCAATACTGAGCACCTTTGACCTTCCATCCCTCAGACAGCACTGAAACCAACGTGCACCCAAACTGATCAGAGAAGAGGGTGTGTGCTTGTTTTCACTCAGAAAATCAACAACAATCTTATTTAACACTTGTAATGTTACCACAGGATGTCTGTAATATTTGTCTGATTTGCATCGGCTTTAAAATCTTAGTATAAAAGACTGAGATAAGAGTGGCCACTGACCACAGGGAGCAATCAAGTGTAAAACGAATCCTGTCAAACACATGTAATTGTGTCCAAACGTGTGTGTGTGTGTGTGTGTGTGTCCAGATGATCTTAAGTTTTGTCCACATTCCCATTTCTTTTTTTGCAAAACAAATAAAGCAAAATGCAAACACTTAGACATTAGACATTTAAACTTACCTAAAACTGTCAACCACAACATTAAAACCTGTGCTGAAGAACAGGTTGAAATGGAGCAAAGAAAGTATGCAGAGCAACAGATGGACTACAGTCTGTAACTCTAAAACTACAGAGTGCTCCTGTGTGGTCGGGAGCTGAGAGAATGGGCAGAGAGTGTAAAAACAAGGAGGTGTTAGTAATGTTATGACTGTTGTATAAGTCCCTGTTTAAACTTGGCTTTAGGAAGCGAGCTGTTTCTGTATCTGGATGTTGCCCAAACACACATTAAATGAGTCTAGCTGTGTTTGTGTTGGAGGAGTGTTCAGATCTCTGCGGAGTAAAACAGGCACCGGCCCAAAATCATCTGATTTACATAAAATCACCAGAGTCGACTACATTTAAAGAATGCGCTGTTTCTCCATTTGCTTGCTGTTAAAATGAGACCATTGCTGTGACCTACTCACTATAATGTGCACTATTTTGAGGTTCTGTATTGGTGTACGAAAACATAGCGGGCAATTTACAGCACACTCAAACAATCCCACAATGCACCGCAAAAAGTAATGTACAATCCATGATGGCAAATTACCCATAATCCAGTGTGTAGTTTGGTTAAAAAAAATCCACATACATAGTGTCCAAAATCGTTGACTACCCTCCTAAATTCAGTTCCCTATTATTGTGCACTATGTAGTGAGTAATATAGGGAATAGTGAATGGGGAGCCAATTCGGACACAGGGATTGTTTAAGTTTGATACGCTGAATGTCTTCTGCAAATTAGTCTAATATCCAAATACTTCTGGACACCACATCTAACATCTTTGAAATGAAGGGTATGAACTGGTAGTGTTTCCCTTCTTACAGTAAGATGTTGGAACATTGCGGTGAGGATTTGATTGAACTCTTGTTTCTTCCATGTTTTGGGACACGGATAGGCAACGTAGACGATTCTGGAGAACTACTGTTCTCACACTAAAACGTACACTCTCTCCTGTTTATGTTCATTTATGAGCTCTGCATCTTTTTAAGGTGGAATGGTGTGTTTGAGTAAGAAGCGACTGGATCTTGTTGGTGTCTGTATTACATTATATAAGTTTTTATTCACTGTTCATTCACTGCACTTTTCTTCTGTGGTTATTTCCATGCACTTAGCACTGTCCTGAATTTAGAGTCAGTTCCACCTTAAGTAGTGTAACTTTAACAGCAAAAATAATTCTTTTTTTTTTTTGTTTTACCCACTTATGGAGCAGGAATAGAGCAGCATCCACATCTCTTTTCATGCTGTTCAACCGTCAGAGTCTCTCCACTGTTCAATCGCATTCAGATGCCATTTCTCAGCTGTGGCTCTCTCACATTAGGTAAGATTTGGTATTTTTGCTCCTGGGACCCCCTATTGTGTCCTAGTGTGTGTTACATAGTGAAGATTCTGCAGTGCTGAGCCTGAAGTACTGGCAACAGAGACACTTTTCTCCTTATTACAGCTTCTTAGTGGAGCATCTCAATGATTTTGAAACTGTAGTTTTAGGGTAAAAATACCCCCTACTGTTGCTTTAAGAGTGCATGACTTCTCTGTGACTTCTGGGCGTTCTAGGTAGTGTTCTAGACATTACAATTAGGTTTCAGTCAGTTGAAAAACATGCAGATATGGTTCATCAGAGACTCTGACACAGAGTTCTCTGTTTAAATTCATGAATGTGTGATTACACGGCTCGCAGTGGCCTGGAGAAGGACTGGGGACGGCCTGGGGCCAGTCGGTATGCATAGAAAATGTGTCATTTACATATCACTGGCACTTTAATGTGCTTTTTCATTGGTGGAGCAGATGATGTTCCAGAGACCACCTACATGGCCTCGATTAACACTAGACAGATGAGGATCTGATATGGAAAGAGGTCAGAGAGGGGGTTAGTGATGTGATCAAGAACGTGGAATGCTGTTGTGTCTTTATAAAGAAGACGGATGGTGATGTGTAATTTGTCCCTGTTGCGTTAGGGCCCTTCTGGTCATCCCTTGATATCCCCTCCCCCTCACATCCTCTTGGCCACTTACACCATCTCCAAATCACTGTGAAGAAAATGGTTGATATCCCCACCCCCTCACATCCTCTTGGCCACTTACACCAAAATCACTGTGAAGAAGATGGTTGGTGTAGTGTAGGGGATAGCAACACTGACTGCAACCAGTGTTGACCATGTTACAAGGAAAGGAGTCCTTGGGCAAGACTCCTAACACTACAGTTACCCACCTCTAACAATGTCTGCCACATGCTGTAAATGTAAATGAGATGCTGGAAGTTGTTGAGGACTGTGTTTTTTTAAGGGGAAGAAAAGTCTGAACACATTCAGCACAGATGTAAACATTGTGTTCTAGCACAAAGCAATGAGGACACGAGGTGAACAGTAAGTGCCGGGGAGAGACTGAGGATGTGTGAAATGGCAGTGGGCTTCAGCAGGGGGCGCTACGCATCACTTAATTAATCCGGATTCAGCGTAACACACAGCGTGCTGCAAATTCAAGCTCTAATTTGGGAACCGTTTCCTGTGATTTGGTAATTCATGGATACAGAGGGCAGACGGTATGAGGAAGATGCCAGATTGGGGTTCAGTTCCCTGCTCTAGTAAGAAAAGAATGATTCATTAATTAAATGACATCATTGGCCAGTGTTAGAGTTCAGTTCTGGGTCCGTGGGTCTGTCGCGTGCAGGAAAATGCTGGCTAAGGTTAAGCCTAAAAATTATATTGTAGCATCTTAGAAGAAGAGACAGAGTCAGGCTGCTCAAGGGTGCTTTTTATCACACTCCAAAGGCAATAAGGGAACAATGGAACAGAGCAGAATTAATTAACAAAACACCACAGCCCAAATATGCATAGAACATGCTTCTAAACACCATAAACAACCCCAGATTAGTCTCATGGGAGACCCACCCCCCACCAAAAGTCCTGGCAGATGCCGCGGTATTTTATTGGCAGGATATTAACACACTTAAACAGATGAACACTATTAAGGATGACTACAGAAACACATGCTTAGAAAACTCTAAGAAAAAGATATGTGTGTTACATAGCCTTGATGTTTAGACGTGTATTAGACTGAAATAGATGGCTACAGCTCTCTCTCGCTCACTCTCTCTCAAGCCCCATCTGCTGCTAAAAAGTTCCAGAGCAAGCTGTGATCACCACTGAACCCTTCTTTTCTATTCCTTACATCTTAGACGTGAATATTTACTCAAGGATTTGTTCCCATTTTCCAGGAATTCATTCAAAAACTCTTATTTTAACTCAGGTTCAGCATTTAAAACACAAGGTTTTTGAGAATAGTTAATTGTATCTAATGATAGAATAAGGCTAAGACACATTGTGCAGCGACAGATGAGCTACTGTCTCTGACTTTACATCTACAAGGTGGACCAACGAGGGAGGAGTGTCTCACAGAGTGGACAGTGAGTCGACACAGGGTTTAAAAACTCCAGCAGCACTGCTGTGTCTGATCCACTCTACACCAGCACCACGTCAGTGTCACTGCAGCGCTGAGAATGATCCACCACCCTAAGCATACCTGCCTGGGGTTTTTTGGGGGTCCTGAGTGTTGAAGAACAGAGGGAGTAGTGGCAAAAAAGCTGCAGCTGGACTACAGTGTATATACCCTTTGTTTCTGAGATGTGGGAGGGGCTGTTGCTCACATTCTTCTGGCTGTGTAGATTATTAAAGCGTATTAATTTACTCTGCCATCACACTGCTCAGATATAATTAGACAGAAAGCTAGCAGTGGTCTTTTGTTGGAAGCAGGTGTATAATCACAGTAAACGTGTCGTCTCTGTCGCCTCTAACCTTCTGATGGTTATAATGTTGTGTTCCTATCATCACTGAACACGACTCCTTCATTAAGCCTCTTCACACTGAGCAGAAACTAAATGGACTGGAAAATAAGCTGTTGCTCCCCCTCAGTCTCCTCCGCTCCTCCTCCCCTTTATTCACTCATTCATCCTCTCTCTCAGTGCTCGTATATAAGCATAGTATCCATATATCAGTACTTCAGTTTTTGTGAGAGCGTCATGGTGACGCTGTGGGACCTGTGTGGGACCCTCTTCTCTGGTCACTGTCTGTGAGGACTCTGGTGGGTCCTCCCTGTGCCTGTGTGGGTGTCCTCTTGAACACACATTTTGGCAGGTGGATTGACTGTGTGAAAGTGTTCGTTTGTGTGAGGGACTGGGTGAATGTGTGAAACTGTCCATAAGAGTGTGTTTGTGTGACTGATCAAGTGACTGGGTGAATGTGTGAAGCTGTCCACAGTGTGTGAATGTATAAGTGACTGTGTGAGATTGTCTGAAGGTGAGTGTGTGTGTGTGTGTGAGAGAGAGACTGTTTGAGTGTGTGAAATTGTCCACAAGTGTGTGTGTGTGTGAGAAAAAAATGTAAACTTTCCTTTGTGTTGATGAATAAACAATGGCACGGTTTGAGTCGAGTGTGTGGTGAGTTAATTATGCAGTTAAGGCTATGCTAACTCTTGATGCATAAACTACTCTCTTATCTAGCCTCGTAGCTCAATCATGAAACTAAAGGAGAAAACCTGAGACACAGAACTTGTCTCAGCTGGTCGCCTACAGTCGGGAAAGGGAGGGAAAACTGGGTAAATTAGATTTATTTTGTGGACCATTCCTTTGCAAAACAAGCTTGATGGATGTAGCCCACCTGGGCTCGTCAGTCATAACAGCAGCTAATCACAGGTAATGAGGGAGACAGATTTCCACCTTAAGAGAATCTTGTTTGTGCCATGCTTTAGATTTAAATGCAAATGAGTATCATTTGTGTGCAATAAAACCACATGGTCAAATTTATTCTAATGAGGACTGCAGATGCATTCCCAAACACAACAGTTAATTTGCATTCAAGGAGCGGGCGAATCTTGCCAGAGTCTAGACATCAAATTTGACTCAATCTGAGCACAAACAGTATTCGTAAAGCTGCATAATCACCTCCAGTTGGCTGTGAGATCACCTGGAGTCCTGGGTTGGTTTGGGATTTCAGCTGTTTGTGGATGCACTAAACCTCCTCGATCTATCAGCTTTAAAATGAAAGTGTGTCTATTACTTTCAGCAGAATTTAATTTACAGCCCACTGTGAGCCTCCTGATTTAATCTGAGTGAAAGATTGCTCTGACAGAAGAGGGGAGGAGAGGAAGGGACAGCTCAGTAGAGAAGGGAATAAGAGTAATTTAAGAGTAAGTTTTAGGAGCAAGTAATGGACACTTTAAAGGTGGTGTCCATGATTGAAATTTAAAAAAAAAATTTTTTTCTTTATTTTAGAGCGCACTGAACACAGGTCTGATGTGTTTACAAAACCCAATTGTCAGTAAAAGGTATTCTCTCTACTCATGACAGAGAAACAACATCTGGAGGTGTTTAGACAGCTGAGAGACCTCCAAATGCTGAAAATCCTGAAAAAATTAGGATATTGCTCTATTCCTGCTCCACAGGCGGGAAGTGGAATTGACTCTAAATTCAGAAGAGCATTAACTGCATGAAAGTAAACACAGAACGAAAGTGCTACAAAACTTAACAGCTAGAGTTACACATGAGTTTCTGTGGTAATTCAAACAGTGAATAAAAGCACACTGTTCCACTTTAAAATAAGCACAGATTCTGAACGTAAACGAATGAGAAAATAGCAGTTCCCCAGAATTGACATTGCATTTAAGGCTCTATGCAAATGGTTGGGGTCAGCTACTTTAGGTTCCAGAACTAATCGTTCAACATCATCACTTCACCTCACAAAAGAGTATGTTTGTTCATCCATTCATCCATCCATCCATTCATTCATTGTCTATAAGGGCGCATACATTTCAGGGTTGCGGTGGGTCTGGGGCCTAACCCGGATTCACTGGGCGCTTCATTCACCCATTTATTCACTAATTCATTCATCTTCCGTAACTGATTCATCCTGCTCAGGGTGTGTGAAACTGTCCACAGGTGTGAGTGTGTGAGTGACTGGGTGAGTGTGTTAAACTGTCCACAGGTGTGAGTGTGTGAGTGACTGGGTGAGTGTGTTAAACTGTCCACAGGTGTGAGTGTGTGAGTGACTGGGTGAGTGTGTTAAACTGTCCACAGGTGGGAGTGTGTAGGTGACTGGGTGAGTGTGTGAAACTGTCCACAGGTGGGAGTGTGTGAAACTGTCCACAGGTGTGTGTGCGCGAGTGACTGGGTGAGTGTGTTAAACTGTCCACAGGTGTGAGTGTGTAGGTGACTGGGTGAGTGTGTGAAACTGTCCACAGGTGGGAGTGTGTAGGTGACTGGGTGAGTGTGTGTAGGTGACTGGGTGAGTGTGTGAAACTGTCCACAGGTGGGAGTGTGTAGGTGACTGGGTGAGTGTGTGAAACTGTCCACAGGTGGGAGTGTGTAGGTGACTGGGTGAGTGTGTGAAACTGTCCACAGGTGGGAGTGTGTAGGTGACTGGGTGAGTGTGTGAAACTGTCCACAGATGGGAGTGTGTAGGTGACTGGGTGAGTGTGTGAAACTGTCCACAGGTGTGAGTGTGTGAGTGACAGGGTGAGTGTGTGAAACTGTCCACAGGTGTGAGTGTGTGAGTGACTGGGTGAATGTGTGAAACTGTCCACAGGTGTGAGTGTGTGAATGACTGGGTGAGTGTGTGAAACTGCCCACAGGTGTGAGTGTGTGAGTGACTGGGTGAGTGTGTGAAACTGTCCACAGGTGTGAGTGTGTGAGTGACTGGGTGAATGTGTGAAACTGCCCACAGGTGTGGGTGTGTGAGTGACTGGGTGAATGTGTGAAACTGTCCACAGGTGTGGGTGTGTGAGTGACTGGGTGAATGTGTGAAACTGTCCACAGCTGTGAATGTGTGAGTGACTGGGTGAGTGTGTGAAACTGTCCACAGGTGTGAGTGTGTGAGTGACTGGGTTTGTGTGTGAAACTGTCCACAGGTGGGAGTGTGTGAATGACTGAGTGAGTGTGTGAAACTGTCCGCAGGTGTGAGTGACTGGGTGAGTGTGTGAAACTGTCCACAGGTGTGAGTGTGTGAGTGACTGGGTGAGTGTGTGAGATTGTCCACAGGTGTGAGTGTGAGTGTGAGAGTGACTGGGTGAGTGTGTGAGTGTGTGAAACTGTCCACAGGTGTGAGTGTGTGAGTGACTGGGTGAGTGTGTGAGATTGTCCACAGGTGTGAGTGTGTGAGTGACTGGGTGAGTGTGTGAGATTGTCCACAGGTGTGAGTGTGAGAGTGACTGGGTGAGTGTGTGAGATTGTCCACAGGTGTGTGTGTGAGAGTGACTGGGTGAGTGTGTGAGATTGTCCACAGATGCGAGTGTGTGCGTGACTGGGTGAGTGTGTGAGATTGTCCACGAGTGTGAGTGTGAGAGTGACTGGGTGAGTGTGAGAGTGACTGGGTGAGTGTGTGAAACTGTCCACAGGTGAGAGTGTGTGAGTGACTGGGTGAGTGTGTGAGATTGTCCACAGGTGTGAGTGTGTGAGTGACTGGGTGAGTGTGTGAGATTGTCCACAGGTGTGAGTGTGAGAGTGACTGGGTGAGTGTGTGAGATTGTCCACAGGTGTGAGTGTGAGAGTGAGATTGTCCACAGGTGTGAGTGTGTGCGTGACTGGGTGAGTGTGTGAGATTGTCCACAGATGCGAGTGTGTGCGTGACTGGGTGAGTGTGTGAGATTGTCCACAGGTTTGAGTGTGAGAGTGACTGGGTGAGTGTGTGAGATTCTCCACAGGTTTGAGTGTGAGAGTGACTGGGTGAGTGTGTGAGATTGTCCACAGGTGTGAGTGTCTGCATGACTGGGTGAGTGTGTGAGATTGTCCAGAGGTGTGAGAGTGACTGGGTGAGTGTGTGAGATTGTCCACAGGTGTGAGTGTGAGAGTGACTGGGTGAGTGTGTGAAACTGTCCACAGGTGAGAGTGTGTGAGTGACTGGGTGAGTGTGTGAGATTGTCCACAGGTGTGAGTGTGAGAGTGACTGGGTGAGTGTGTGAGATTGTCCACAGGTGTGAGTGTGAGAGTGACTGGGTGAGTGTGTGAGATTCTCCACAGGCTTGAGTGTGAGAGTGACTGGGTGAGTGTGTGAGATTGTCCACAGGTGTGAGTGTGTGCATGACTGGGTGAGTGTGTGAGATTGTCCAGAGGTGTGAGAGTGACTGGGTGTGTGTGTGAAACTGTCCACAGGTGGGAGTGTGTGAATGACTGAGTGAGTGTGTGAAACTGTCCGCAGGTGTGAGTGACTGGGTGAGTGTGTGAAACTGTCCACAGGTGTGAGTGTGTGAGTGACTGGGTGAGTGTGTGAGATTGTCCACAGGTGTGAGTGTGAGTGTGAGAGTGACTGGGTGAGTGTGTGAGTGTGTGAAACTGTCCACAGGTGTGAGTGTGTGAGTGACTGAGTGAGTGTGTGAGATTGTCCACAGGTGTGAGTGTGTGAGTGACTGGGTGAGTGTGTGAGATTGTCCACAGGTGTGAGTGTGAGAGTGACTGGGTGAGTGTGTGAGATTGTCCACAGGTGTGTGTGTGAGAGTGACTGGGTGAGTGTGTGAGATTGTCCACAGATGCGAGTGTGTGCGTGACTGGGTGAGTGTGTGAGATTGTCCACGAGTGTGAGTGTGAGAGTGACTGGGTGAGTGTGAGAGTGACTGGGTGAGTGTGTGAAACTGTCCACAGGTGAGAGTGTGTGAGTGACTGGGTGAGTGTGTGAGATTGTCCACAGGTGTGAGTGTGAGAGTGACTGGGTGAGTGTGTGAGATTGTCCACAGGTGTGAGTGTGAGAGTGAGATTGTCCACAGGTGTGAGTGTGTGCGTGACTGGGTGAGTGTGTGAGATTGTCCACAGATGCGAGTGTGTGCGTGACTGGGTGAGTGTGTGAGATTGTCCACAGGTTTGAGTGTGAGAGTGACTGGGTAAGTGTGTGAGATTCTCCACAGGTTTGAGTGTGAGAGTGACTGGGTGAGTGTGTGAGATTGTCCACAGGTGTGAGTGTGTGCATGACTGGGTGAGTGTGTGAGATTGTCCAGAGGTGTGAGAGTGACTGGGTGAGTGTGTGAGATTGTCCACAGGTGTGAGTGTGAGAGTGACTGGGTGAGTGTGTGAAACTGTCCACAGGTGAGAGTGTGTGAGTGACTGGGTGAGTGTGTGAGATTGTCCACAGGTGTGAGTGTGTGAGTGACTGGGTGAGTGTGTGAGATTGTCCACAGGTGTGAGTGTGAGAGTGACTGGGTGAGTGTGTGAGATTGTCCACAGGTGTGAGTGTGAGAGTGAGATTGTCCACAGGTGTGAGTGTGTGAGTGACTGGGTGAGTGTGTGAGATTGTCCACAGATGCGAGTGTGTGCGTGACTGGGTGAGTGTGTGAGATTGTCCACAGGTTTGAGTGTGAGAGTGACTAGGTGAGTGTGTGAGATTCTCCACAGGTTTGAGTGTGAGAGTGACTGGGTGAGTGTGTGAGATTGTCCACAGGTGTGAGTGTGTGCATGACTGGGTGAGTGTGTGAGATTGTCCAGAGGTGTGAGAGTGACTGGGTGAGTGTGTGAGATTGTCCACAGGTGTGAGTGTGAGAGTGACTGGGTGAGTGTGTGAGATTGTCCACAGGTGTGAGTGTGAGAGTGACTGGGTGAGTGTGTGAGATTCTCCACAGGCTTGAGTGTGAGAGTGACTGGGTGAGTGTGTGAGATTGTCCACAGGTGTGAGTGTGTGCATGACTGGGTGAGTGTGTGAGATTGTCCAGAGGTGTGAGAGTGACTGGGTGAGTGTGTGAGATTGTCCACAGGTGTGAGTGTGAGAGTGACTGGGTGAGTGTGTGAGATTGTCCACAGGTGTGAGTGTGAGAGTGAGATTGTCCACAGGTGTGAGTGTGTGAGTGACTGGGTGAGTGTGTGAGATTGTCCACAGATGCGAGTGTGTGCGTGACTGGGTGAGTGTGTGAGATTGTCCACAGGTGTGAGTGTGAGAGTGACTGGGTGAGTGTGTGAGATTGTCCACAGGTGTGAGTGTGAGAGTGACTGGGTGAGTGTGTGAGATTGTCCACAGGTGTGAGTGTGAGAGTGACTGGGTGAGTGTGTGAGATTGTCCACAGGTGTGAGTGTGAGAGTGACTGGGTGAGTGTGTGAGATTGTCCACAGCTGTGAGTGTGAGAGTGACTGGGTGAGTGTGAGAGATTGTCCACGGGTGTGAGTAGAGGTTGGAGCTGTCTAGGGAATGGTGGAGAATTTTCACTACGTATTCGAACACAGCCTCACACAGCAAAAGCATCCATCTGCAAAATATACATATACTATGATTTTTTTATATTACACTGAAATTTTGGTCCTCTGTGCCTTTTAAAGTAACACTGCTCTATTATTTCTAACAGATGTTAAGCCCTAATGTTAATTTGCTTAATTAAAGCAGAATAAATTCTGGACACTGTTAGCATCCCAAAATATCTCTCTCTCTCTCTCTCTCTCTCTCTCTCTCTCTCTCTCTCTCTCTCTCTCTCACTCAGTGATAAGCAGTGATTACACGCCTGCTTTCAAAGAGCTGTCAGTTTGTGTCAGTGATGGAAGTGAAATCTGTGAACAGCGGAAATTAAAGCTGTTTGAAATTTGTTGTTGATGTTTAACACTGGTGTTTACCTCAGTTTTGTTAAAGGTGCCATAACCAGATCTTGCTCCACTTGTATAAGATGTTCACTACAGTGCCAGACATAGGCTAGAGAGGTGATTACTTTCACTGCAGAAAAGCTGAGTATGAATTAATAAGGAGCATTGTTTATTGCTCCTTTAAAGGACCACTAGGTAGTATTTTTACCTTAAAATACAGCTTCAAAATCACTGTGATGCCCCACGGAGCTTTAACGGGGAAAACTGGGCTCTCTGTCTGCTCAGCACTGCAGAAACTGCACTATATAACTTTCAAAGGAGGGTAGGTAAACACCCCACCTCCCTTTAATTTTAGGATAGTGCTGTAAAAGCGAATTACACTCTGCAGCTATGATCTACCAAATCTTAACAAATGTTCCTTGAAGCCTTCTCTGAAGAGTTGAGGCTGTTACTACAGAAAGACTGCGCACTAAGGAATAAGGAGCATGTTGCTTATTGCACCTTTAAGGTGTGAGACTTCAAGCAGAGCAGGAGAGAATCAGAGATCCACCAGACACCTCCTTCAACACGGCAGTCCACTTTACACTGTTCAGCTTAAATAACAGCAGTCAGGTGTATGTTGTGCTTAGCTTTATTTCCAGATAATCCCAGTGAAATATAAGTGGGACACTCAGGATGAAGGGAGAAGAGAGAAACACGGACACAAAGCCACAGTCACGACTCACAAACACGGAGAGCACTAATCACCCAAGGACTGAATCACTTTACACGTCCACAAAGCTCAATTTACACTGTTCATGAGAGCGGTGTGTGTTACAGCGAGCTTCCCGCCGCTCTCATCACAAAAACACTTACACACGTTCGGATCAGAAAGGAGAAGTGTTTTTACATCAACATCACAATCGCTCCCGCTGCTGTGGCCATGTCCTGGGCCCGATGGAGTCCACGGTGTGAAACTACAGAAATAGAGCTGGAGTCTGTCGTTATAATTACATTATTGACTTGTTTTAATGTATGGGCATTTCCTTAGTAATTATTCTCTGGGCTCTCTGTTATTTGGATTAGTTTCAAAACAGTGGATAAGCATTGTTTATATTACAATTCCAATTGTTTTTTTTTTTCAACAATACATTCCTCTTTAAAAGGGTGTAATTGCATTATAATCCTTTTTTTTCATTAGTGGAAATGAAATGGTCTTAAAATGAAAATAATCTAATTTATTGCAGTTATCTCTGGGTGAATACATCAGTCACAAAATGGCTGCTGTGGCAGCTCTAGTGGAATCAGAACTCACAGCTTTAGGAGTTCTTAATTTTAAGAATAATTAAAAGCCTTGTTGCATAAACCACGGTGGAAACTTGACTTGTGTGAAGGTAACACCCCGGTTTTAAAGGAGCAGTAAGTTATATACACTTCCAGAAATAAAGAAAAGCATTGATATTATATGTAGCTCATGACATGACGAATCAAACTGGTCCTTGAATGAAGCTCATCCTCCATAGAGCGGGTCCCATATCAGAGCAAGATGAGAAATATATTTACATATATACACTCACATTGAAAATATATGTGCAGTCCATTTCAGAGACCACTCTTCAATTTGTTTCCCATTAAAACACACTTCATTTCTCAGGAGAGACACTACATGGCCGTATATTTGTAGACACCTGCTGCTACATCTCTTTAGAAATGATGGGAAATGAGTAGGGACTTTGTCCTCTGCTTTTTGCTGGAACTGCTTCTGCTCTACAGTAGATGTGGGAACACTGCTGTGAGGATTTGATGGCAGCCACGTAGTGAGGTGTTGGATAAATAGGTCTGGATCAAAACCACTTCCCCAGCTCATCAAAATGTATTGGATGGAGGTTGGAAAGCACTTGCCCAGTCTAGCCCACGCTTGGCACTATACAGAACTTAGGCTCATGTGCAGCTGCTCCAGATTGTTTCTGAGCTCTGGTCTCTTCTGTGGAGCTGATAAAAAGTAAAGAAGCTGAAGTGACTCGTTATAAAGCTGGTCTACAAACTGTTGGACGTGTGGTGTTTTAGTGATGTTCCCGGTTTAGTTCCAGCAGCAGAATTATCAGAGAGCATCAGCAGCTCTTTCACGTTCCTCCTCCAGGGAGAAGAAGAGGCGCTCATTAATCAACTCGGCAGCTTCTGTTCAGACCTCGATATTCATCATCCTTTTCCCTCTGGAGCCAAACAGACTGCATCTTCTTTTCTAACATACACAAAGGTCTCACTCCCAACAACTCGGGAATAGAGATCTGTTACAGAGATCTGTGCAAAGGTCAGAGACCACTTTTAATGAGCTTAATGTCCTGTTAAACTGTTGTTAAAAGGAATTGTTCACTGAAAAACAAGAGTTTTCAAAACGCGGGAGAAACTGGGACCCGTAAGAACCACGCAAGACTCCTCAGGTCCCTGTGTGTGTGGAGTGTGGTGTATTCTCCCTGTGTCCTACAGTCCAAACACACATGTTGGTAGGTGAAGTGGCTGTGTGATATTGTCCAGTGTGTGTATGTGTGTGTCTGTGTGACTGGGTGAGTGTCTAGTGCCCTGTGCAGGGAATGTTCCAATGATTAACACCCACCTGGACCCAGATTGGAATGACGTTCTTAAAGACAACTAATGAATGAATGAAGTGTGGTTTGTGACTGTTTCACAGAGCTATAGATACGTACACATTAAAAAATACGTACACCTCCTTCCTCAACTCGTCCCTATTGTAGTGAGAACTGTAGCTAAACATTAGCCACTAACCGAGTGGCAGATTGATGTGGCAGAAGCCTCAGTGAGCAAAAAAATATCTAACCCTCCCACACTCTTTATTATGAGAGGAATTAGAACAGAACTCGGATCGACCTCGGATCTGTTCATTACAGCACTTTAAGGAGCTCAGGTTTCAGGAGATTAAACAAAACAGTGTGTCGTCTATATATTGACGTCCGAGCCGATACAAACGAGGTTTTGAAGGGTCACTGTTTGACCCAAAGCTTCTTTAGACCTCTGAATGTCTCTGTAGAACCAGAAATCCGTTACTGGTTCAGGAAATAAAAAAATAGCTTTTCTATGGGCGCACTCTACAACCCCCTCCCCCCTTTTTTCCCCATAATTTGATGAGCAAAGACCCCAGTGTATACTCTAAACCCCCCCATCACTCAAAATCAAGTGTTTAACCTTGGTTGTGTGTGTGTGTGTGTGTGTGTGTGTGTGTGCTGAATGATTAAGTTGAGTCCCAAACACAGTCTCAAAACTGATTCCGATGTTTCCTACATCACACTTCTAAGGAACCAATCCTGTCAATCCTGATGTGATATGGTGTAGTCGAAGGAGCCCATGTTAGCACTTTTCTTAAAGGGCACATATTATGAAGAAAGCTCCTGTTCAATGCATGTTCACATTAGTGTATGAATCTGGAGGCCTCCAACCCACACACTGTGAAACAAGAGCCCTGCAGTCAGTTTTCTGTGCGCTGCCTGAGTCAGAAACACAGGATAAAACGAGCCGTTCCGATTCTGCTCTGCTTCTGACGTCAGGTGCAGAGACTTTAGAATGGCCTCGCCCCCTCGTCTGACTCTGTCCAATCACAGCTCTGGACCCATGTTTATGTGAGAGCGCAAAGACAAGGTTAAATGCAGCAAAACAGACACAACGAGCACGGAGTAAAAATGGAGACAACGAAAACGGAGAAGAAAGAGAACTGAGCGAAAAAGGCTAAAAACCAGAGCTTCTGCTCCTCGCTCCTCACTGCTGTGCGCTCGGGGTCGGGGTGAACAGCGAGCAGCTCATTATCACTTAAAGGAACAGGTGCTGAAAGGCGTTCTGAACAGGGCTGTTTACACAGGGGGAGAACACTGCTGACATTGAAAAACCACTTGCAGTTAAACCATTGTTCTGACATGAGACAAATGACATTTTGAAAGAAGCTCCACATAAAAACAATTCTGATCCGGAGGAACCAGTATCGATCTAAGTGTGACCTCTGACGTGTGTGTATTGATGCAGACATTCCCCTGAGGATTCAACCCCTGGGATGGTTCAGTACCTTGTTTAGTGTGATTGTTAGGCCCTGCTGTGTCCAAATAAAACCTGATCAACCATAGTTCATCCTCCAGACACAGCTCCTTCTACTTGTCCAGGCCGTCTCCCGTGAGATCTTCCTGTCCCTCTGTCAGCTCGTCCATCTCTGTGGAGAAGTGCTCTGTGCTCTCCATCACGGACACCTCCTTGACGGCGCTGTAGGTCAGGGTCACGCTGTAGGCCGTCTGTTTGCCTTGAGCCTGCGGGCTGCAGCTGCACAGCTTCCTGAATGCGGCGCGGAACTTCTGGGACATAACGTTGTAGATGACCGGGTTCACGGCGCTGTTCAGGTACACACAGCTCCTGCAGAACAGCAGAAACCAGGCGTCCAGATACGCCTCGTTCAGGAAAGAGTTGACCACCACCAGCGTCCGGTACGGCATCCATAACACAGCGAAGAGGACCACCACTACGGCCAGCATCTTAGTGACCTGAAACAGTGGGTTAAAACATGTGGAGAGTATAATAGAGGCTTTTATCACCTCAGACATTTTATATCAGATGTTTCAAGATTGCAGCAAATTCATTCATTCATTTAATCATTCATTAATTTCTATAACTACTTCATCTTGATCAGGGTTGTGGTGGGTCAACAGCCTCCACACAATCACTGGACACAAGGTAGGAACATCACACACTCACCCAGTCACTCACACACTGACCCACTGACTCACACATTCACCCAGTCACACACTCACACACTTGTGGACAGTTACACACACTCACCCAGTCACTCACACACCGACCCACTGACTCACACACTCACCCAGTCACTCACACACCGAACCACTGACTCACACATTCACCCAGTCACACGCTCACACACCTGCGGACAGTTATACACACTCACCCAGTCGCTCACTCACACCTGTGGACATTTACACTTTCACCCAGTACCTCATACACTCACACCTGTGGATAATTACATACACTCACCCAGTCACACACACACTTACACCTGTGGACAATTACACACACTCACCCAGTCACACACACACTTACACCTGTGGACAGTTACACACACTCACCCAGTCATGCACACACACATACACACACACACACCTGTGGACAGTGTCACACACTCACCCAGTCACTCACACACTCACACCTGTGAACAGTGTCACACACTCACCCAGTCACTCAAACACTGACACCTGTAGACAGTTTCACACACTCACTCAGTCACTCACACACTCACACCTGTAGACAGTTTCACACACTCACCCAGTCACTCACACACTCACACCTGTGAACAGTGTCACACACTCACCCAGTCACTCAAACACTGACACCTGTAGACAGTTTCACACACTCACTCAGTCACTCACACACTCACACCTGTGGACAGTTTCACACACTCACTCAGTCAGTCACACACTCACACCTGTGGACAGTTTCACACACTCACTCAGTCAGTCACACACTCACACCTGTGGACAGTTTCACACACTCACTCAGTCAGTCACACACTCACACCTGTGGACAGTGTGACACACTCACCCAGTCACTCACACACTCACACCTGTGGACAGTGTCACACACTCACACAGTCACTCACACACTCACACCTGTGGACAGTGTCACACACTCACCCAGTCACTCACACACTCACACCTGTGGACAGTGTCACACACTCACGCAGTCACTCACACACTCACCCAGCGTGTCACACACTCACCCTGTCACTCACACACTCACACCTGTGGACAGTGTCACACACTCACCCAGTCACTCACACTGGTGGATAGTTTCACATACTTACCCAGACACTCTCACACACACACACACACACACCTGTGGACAGTTATACACACTCATCCAGTCACTCTCACAGTCACACCTGTGGAAAGTTTCACACACTCACCCAGTAACTCCCACACTCACCCAGTCACTCACATTCACCCAGCCACTCACACACTCACACCTGTGGACGGTTTCACACACTCACCCAGTCACTCACGTCTGTGGACAGTTTCACACACTCACCCATTCACTCACACACTCACACCTGTGGACAGTTTCACACACTCACCCAGTCACTCACACACTCACCCTGTCACACACACACACACACACACACACACACACACACACACCCAGTCACCTACACACTCACCCAGTCATTCACACACTCACCCTATCACTCACACACACAGACACACACACACACACACTCACCCAGTCACTCACGTCTGTGGACAGTTTCACACACTCACCCATTCACTCACACACTCACACCTGTGGACAGTTTCACACACTCACCCAGTCACTCACACACTCACCCTGTCACACACACACACACACACACACACACCCAGTCACTCACACACTCACCCAGTCACACACACACTCACACCTGTGGATAGTTTGACACCCAGTCCACCTACAAAGGTGTGTTTCGACTGTGGGAATAAACCCACACAGACACAGGGAGAACACACCACACTTCTCACAGACAGTGACCTGAGGAGAGGATCCCACCCAGGAACCCGAGCCCCTGCAGCGCCACTGTTTCATACAAATCATGATCATAGTTCCTTACCTTGACCTTATATTCTACCTCTGTCTTTTCTCACCTGTCTCCGTGAAGCCGCCGTGGTGCTCGAGCACTGACTGGAGCTTTTGAGGCCGTTGGTCTTGGTCCCAGCCGAGTGTCCATTCTGGCTCTTGGTTTTGGGCAGAGGGTTGAGGAAGAGGATCCTGGCAATGAGGCCGTACAGCACAGTGGACAGAGCTAGGGGCAGGACGAAGAAGACCCCGAAGTCGAAGAAGTAAATGGGCAGGTAGAGGTTGCGGGACACTTTGTAGGCACAGGACACCACTGTGGCGTTGTCGTAGACCAGCTCCTCTGTGTTGGCGAGGTAGAACCACATCACACAATAGAGCGAGGTGCTTATCCACACGCTCAGGATGATCCTCTTGGCCCTGGTGTAGGTGCAGAGGGACTGGGCACGGATCGGGTGACAGATGGCGATGTATCTCTCCACCGTGAAGGCAGCAATGGAGCAAGAGGAGGCATTGATGCCCAGGTACTGGAAGTAAGTGATGCACAAACAACCAGCGTGTCCAAACAGCCAGGAGCCATAAAGACTGTCTGCCACACTGGGAAGACCCGCGGCCACCAGGACCATGAGGTCAGCAACCGCCAAACTCACCAGGTAACAGTTGGTCGGGGTGCGCATGTGCTTAGTCGTCAGAACCACCAGGACCACCATCACATTGCCTACGATCCCCAGGGCACAAATGATGAGGACCAGGAAGGTGCTGATCAACTTGTATGTCATGCTTCGGTCGGTCCAAGGGCCAAGGGTTTTATTGGGAGAGGTGAAGTTCTCCATGGCTGTCTTCTCAGTTTTGTCTCCTGGAGTCCAATTTTATACGTCTCAGTTCTACTCAGTTTTGTCTCCTGGAGTCCAGTCTTATAAGTCTCAGTTCTTCTCAGTTTTGTCTCCTGGAGTCCCGTTTTATAAGTCTCAGTTCTTCTCAGTTTTGTCTCCTGGAGTCCAGTTTTATAAGTCTCAGTTCGTCTCAGTTTTATAAGTCTCAGTTCGTCTCAGTTTTATCTCCTGGAGTCCAGTCTTATAAGTCTCAGTTCTTCTCAGTTTTGTCTCCTGGAGTCCAGTCTTATAAGTCTCAGTTCTTCTCAGTTTTGTCTCCTGGAGTCCAGTCTTATAAGTCTTAGTTCTTCTCAGTTTTGTCTCCTGGAGTTCGGTCTGATAATTCTTCTTTTTCCTCAGTTTGTTCTCCTGGAGTACAGTCTCAGAAAACTTTAGGAAGTGCTCCACAGATGGTGGAATTCAGGGTTTCACATCACATACACCATGTGTCCATTTTTTGGTCTAGTTTAACAGGTTTTTGAACTTCTTAAGTTTTAGACAGACCTTCTTACAAAGCTGAAGTTTCCTGCATGATTCAGGTAGGTCCACTTGGTGAGTAGTCCACTCTTACACGCCTTAGTCGTCGTAGGTCCAGTTATTCTATAGTCCAGAAGACTGAGAGTGATGATAAGCTTTGTTCCCTTCTGTGGTCCTGTCTTTCAGGTCCTTTTAATGTTTGGATTAAAAACACACAAAAAAAGTAGCTCTTAATATTTTTTCTTCATTAGTCAAATGGTCATGTAGCTCCACTCCTTCTAAGATCCTTCATCTAAATCCTTATGGGCTTCAAATGCTGTGTGCCTTTTCTAGTTTTGAAAGAACTTGTTTAAATAATTAACAAAAAAAAAGTTAAACCTGCTGAAAAACGTAGCTCTTAAGATGGTATGTGTCTGAGAGGGAGTTGTGTCCGAGCTGTTTCTGGCTCTGATGCGTCTCTCTGTGTGAAGAATTGTGGATTTCTGAAGCGAGGCTATTTCCCACCCGTTTTCAGGCAGATCCCACCTCTATTGGCTTATGAGCCTCAAGCATTCGACAGTTACAGAGAGGCGGGAAACAGCCTGCCAATCAAATCGCGGTGGGGCAGGGCTTGGCCAAAAACGGGTGGGAAACAAAACCAGCATGTTCAGGTGAACAGCTCCGTGGTGCTGAAGTTTAAATGATACTGTTTATGGATAGTTAGTGTAGAAACAACGAGGTGGCTTTAATGTTATGGCTAATGGATATATTTGAACCCGGGGGGTGTTGTGGGGGAGGGAAGGGAGGGGGAGGGGCATGATCAGTACCACACTATTTCAGTCTTTTCCCTCATTTTGTCTGAACATTGATCTGAGGATAGTTCTATGATGCAGCTGGGAATTTTCTGGATGAGCACCTGTAACAGTAACAGCTTCACATATGATGCTGGAACATTTCTGTGAGCATGTGATGGCCTCTTGCCACATGAATATAAGTGGTGAATTATTCCCCAGTTTTCTTGTTCCACAGTGCAATTCTGGGTGGTCTTATACCCCTCTGGCTGACTTTAGGATGCTCCAGATTATTCCAAATTTTCTCTTTAGAAATGAAACAAAAATAGATTTGAATCCAGTTATAAGGTTTGTTTACACCAGGGTTCCTCAAACGTTCTTTAAAGCCTCCATTGATTTTTATCAAGGTTTACTACATCCTAAATGAAACAAAGCTGATAGAAGTATTTCTTTTTCAACACAACAATTAACATTATTCTGAATTGTTGTGAATCAAATGTCTCTGTTTTGCTTATTGCTGAGAGTCTCCATTCTTGTGGAAATAAACCCACAAATTAAATACTTTCCCTTTAAAAACTATAATAACAATTGTATTACAATTATAATAATAACTATAATAATAATTGTATTATAATTATAATAATAACTATAATAATAATTGTATTATAATTTAATGTAATTTCAGTTGATTATGTTCCTTTACTTCAAAACAAGCAGAAAACATCATTAGCAGTAGCCTGTGTCTCTGTAGTTAGCTGTAAATTTCCAGTTCCACCTTAAATGGTGAAGCAATTACATTCTGGCATATGAGGCTGCTGCAACATTTAAGGTGGAACTGGAAGTTTCAACAAAATGCAGCTAAAAAAAATCTAAACTGTGCTCCATATCACAGAATATTGAGGAGAGGGAGGTAATCTCTGATTGTGGAAGTCTTCTGAAGGAGAAGGTGACCCTAAATGTAACTAAAGTCCAGCAGCTCCTCTGATATCACTGCAGACTGGTGCAGAGCTGCTATGGAGAAGTGCTAGTCACCTGTGAATGAAGCGTCGTCCTCTTTCATAGGGGGGGGGGGGGGTTTTAAACACTACGCCCTGTAACTCAGCTCCAAGAGGCAAGAGGACACTCAGGAACAAGGGGTAAGGGTAAAAATATGAAATGGGATTTTTAACATTGTTATTAAAGAATTATTTTTCACTGTGACACTTTGCTTTGGTAAAAACCCTGGTGTAAACTGCAGAGAACACGGTTCCACTGTTCCACAGTTCAGTGCTGGGAGGGGGCTTTACTCTGGCTCTGTGTTTGGATGAAAATGAAATAATTCAGGGCTGAAATATGAGAGTTATTCAGGATCAAATCAATTATTTTGTTTTGCTGTCTTATGTAAGGTTTCATGACATTCTCTCTCTCTCTCTCTCTCTCTCTCTCTCTCTCTCTTGTGTGTGTGTGTGTGTGTGTGTTAAATTTTTACTCCCATTATCCAAATGCCTCAGTAAGACTTGGCTGATATCTCCTGTGCTGTATCCATAGGGTTCCTTTAGGAGAGTAAGTGACTCATGTGGGACGCAGTTGTTCTCCACGTCCAAGTGTTATGGAAGAAGTGAGAAACACTCTCCTCCTCACCAACTGTGGCTGTGGCAGGAGGACAGATTGTGTGTCAGCCAGGCCTCCTAAGACCCTGTGCGCGGGGGGCTTCTATCCGGGTGAGAGCTGGGGTCTGTCAGGGCACATCTCATACCCCTGGAGACAACAGCATGAGGGATGTTTTTCCAACTACTCGCATTTACTGCTCCTCCCCAAGGACGAACACTAACGACTCAGGAGGAACCACATTGAATCATAAAAGAGATGTGAAATAAACCTGAGCCGGTTCTGAGCGCCGGTGAGAAATGGTGACAATAAGTGTTGAGATGAGCCCAGCATGAGATGCTACTGAGATCTCCACTCAGACTCAAGAGGAAACACAGGGGACATTCCTGGACTCTTTGTCTGAGGAGAAACATCTGAGAAACAGGAGACACAAGATACAGTCTCCACCCTCTCTCCCTCTGACGTCAATGTCATCAGGAGACTCTACAGAGATATTAATGAGACATGACTAAAATATTAATGATACACTACATAGATATTAGGAAGGAACTAAAAATATTTTAAGGTGGAACTACAGAGATATTAATGTGGAGCAAAAGATATATCAAGGAGTGTTCTTTTTTGTTCCTAAGGCACCATGCAAGTAATCTCCATCCCATTCAGTGATGCTGAGGTCTGGGCTCTGGGTGCTTCGTCCCTAACGCCATATCTTTTCTCATGGGATGGGCACTAATACACAGTTGTTATAGGTCTCGCATTCTGTTTATGTTTTCTTCTCTTCCTTATGTCAGTGGAAATATATCCTGAAAAATGAACGGCTGTTCTGACACAGAATTGAAGTAAATAAAGGGTGGTCTCTAAAGTGTTTGGGGGCTGTATCCATTCAAGACAATCTCGATATTGTGCTGTCATTTCATCTTTGTCCCCTGCTCCTCTCTTTCTTTTGAAAGGCTCAGCTGAGAATGGAGCAGCAGCTTGAGCAGGAGCATGAAGCTTGTCATCTGGTCATGAATATACATCCAGGAACGGGTCTTTAATTCAGGAATCGGAGGCTGACAAATCACTCGCCTTATGTAACGAAGGCTACGCGTGTGACACTAGCGCGAATAACTGGGAGTTTTTTTTTACATGTTACACACTATCTATGCACCGCTTTAAAACAGCCCTCACACGGTATACACATCATTTCTAAAAGCATGCTCTGCTGCCACCTTGTGTTTACACTGTGACATTAAAGGGCCTGGGTTCCTCTGTCTTGCAGTGGTTGTGTTAAAATCAGCAATAATTCATTAACTCAGTGAACCCTGAGCCTGTTTTGTCATGTACTCACAGACATGTCCTCATCTGCCCAACCATAACAGTCACTCATTCATCTTCTGTAACAACTTCATCCTGTTCAGGTTAAACATGAGTGAGTCTGCACTTTCTGGACAGAGACCCAGTCGAACACAGGGCACACACACTCACACAATCTACAGCCACAAGACTATAACCACTGACAGGGAACTTCAACCAGACTGAGAATCTGTTACAGTGCCCCCTGTCGGTGGATTGGGGTGAGGGGGATATATCGGTCAGTAGGTGAACAGTAGGTGAATGAATAATGGTCATTATGTTTTGGTCAGAGCCTCTCCAAAATGGAAGTTGTTGTGGGGTGTTCCTGGTGGTGGTTACATAAAACGAACGAACGAACGTATGAACGAATGAATGAATGAATGAGCTTTAGGGGTGGGTGGAGACAGAGATTGGGACACATTGAATTTTAATAAATCTGCACATACTGAATGAAGGCAAGGTGCAGAGTTGCTTTTCAGACATTTTTAAAAGGAACATCTGCGATTGTGGGGAAATGCAGCTCTAAGGCCCACATTTTTTTTAAGGTTGAGGGGGAAAAATGACTGTTGTTTGTTCGTAGCTGAAGTTCATCTTTTCTGTAAGTGTTTATTCACTGTTTAAATCACCACAGGATCCCATGTTTAGTTTTGTAGCACTGTCGCTAACGCAGTTAGCCGTCTCCCGAGTTTGGAGACATTTCCACCTTAAGTGATCAGAAACTGCAAAAATAAGTCAGTGTTAACCCCCAATGGAGCAGGAATAGAGCAACATCCTCATTTCAGTTGGTGCTTTTCAGCGTTTAGAGTTTCTCCATTGTCTAAAAACCTCCAGATGCCTGAGAGAGAGAGAGAGAGAGAGAGAGCTAGCATACCGGACCGAGACAGTTTATTTTTCTATTCATTTACTACACGTGACCACATTAGACCAGTTTTGAGCGCACAAACAGACTGGAGAGAAGCAAATGGTGAGGAAACATCTTCTGAATTTTATTAAAAGTATTTTTTGACATTAGAATATATTTAGAGTTTGTCTCAATGACCAGAAGGGGCAGAATTTTGAAGTTTGACTATTCTTACACCCTACATCCGACACTAATATTTAAAAAAACCCAGGGAAAATATGGTTTTCCATGATAGGAGCTCATTAAAGGCCCACTCAGTGATCAGAAGCTGCTGAAATACAAGCGTGAAATCTCATGGAGAGAGTATTTTTTTGTTGCCTCTGTTCCTGTAAAGTCCTGGTTTGCAGAGAGCAAGTCCTGACTGAAGCATTAACGAAACGCTTTTGGGGTCCATTCACGGGACTCAGACGATTAGACACAGTGTGCTTTCGCCTCAAGTGTCAACAAAGCATTTTTAAAGCCACAGATGATTATTCTCCTCAAGCCACATCCACCACAAACACATACCGCCACATACCAGCTTTTATTCATCAAATACACACAGACTGAAGCAATCTGAATGACATATAAACTTCTCCATGGAGTCAGAAACATTTTTTGGAATTAGTGTATTACTGGCCAATATCTGAGTAATGGGTACAGACTACTGGTTTGTGAGCAATGTACAACTTTCACTCATTCATTCATTGTCAGTAACCCTTATACAGTTCAGGGTCGTGGTGGGTCCGGAGCCTACCCGGAATCACTGGGCGCAGGGTGGGAACATTCCCTGCAGGGCGCACCATTCCTTCACAGGGCAACACACACTCACACATTCACTCACACACACACCTACGGACACTTTTAAGTCTCCAATCCACCTACCAATGTGTGTTTTTGGACTGTGGGAGGAAACCAGAGCACCCGGAGGAAACCCATGCAGACACAGGGAGAACACACCACACTCCTCACAGACAGTCACCCGGAGGAAACCCACGCAGACACAGGGAGAACACACCACACTCCTCACAGACGGTCACCCGGAGGAAACCCACGCAGACACAGGGAGAACCCACCACACTCCTCACAGACGGTCACCCGGGGGAAACCCACTCAGACACATGGAGAACACACCACACTCCTCACAGACGGTCACCCGGAGGAAACCCACGCAGACATAGGGAGAACCCACCACACTCCTCACAGACAGTCACCCGGAGGAAACCCACGCAGACACAGGGAGAACACACTACACTCCTCACAGACAGTCACCCGGAGGAAACCCACGTAGACACAGGGAGAACACACCACACTCCTCACAGACGGTCACCTGGAGCGGGACTCAAACCCACAACATTCAGGACCCTGGAGCTGTGACAGAGACACTACATGTTGCCCTATGTACAACTTTGCCTTAAGAAAATAATTACTTATACCATAAGAGGTAAATATTCTGAGCCCAATCAATGAGTGTACAGACTTAAAGCAACACTATGTAACATTTTTATCTTAACATTACTGCTTTGAAATCATTGTGATGATGCAGTGACCTGTAACAGGGAGATCAGTGCCTATGCCCTTAGTGCTCCAGGCTCAGCACAGTAGAAACCGGACTTTGACAGTTTTGTAGGAGGGTAGGAATCCTCTCACGAGAACTGTGTAAAGCTTCACAGCACAAAGCATATGCACAAAGAACTGTGGAGGACGTGAAGAAAAGAAAAAGAGAGAGCACGACTCAGTGAGAGAGCAGACAACTGGGACTTGATTTCAAGGCAATTTTAGGGGGAGCCCACGAGCAAATCTTACATAGTGTTGCTTTAACCAAAGTGAAGGAATATCCTCAATCTTCAATAAAGGATTATTTATTTGTTTGTTTTAATGGGGAGACATTGGCACATGTGCCTGGTGTTCTGGCGTGTGTATGTCCTTCACGTCCCTCTGTCTAACACTTAGTGCACTGTCTGAGATTAATAATAATAATAATGTGTGAAGTGCACTAAGTAGGGTGTAGGGCACTATTTGGGACAGACTTAAGAAGCTCTTCCTGTTCCATTTCCTGTTGGATTGTGAGACAATATCCTGTGTTTGAGTGAAGTCAGAAACTGGGAAATATTAATCTTCCAACTTGAAAATTGGATCCAAACAGCGAACTCAGGATTCTAGATGATACATGAGTTTATGAGATGTGACGTATATTGCACATCCTTTTACCTCTTCCCCTGGAGAAAATGGCAAATATGCATTTGAATTGTCTTATTATGTGTGTTTTCTGTACAACCTTCCCATGAGCACTTGAACACAGCAGTAGTGTCCATCATTACTGTATTTGTCCTAGATACACACTGTGAATTTTTTTTATTTTAGTATATTCAACTGTGACATTTGTTACTACTACGTACTACAACTTTGAATCTATACTCAACACTCATTACAGTTAGTATTAAGTGCACAGATTTTTTGATACTTCTTGTTGTTTTCTTTTTATTGATTGTTCTCTGGATTTTTTCTTCTTTAGATTTCCCTTGTTTTCTTTTCTGTGCTTTTTACTAGAGTACCGTACCCGTCACACCTCTATAAGCTCTGAGAACTGGTGGCTCCACCTCGGTCCCCTGCTGGTAGCTGGTGGAACAGATGAAGTCAGGTTCTCATTTTTAGGAAGAAGGTTAACAATATCACTTTAAATAAAGTCACAGTATTTGGTTTATCCATGACTCAGCCTGTGCATAGCCTACCTACATATGACTGCACTGGTTTGGCCTCGTTTACATATAATTAAGATGAACTACGCCTTCGTTTAGGCAGATATTTTGATACTAGGACTTAAGATACAATAAAAGCTTTCTGCAGCTCTTGAGCCAATGGTTGTCTTCGTGGCAAGAGTTTTGCGGCACTGCTCCCTCTACTGGCCAGGACTTAAATAGCTTACTATTAATAATTAATAACTTTGAGGCCTAAGATGGGCGGTAAATACTGTGTGATCGAATTTGACTGAAATGAAAAGGGCCAGAGGATCACACCTACTGAAGTGCATGTGTTTACACAGTGCTCTTATAAACGCAGCCGGTCTGCTGTCATCTCAACACAGCGCAGTTCTTCTCCCTTAACACAGCGCAGGCCGTGGCAGCTGTAAAACATACTGACAGAGTGAAGTGGCCCTCGACTGAGATTTATAGCTGTGTGCTGCTCCAGGAGAATGATGAGATGGAGGCATGGAAGAGTGGGTGGTGAAATGTGGGAATGGAGGGAAGAGGAAAGTGGAGGAATGAGGAAATGAGAAAACGGAGGGATGGGGGAGTGGATGAAGGCCGAACGAGGCCCAGAGGCTGTGTGTCTGTTCAG